>NC_052050.1:4131068-4437068 GCF_903992535.2 Arvicola amphibius
GACTCCCTTCCCCAAGGTTCTTCAATTTATTTATTTTGAAGACAGGATCTATCTACACAGCCTTGGCTGTCCTGAGTTCACTATGTAGACCAGGCTGGCCTTGATCTGCCTGCCACATACTGGAATCAAAGGCATGTGCCACCACACCTGGGTTTACCCAACTTTTTTTTTATTATTATTATTCTAATTAAATGGGTTTTGCAATCTGGATTTATGTTTTGGGATGGGCTTGTGACCTGCTCCTGCCAGGTATGTGTAGGTGCTTGGGACCCACAAGCCTTCCATGGGAACCTCAGGACTTGGGGCTCAGTCAAGGTCGTCTTCTACTAGCAAAGGGGAAGTGACCACATTTTCCTGGGCAAGATGAAAGGCCTGGCTGTGTGCCCAGGGTGAGGAACTGATCAGTGATGATGTTATGTGGGCAAAGGATGGGGGCATATTTAGGGAAGGACCCCTCAAGGGGTGACTCAATGCTTTGGGTTAAGAAGCCCCTTGGTAGAGGGAGGGACCATCAGCACCCAGTCTAAGGTGGATGGTATGGAGTGAGATGCCCTGGGTGAACTGAGCTACCGGAGCTTGTAGGTTTTACTCCTGAGACTCAACAGCCACAGCATCCTCCCAAGTCTGGATGACCTTCAGTAGGTGCAGTTTTTTTGGGAGTCACCCTGGGTCAGGACATAATAGCAGTGCTGGGCCCACTTGGCTCCATGGAATCAGAAGTCCATGCTGGGCACCAGCCATCCCCCAGTTGGTCCAGTGCCACCCTAAGGCCAGCCCCATGGAAAGTTCCATGGGCGTCTCAGCTGTCACAGCTGATCTGAGCTGGATAGTACTGTCTCCAGTCTCCGTGGGCCCTGCATTAAATGAAGACATCAGTTCTGTCTCACAAGGTCAGGATGCACCACTGAGGAGGAGAAGAACATGCCCAGGGTGTTTCATAGAATCACCACGCTGTCTTCTGTGTGGTGGGACTCATCACACAAAGATCCAGGCACTGCCTGAGAGCAGCAGAGGCTGTCAGCACCCCAGCTGACCATGCTTTTTGTCTACAACCTCCATTCCTTACCTTGGGATGGGGCTCTAGGGTTCCTGGGAGTGCTTAGCATCAGAGGTTCTACCACAAAGCCACCCCTCATTGGTGTTTTGTAGGAAAGGGAGGGGGGATGAGTTTGCCGTAATTGACAAATGCAATCAACTCTAGACTTGGAAACTGTAAACTTCTGTTTAGCAGGTGGTAGCATTTCACAGTGGATACAGAGCACTAGTGTGGGGTCTCATGTAGCCCATGCTAGCCAAGGATAACTGCAGTCTTGATCCTCTCGTCTGCACTCCCTAACGCTGGCATTGCAGGTGTGTGTTCCTGTCACTGCTGCTTCTTGACCTTGGCTGCACAGGGGAGCACACAGGCTTTGAAACCACCTGGGTCTCTGCTCTCCCTGAGGTCCGTAAGGAGTACTCAGACCAAGCACTGTGATTCTGAAGATTTCCTGGTACAATCTAGCATCATCTGTCATAGGCGGACACGTTAAGTTGAAGGAAGGATGGATGGAGTTGGCAGCAGATGAGCTTGTGAGGACGCCTTTATCAGCAGTGACTCTGAGAAGCATTGGCTCACAAGGGCACTCGTCACCCTGGCTGCACAGAAGCTTCTTGGGGTAACCCTTGCTGCCAATGTCTGTCTGCTTCATTCAACGCAGGCCCCGCAGTAGCTCCCACCATGGCTTGGGTCCCAGTCGGGCTTGCCCACCTCCACAGGCATTCTCTTCGGTCTGGTCCCCCCCCCCCCTTGGCTGGGCATCCTGCCTTCTGCTGTCACCACTGTGCCAGTCTCGTCAGAACAGTGTGTGCTAGGGCAGCTCCAAACCTACTGCTTACTGGATCTGACATTAGGCCTACGTCATCCAATCCAATCCCATGAGGTTTTGTCCACTGGTTCTCATTCTGGTCCTCATCAAAATCCAATGTAGCTTCGATGGCCGGGGCGGGTGCCACCTCCACAAAAACCTACTGTTTACTCCCTGGCTGTCTTGAAGGCACTGTAAGGCTGAGAACAGCATCTGACTGACGCAGGAGGCTCCTCTAAGCCACTGCTTCTTTACCTACAGGAGACAAACGCCTGTGCCATAGCAGCTCCAAGGCTAGTCACGGTCTGCTCCTCTGCTGAAGCTCTGGTCAGCTGAGCTGGAGGTTGCTGCAAGGCCAAGGGTGGCTTGACATCCCAAGTCTCACTCTTCCTCTGGTCTTTGGAGTCCCATGAGGCCAGGGCCCCTTGGGTGATTTCCTCAGCAGAGCTACCAGCTCTCCTCCTCAGCACATGGTGGGTCGACATTAGTGCGTGAGAGCTGACCGAGTGCCACCCATGAGCCCTAGGGTGACAATGCCACTGTTTTGTGCATTTTAGCCAATAGGTTTTAGGGGAAGAGATCAATAAAACACTTAGAAAGCATGTTAATCACCCCCCTTTTTTTTCTGAGTTGGGGACTTGTTGCATGGCCTATGGATTCAGGCAGTGCTACTCCTCAGCCTCCTGGGTGCTGAGACTACAGATACATACCACCGTGATTTTTCCAGATAGTGTTGGGGATGAGGCCCAGTACCCTGTGCCTACACACAAAAGCCCTGCCCGTGAGCTACATCCCAGCCGCTCTGGTTTCTTTTTTAATGCCTGTACTGGACATGTGACAATGAGTATGGGTGGCGGTTCTGGGAGAACCTGCAGCCCTGGCTCTACCCGCTGCTTGCCTGGGTTATACTCGTCTTCAAGTGCATCCAATTCAGTCAGGCCAGGGGGACTTGGAAGCTGTTATGTCTCTCAGTGGCTACTGACAGACTCCACATATTCTTAGCAAAACCAAAGCAATGCTTCAAGTCAAACAGCCAAGACTGAGTTTAGTCAGGAACGAATGCAAACTCAGCAGGAAGTGAAAAAGGAAGTCCCTGCCTCTTAACAGATAGATAATGACCCAGCAAGAGTGAATAGCCAAGAAAAACCGCAGTTTATTAAGACTCAACAAAGCGCTGTATTTTTGAAAGCAACCTCTGGTGTGCATCCAACCACCACATTCCATGAGGAGGGGCACTAAGCGCCACAAATGCTTTTTCTTTTAATCTTAAGAGTTAGAGACATTTTAAATTCAAAAGATTAAAAAAAAAAAAAAAAGAAAAAGGGGGGGGCCACAAAAATTGAAACCATCCTTTACTTCATCCCCAGTTTTAAAACATTAGATTTTTGATAACTCAGTGCTAAATGGCAGCATGGCAAGCTGTAGGTCTGGGAGCACACGCACACACACGTACGTATTTGATCTACATACATCAAATAGGACGCACGTGATGGCGATGAGATGCAGTCACTCTGAGGAGGCCGTTCCGGGGGTACATGATGAACCCAGTTGTGCATAGCTCACGATCCTCTAGAGAACCAGCGTTTCTCTGCGGTCCTGCAGGACTTGCTTTCTTCCTTGTTTTGATAAAACCATTAAAAAGCTAATTAAAAAATGTAATGCACAAGTTTCCTTACCACATAGGCAGGGAGTACAATGTTCATATATTTTTTTTAAAACATACTTGAGGGTGTGTTATTTCATTGTCTTTCTTCCTTGCAAAACAATCAAAACATTGATCATCTTTAAAACATAAAGCAATTTTTAATATATAAAGCACTCTTCAAACATCTATTTCTTTTGAGTCCATTATTTGGTAAATATGTAACTGCTACACATTAGAGATTAGGTATTTTTCTTCTTTGTGTGTTTTTTTTTCTGCTTTTCCTTTTTCTTTTTTTTTCTTTTCTTCTTTTTTTTTAAATAACATCTTCAGTGCTAGGAGTTGGGTTTAAAAATACATGAAATGGTGTGGAGCTGCCCCCGGGAGCCCTGGCTTTCCTGAGAGCTAGCCGGCATGTGCAAGACAGAGACCACAATGCCTCATCACCTTGAGGAAGGGTGAAGAAAATTGACAGAGTCCATGATGGCTGGAGGGAACAGCACGCCCCATCCCAGAGCTCTGAAGTAACACATCTGCATTCTGAAAATAGGTTTTTTGTTTGTTTGCTTGTTTTTTTTTTTCCTTTTTTAAAGATGGAAGTCTTTTTTTATTCCTTTTAAATTTTTTAATTTTTTTTTTAAATTTTATTTTAAAGTCTGAAGGAGAAAAAAGGTCTGTAAACAGGTGGGAGCCCAAAGCGCAGCTCCTCCAAAAGCAGTCACAACCCATGTCCAAGTGCTTGTTCCCGCTCCTTGCGGGACACCCATTCTCTACAAGTATCTATGGCCACAGTTCAACAACAGTTTTGTTTTTCTCTTTAACTTTATATTCCAGATGGGAAATGGTGCAATACTCTGGTGATAATCTTCTTGCATTAGTCCACAATGAAAAGCTGCTAAAGGTAGATAGACATATTATTCTCCAGAGATATACACTGTAACTTTAAATGCAATAACAGAGTCCTTGAGTAAACATTTACACATGAATTGTCACCAGCCCCGTCCTGCGAATTCTCTTTACTGTTTAGGATTAGCTAAAGGAAGGGCAGGGACACCTCAGTGCAAAGTCAGAAGCGAACAACGAGAACATTTGACCAATGCAGGGAAAAGCATATACTGAATAAAAGGGAAACCCACAGTTAAATCCCTCACACACTCTCAAACACTCATACAATAAACGCTCACCGTGCAAGCACGCACACGCACACACACTGTTCCACACGCACACACGCACATGTAGGCTATGACGTGGACATTTCCTAGAGCCTGTTTCTGTGCACAGATGTCAACGTGGAAGTGTTCACATTTCGGTATTGGCCTGCTGGGTTCAAGTATTTGCATGTCTGATATGTCTTTTTTTTTTAACTTTTTAAAAATAATTTTTTGGGATAAAAAAAATGACATGAAAAAGTAATGAAACAAGGGTAAATGTGCATAGGCGGATCCAGGGGGACAGAGCATTAGCCACGCCTCAGCTCTGTGCCTGCACAACGCAGCTGCCTGCCCGCCTGCCGCCTCTGGTAATGTGCATAATCGTCACAGGCTCACTTTAAATAGGCTTCAAGTCTCCCCCACCCCGCCATAAAATAACCCTTTCCAGCCCACAGTCTGAAAAGTGCCCTTCATGATAGAACTATTCTAAGCAGCTTTTATACTTAAAACGCAAAATGACAACACACCGTACAAACATAAGACGACATAAAATAAAAAGCTATGAGGAACATCCTGTCGTTAGCACGTGACACTGACCAAACGCAGCCCGCACTGTCTTCAACAGTTCGCAAGGGCTGAGGCCAAGGTTCATCTTCAGAACTGGACAGAGGTACTTGAAGGGGCAGCTTATCCATCAGCTGGAGCCTCAGAGCTGCACCTGGCATGGTCAGCTCTCTCCTCCCCATGAAGGGGACCCCTAGATGGACTCGCCGCTGAGCAGGTCCCCAGGCAGCAGAGTGTTGAGGGGCGTGGGGCTGCCGATCACCCTGGCATCATCAGCACTGGGAGGGCCCCAGAGACTGCTGGAGTACTGGGGCACCCCACCCCACAGCAGCTCACTGCTGCCTTTGCCGCTCAGGCACGGGGTGTTCCAGTGGGCAGTGTCGCTGCGCACTAGGCCATGGGTGCTGCCCGAGGAGCCCAGCCTGGGCTGGCTGCCCCCGCTGCTGGACTGCCAGCTGGAGGTGGGTGGGAGGGCTTGGCCTTGGGCCAGGAACCGGTTCACTTCATCTTCACCAGCAAACTCAGCCAAGATGGTGGTGTTTCCCAGTACACACCTAGAAGGCAAGAGGCTGGGTAAGTGTCATTCTGAGTCCTGAGTCTGTGCTACCAGGAAAGACAGACAAAAGTATCGTGCCACACGCTATCACAACGACCTAGCCGTGTGGCTGTGCTGTCACTGTTAACTCTAAGCTAGATAATGAATTTGGCAGCCACAGAGGACTGGTGTGCTGTGCAGTGGGGATGCAGCTGGCAGCAGTGTCCTCCACCTCCAGAGCAGGTCTTTTTGTATTCTGCATGAAAAGCAGCACCCTCAAGTGGGCACTGGGCTGCTGTAGTCCTGGAGCCTGGGTGACTAGAGGTTCCTTTTTGGACTTTTCCAAGGGGACAAACAAACACAAAACAAACCCAGTGACTCCGTGGAGACACAGGAAGAAGATGACTGTCTACAAGCTAAGCCAGAAGGAGTAAAGTCTGTCCATATTTTTTTGATCTTGGATTTCCAAGATCAGGGCTAGGAAAGGACAGAGTTCTGCCCAGGGCACCACCTGTGCAGCAGTGTGGGGTGGTGCCACAACAATCGCTCCCCCATCTAACAACACTGGGCACTGGTGGCTACTCAGCAGAGAGGGGACTGAGGAAAAAACATACATGTGCAGAGACTTTTGGGCCTTGGCGGCTTCTTCTTTGGAGCTGTAACGGACCACAGCATTGCCTTGGGTCAGATTCAGGTGGAATGTGATGAGAGGCCCATGCTGTAAACACAGCGTCCGCAGAGTAGAACCGTCAATCTGAGGAGGAAGCAAAGGGCAGAACACGCTTTCCCTCAAGCTCTTGCTGTGTTCTGCAATAGCAATATGGAAACGGGGTGTGTGCATACCAGAATATACTTCCTTTGACAGGCTAGTGATGGCAACTGCCACTGGAAGGTACCTTTGCGGCCAGGCATCTGTAGTGTGGGCTACTGCAGTTACAGTAGTCAGAGGCAAGGGCCAAAGTTCCATTTTGAGTTCTGCAGTTTGCAAAAGGTATAGCAGCAGCCTGGTAGCCTGGAGGTGACAGGCTAGTTCTGTGACAGAGAATGGTGCCTACAAGCTGACATATGCCTGAGGTGGCCAAATCCCTTTGAATGGGTAAGATGAAGGTTCTCTTTATAAAAGTATGTTTTTCAGCTTTTGAAGGGCAACTAAGTCACCAGGAGCATGGCTGAGAGAAGTGCCTGGCTGAGTCTGCCCACACTTACCTGTTATTCACACTTGCCTCAGCCACTGTAGGCTCTGAAGAAAGATGCCTGCCTGACACAGGTACCTGCTCCAGGGGTACAGCAGCAGGTACCTCTTGGCCATAAGCAGCTACTCAAGGGTATGACATGACAGCCCCCGACCTGGCAGCACTTGTACCTGGGGTGTGAGGTTGCGCAGAACGAGCCAGCTGCTTGTTCTTCCTGAGGTGTCAGTACTCCAAGCAGAACCTGTGTAACAAGTCAATGGATCAAGAACTCAACCCACAGGCCATATTTCTAGTCTGACCTAAAACATATAGCAAGCTCTAGTCTTTGGACCCTGTGGAAGCCATAGCATCTTTTCATAAACCCAATCTTATAACCACAGCAGATTTCACCCAAGGCCCATGAAAATCCTGACTTCCCAAGTATGTCTGCCAGCCTAGGAGGCTTGTCTGTGCCATAGGGGTAGTAGGTTTGACGGGGTACCTGAGAGTCACTTGGAAAGTTCTACTCTACCTTGTGCTATCCCAGCCCCAGGCAACACACTAAAGTCCCACTTGTTACAGAAATGAACACAGCAGGGCAGGACTGCTGCAAAAAGACTGGACACTGCTCTTAATCTCCACAGCTGCCTGTGCTGCCGACGGAGCCCAGTGACTGCCCATGTGTGGTGGAGGGACTCTACAGAGCTGTACAGCACTTCTGAGGGACCCTGATTCTGGTATGGAAAGCCCTTATATTTCTATGGAATCTTGTGAAGAAATTAAGAGCCCTGTGCTGACTGAGGTGGGTGGAAAGCCTAGAATGGCTGAATTGTCTTTCCGAGGACACAGTCCATGTGGTATATGCCCTACAGGTTTATGATGCTCCAGCTCTTTCTTAACTTCTCGGGCTCCAGGGGTCTGATAATAGGCCTGGGATAAAACAGGTGCATCCCTAAAGCATGTATGGAGCAGCTTCTCATACCCTGTACCCTGTCAACAGGAGGTGCAGTGCTTACCCGAGGAGTAGGAGCTGGTCCAGCCTAGGGGGCTGGTGCCCCACGTAGAGGAAGGCTTGGGATTGGCTAAGCCTGGAGGTGGCCTGGTGGGTGCAGTAGTGTTTCTGGGTACCTTCCACAACTCATGAGACAGTGAGGCTTGTGTGTGAGAGGCTGGGCCCGAGGACCACGTTGATTTAATGTCTGACAGTTTACCTGGAAGGAGAAAAAGAGAGACTGTGCACTGCGCACACCCAGAGAAGTGAGTGTGGCTGTGGAGTGACGGAGTCCTGCAGAAGGGAGGGCAGCAGTGACAGAGCATCATGTGTCTTTTGTCTCATGCTGCCCTGCCTCTGGGTGGCCCAAGCCAGCCTCATGGGCTGATGGGACAGTGACCGTGCCACTGCACCCAGCATTACTCTCTTCTCATTTCTGCTATGAAATACTGTGTGTGCCCTGTGTAGACTTGGCTGATACTTTATCAGTTTGCTAACCTTCGCTACGAAGAAAATAGAGTTCTGAAGATTAATCTTTTTTATTTATTAATTTTTGTGTTTGCTTGAGATAGGGTCTTCCCATGTAGATCTCTGTGAGTTCAAGGACAGGCTCCAAAGCTAATGAGAAACTCTGCATCAAAAAACCACACACACAAAAAAAAACCCCAAAAAACTAACAACAACAACAACAACAACAACAACAACAAAAACAAAAAAAGGAGAGAGGGTCTTCCTATGTAGCCTAGGTTGGCCTTGAGCTTATATTATTATATTATATTATATATTATATTATTATATTATATTATATTGAGCTTATATTATTATATTATTATGGTAATCCTGCTGCCTTTGCCTCCCAAGTGCTAGGCTTACAGGTGTACATGCATAAAATACCTGATTATTTGGTGTTGGGAATGGAGCCCAGGGTTTAGTGAATGCTAGGCAAGCGGTCTATCAACTGAGCCACACCCAGTCCTCCCAAGTTCAGTCTTTAACTAATCAGCAAGCTGTGCTGGGATGGTCGTGGTGTACACAGATGCTTCTTGTGCAGTCTCTAGGAGCACTAGTCCCCAGTCAGAGTAATGCTTCTTCTGACAGACAGATACTTCCACCACAACCACTATGATCTCCCAAGTATCTAGAGATCTCTTTATCTACTTCCAAAGATGTTTCCACTGCTTCTGGATCGAGATGTAACACCAGGTGGGGATGCAGTAACTGGAACTCATTGGGAGAAACACAAAAGCAATGGACACCACCAGCCCCAGTTCCTTTATCTGCTCAAGCTCAACTGAACAGCCACTAAGACACGTTTGTAATACCCCGGGGCTGGATAATAGGAGGACCACAGTCTCACAGTGAACACAGGCTAGACACACTGGAAACCAAATGCTATCAAGAAAGGTGATTTTTGCCTTTTTTCTTTAGCTACTTCCCAGTGGAGGTATAAAAGGTTTAAGCACACTTCTTTGTCAAATCAGAAGGAGTGAAAACAATCCAGCAGCACTGGCTTTGCATTCTTAGCATGATGCTAGAGCACATGAACATCGCTTTCCTCCCCAGGCCCATGTGGGGTGTTATGGGAGTCCCCAAGGGAGCAGAGGCCTCAAGAACACTTTCCTGAGGCAGCTCTGTGCAGCAAGGTATACCATACCAGTTTAAAATCTGGATGAGATTTGACGGCATAGCAAGACAGTGTGTGTACACACATCTTATGTCTTTATCTTAAGGAAAGTTTTATAAAGCCTGGTGTGGTTTATTTACAGCACTAGGGAGGCAGAGGCAGGGGGATCTGTTTGAGTTCAAAGTCAGCCAGCTACATAGAGAAACTAAATTTTTTTTTAAAAATATAATAAACAGTTCTTGGGGCTGGAGAGATGGTTCAGAGATGAAAGAGCACTGCCTGCTCTTCCAGAGGTTCTGAGTTTAATTCCCAGTAACTACATGGTGACTCACAGCCATCTACACTGAGATCCGTTCTCCACTTTTTTTTTTTAAAGATTTATTTATTTATTATGTATACAATGTTCTGCCTGCATGTTGGCACCAGATCTTATTACAGGTGGTTGTGAGCCACCATGTGGTTGCTGAGAATTGAACTTAGGACCTCTGGAAGAACAATCAGTGCTCTTAACCGCTGAGCCATCTCTCCAGCCCTGTTCTCCACTTTCTTTTACTCTAGAAGAAATGATTTATTGAGGAGCTGTGAGGTCTGCAGTGTCACAAGAGTGTTTCAAATACAACTGACAGGTCAGCGGAACATGGGTGCACGTGGAGCCAGGGCTCACAGTGGGACTGCTGCAGTTAAGCAAAAACCTACACTGCTGCCTGCCTTTGCAGGTTCAAAGAGTCACAGACCTTTGTCACTGTGGTGAGAAAGGAGCAGCTGAGCTACTCAGGTAGGACCTACAAACTATGTGGTCTTCATCACTCCATGAGGAGACATTTTCACCCCCATTCTGCAAGTGAGGACACACATTCCCACTGCTGAGATGGTCAAGTCCCTGCCTTCTTTATCATATGTGGCCTCCCTATCCAGGAGGAGCAGGTGGGGAAAACCCTGTAGAACCAAGCAAGCACTAAGATGGGTGGTAGGCAGCATGCAGTGAGCAGTAAGGATGGGGCACAAGGAGCTTGGCATGACACAGAGTCGGGAGGAAGACGAGATTGTGTTGCCCAGCTCCTAGGAAAGCCTACAATAGACCTTTTTTTTGAAAGTTCCAGAAAACCAAATGAGGTAGGAGTGTTTCTATCTATCTGTTGTTTCATTGGCTAATTAAGAAACTGCTTGGCCTGATAGGTCAGAACATAGGTGGGTTGAGCAGACAGAACAGAATGCTGGGAAGAAAGGAAGTGAGGCAATCGCCATGCCTCTCCTCTCTGGGACAGTTGCCCTGAAGCCAACCACCAGGTCAGACATGCCGAATCTTTCCCGGTAAGCCACAACCTTGTGGTGCTACACAGATTATTAGAAATGGGTTAATCAAGATGTGAAAGTTAGCCAGTAAGAGGCTAGAGATAATGGGCCAAGCAGTGTTTAAATGAATACTATTTGTGTGTTGTTATTTCAGGGCATAAGCTAGCCAGGTAGCTGGGAGCTGGGCGGGAGGAAAAACAGGCCTGCCTGCAACTCCTTCTACAACCAAGATAACACAGTATATATGGGCAATGCAGGAATCCCCTGAAGTGGGCAAGTCACAAGGGAGAGAACCACTGACAAGACAGCTAAACCCTAGGCCAGGATGCTGAAGGATCATGGGAATTTTCCCTACTGAAAGGATAATAATTTAAATATAGGGCAATTCTCATTCTTTTATAGCTCAAACAAAAGACACAAAATTAAAAGAAAATCAAACTCCTCAATATAAACTCTGGTATACATAGAAACAAGAGAACTTTTCTGAGTCTCTCCCTCCCTCCTTCCCCCTCCCCCTCCCTCTCCCTCTCTCTCTCTGGTGTTTTGAGACAGTTTCTCTGTGTTAACTACCCTGGTTGTCTTGGAACTCACTCTGTAGACCAGCCTGGCCTCAAATTCAGAGATTTGCCTGCCTCTGCTGCCTGAGTGTTGGGATTGATTAAAGGTGTGCTCCACTATTGCCCAGCATCAGCCTATCTCTTAATCCCAATTCCTTCAGGGACCTGGGGTAATAGGGAGGCATCCATCCCGACCACTGTGTATGCCCAGAGCCACAGCATTCTACTCTGAGAGACCCTGTCCCTGCATCTGTAGGGCCTCTGGGGATTTGGGCTACCCGTGTGACCCCTTGGTTCCTCATGGCTTGGTTTGGGTCTCGACATCTCTCTTTTTCACAAGCATGTAAAGAAATCAAGACCCTGTAGAAAGTGAGGATGGGGTTGGTGACAGTTCTGTGGCAGAAAGCAGAGCACAAAGAACTCCTCCAACTGGGACCCAGGCACAGCTGTGCTGCCACGCCCACTGACACAACAGAAAGCCATGGTTCCCCGCAGTCGGCTGCACTACTGTGCACATGCTATGATCTCTACAGCGGACAGTGACTCCTGTGCTGTGGGTCTTGAGTTTTAAAAGATATCTGCTCTACCAATAATTCTAAATTACTTCCTCAGCTCACTGAAATCATCAGCCTAAGGTCACAAAATGAAAGACTGAGCCTTTCAGAGATGTCCCTTTACAGTAAGTAACAGAGTGGAGTTTAGCAGGGACCTCCTGGTTTGAAAATGTTTTGTTTCAACAGTGAAATCTATCTCATAAAATCATGTCCCTCCCTCTTCAGATGAACCAAGTCTTATAAAATGACCTTGCAAAACTGAGCCCACCAGTCAGTCTGGCTGCTGCTCACTTCTCAAGGGTTCAAACCAAAACAGCACCAATCAAATACTGGGGCTTGGTACTTTTTTTTTTTTCTTGAAATAGGGTTTGTCTGTTCGTTTGTGTAACTATGGCTGTCTTAGAACTTGCTCTATAGAGGATGCTGGCCTCAATTAACAGAGACATGCCTGTCTCTGCCTTCTGAGTGCTGGGATTAAAGGCATGTGCCACTACTGCCTGGCTCTGAATCTTTTAAAATACAGATCAGAATTCAATACCATGGCAATAATAATAATAATAATAATAATAATAATAATAATAATTAAAAAAAAAACTTAATCAAAATGTTGAGGCTCGGCAGTGGTAGCACACGCCTTTAATACCAGCACTTGGGAGGCAGAGGCAAGAGGATCTCTGTGAGTTCGAGGCCAGCCTGGTCTACCAGAGCTAGTTCCAGGACAGGCTCCAAAGCTACAGAGAAACCTTATCTCGAAAAACCAAAAAATAAATAAAATGTTCAACAAAGTCAGAAATGTTGGTGTCATTTATATAATTTCAGTAGTTAGCTAAGGCAGTAGGATAGGAAAGTTCAAGGCTAGCCTGATTTAGAGAGTAAGTCTGAGGTCAGCCTGGGCTATATGAAACCCTGTTTATAAAAATAAAGCTAGGGGCTGGAAATATGGCTCAGTGGTTGAGAGTACTACCTACTCTTCCAGAGGACCCAGGGTTCAATTCCCAGCAACCACATGGCAGCTCACAACGGTCTGTAACTCCAGTTCTAGGGGATCTAACACCCTCACACAGGTATACATGCAGGCAAAAACACTAACGTACATAAATAGATAATATGCAAATAAATTATTAAAAACAAACAAACAACCCCCCCCCCCAAACAAACCAGTAAGAGTAACAAAAACAAAAACAGGATATGGTGGTACACGATTATATTCCTAATAAGAGGATCAAGAGTTCAAGGTCATTCTCAGTTACACAGTATACTCAGAACTACATGAGACCTGTCTCAAAACCTCTGAAACAAACCTCCAAAATAATAATTAACCCTCCCCCACAGATCCAAAACCCCTCATATCCAATATCCCAAAAAATATAAACAAGCATCATGGTCTAAGTACATAAAATGAGCTCAACAGAGCTGTGGGCGCTGTCTTTCCTTTGGGCACGAGTGTCGTCTTGCTGTAGTTTGGATCTCAGTTCAGTCACTCAAAAGGTTCTGTGGGGGAAGCTGTCCACCTGCTGACCTAGAGTGAGTACAGCAGCACTGGTGCAGGGTGTGCCTACCAGACGTCCCCGTCAGAGGAGCCCTAGGTGACAAGTGTTTCTAGCATTAAGCACCTGGCAGAGGATGGCCTGAGTCACCGCTGAGCACTTTTGCAAATGCTCATGACCCTAAAGTTACATCTTTGATAGGTGGTGTAGGAGTTCCTTCTGTGTTGCTTTCACTGGTTAATGAATAAAGAAACTGCCTCGGCCTAGTTGATAGGGTGGAACTTAGGTAGGTGGAGAAGACAGAACTGAATGCTGGGAGGAAGAAAGCAGACTCAGAGAGAAGCCATGGATCCTTTGCCTGGGATGGATGTTGGTTAGAATCTTGCTGGTAAGCGACAGCCACGTGGCAATACACAGATTAATAGAAATGGGCTAAATCAAGATGTAAGAGTTAGGAAATAAGAAGTTAGCGCTAAAGGGCCAAGCAGTGTTTTAATGACTACAACTTCTGTGTGGTTGTTTCAGGTGTCAGCTAGCCAGGCAGTTGAGAAGAACAAGTGGGTCCCTCCTACAGATAGGACAGGCCATGGACACATAGAGCTTCAAGCCAACAGGCTAGTTGGCCATTTCTTTAGTGCTGAACTCGATTCTGCTTTCTTGCCTTGTTCTGGTAGCTGCTGCCTTTCCCAGGCTTGGATTCCTTTCTGCTCTCTAGGTCTATCACCTTTATCAAGAATGTATCAACTGGAAGATGGCTGCTCTCATGCCTACAATGCACTTATTTCTCTAGGCCACCTATGCCACACCTTGGGCAGATAGTACAAGTCACTCAGAATGAATGCTCCTAGTGCCAATCAGTGCTGAGGGATCACTCACTGCCCCACTGAAGCATGACTCAGGCACCTCAGGATACCTAGCAACTGCCCCAGGGCAGCTGGAGAGGAAGGTGCTCTGTATGCATACAGGCTTCCATTCAAAGCTGACCATATTAAAGAGCCAGAGGTGCACCCCCCAAAAACAGAAGGCTCTAAGTAGTGGCCTTCCTGAATATTTGGGTAACTGATGGCAGCTTGATGGGTGACAGGCTACTTTGGAAAGATGGTTCTTCCATTACCATCAACAAGTAGCCCTCTCAGCAAATGCCTCCCAGGATGACCTCCACTGTGAAAATCCTACGTTCATGCTCTTCTAGTTTTCCAGTGTGGCCCGGTACTACTCTGCACCCTGATATCTAAAAGAGGCTGTGCCAAACATCCGCATCAATAATGAGGCAGGAAACAGACCAGAGCTGGGTGTGGGAGTATACTTCATCACACCTTTGATCCCAGCACTCAGGAGGCAGAGGCAGGGATTTTTGAGTTTGAGGTCAACCTGGTCTACAGGGGCTGGAGAGATGGCTCAGAGGTTAAGAGCACTGACTGTTCTTCCAGAGGTTCTGAGTTCAATTCCCAGCAACCACATGGTGGCTCACAGCCATCTATAATGAGATCTGGTGCCCTCTTCTGGCATGCAAGCATACATGGAAGGAATGTTGTATACATAATAAACAAACAAACAAACAAACAAACAAAGAAATAAAATATTTCAACCTGGTCTACATAATGAGTTCTAGAATAGCTAGGAAAACACTGTAAGACCAGGGGTGGGGAGAATGAACAAAGGCTCAATTTCCTTCCAGTTTAAAGAGATTTCAAGAAAAACACTGTTTCCGGGTGGTGATGGCACACATCTTCAATCCCAGTACTCAGGAGGCAGAGACAGGCTGAGTGATGTGGGATGCCCTTCTGTATGCTGTGAACATGTTCTACTACCATTGGTTAATAAAGAAGATGATTTGGCCAATAGCCAAGAAGAATACAGCCAGGCCAGAAATCCAAGCAAAGATAAAGAAGGTGGAGTCTGGGAGACGCCAGGAACTTCAAGTCAGACCAGGACAGCCAGGACTGTTATACAGAGAAACCAAACCGTCTTGAAGCCCCCCCCACACAAAAAAGTGAGAGGAAGAAAACAAAAACAAAAACAAACAAACAAACAAACAAAAAACCTTGTCTGAAAGACAGATGACCAAAGCTGTGATTGCCTAACGCAATGGTTAAAAAGTGATGTGATGACTTGTGGTTGAAGATTCCTCTACAGATGTTTTCATTTGTTTGTTTTTCTAGCCAGGGTTTCTCTATGTAACAGTCCTGGCTGTCCTAGAACCCACTATGTAGACCAGGCTAGCCTCAAGTTCACTAAGATATGGCCGCCTCTGTCTCCCAAGTGCTTGGATGAGAGGCATGCGCCACCACCGTGAGTCCTACACAATGTTGGGTTTTGTGTCTGTGGATTAGGTACAGTGTTTGAAGCACCTGTGTCCTGAGCACATGGTAAAGGACACCTGAGCTGTGCTGCGCTAGCCCATCCAGCACAAGCAGATGCCTCAAGTCAGTCTCCTCACAGGCTTAGCCAGGAATCCTCTGACACCACAATCAGATGATGCCTCTCTGGGAGCCTGGAGACCCACCCACAGAAGGCAGGGTGATGGCCCTCCTCACCTCCACTCTTGAGGAGGTAGCGATTCACATCCTGGATGGTGGTGTTGATGGTGGGTCCAGTAGGGACACTGCCAGGAGTGACATCAGGGTCATTCTCAGGATCAATATTCTGAAGTCCTTTCCAAGGAACTCCGGGATGAAATTCTGTTCATGGAAAGCAAAATGAGGATGCATACTAGAGCACCTTCATGTTGCATCATGACACTTAAATTAATTTTTCATATTTGTAGAAATTTAGAAAATCTGAATTAGGCTCACAGGCACTCCTTCCTTAGATTTAATGAACTCTAAGTTTATTAGATTGGTCATTCTTTTGGAACAAACTAAAAACAGCTACCAGGTAGGAGTTGGTGTCCCTTACTTACCACTCCCCTTTGCCACTCACCTACTCCTGTCATGAACGGGGAAGCTACACAACAATGCACACTCTGTCCATTCTCAATGGAAACCCCAAGCTATGGACTTTAGACCCAGGCTCCCACAGCCCTAACTGCTATCCTAGGGTTAGGGTACATCTGCATCTACTGTTGCTCATGAGTATGTGCAGTCTTACCTGGGGGCCAGCTGATGCTGGAGCCGTTTGAGATTTTATCACTGTCAGATTTGGCACGTGACCAGCTATGGGGAACAGCTACTGGAGGACTGGCTGGTGACTCACTGTTCTGGATTAAATCGTACCGGCCATAGGAGTCATCAATGGAGGACTTACCTGGAGGCCCAATGCTTAGACCTCCAGGGATAGCACCTACAGAACAGGACCAGGAACCAAGTGAACATTCTGTCAAAGACCCCTGGGGATACACTGCAGTCTTCCCTTCCAGGACCAGTACCTCACTCACCCCTTGCAGTCACATGGACTGTCAGCCTTAAGCTGTTTAGGGTTCTCTAAGAATTGTCAGTTGGCCCAAATATGGTCTTTAGATGATTACATTTTTTGTGGTGCGAAGCATAGAACCTAGGACATTGTGCATGCTCAGCCAAGCTTCTACCCGAGAATACTGACTAACCCATTATTATTATTATTATTATTATTATTATTATTTTCTTGAGACAGGGTTTCTCTGCACGGCCCTGGTTGTCCTAGGACTAACTCTATAGACCAGGCCAGCCTCAAACTCAATGAAACTCACCTGTCTCTGCCTCCCCAGTGCTGGGATTAAAGGCGTGAATCTAATCCAAGACTTCATACATGCTAGGGAAGTACTCTACTATTGAACTTTATTTTTTGAGATGGTATCATAGTCTGGATTGGACTTGAACTTCCTATCTAGTTAAGAATAATCCTAAACTCCTAATCTTACTGCTTCTACCTCCCCAAATGCTGGGGTTATAGCTGTGTGCCACTATAACCTAATTTAGTTTGTCAGGTTGGAAGGTTTGTTTCTTTTTAAGATATGGTCAGTCCAATACTGGCTTTAAACTTGCTGTATATACTGGACCTTTCTATATCTACCTCTCTAGTGCTAACTAAGATAAGAGGCATATACCACCAAGCTTGGTGCTGTACACTTTATCCCAGGCTTCTTGCAATCCACACAAGAACTCTACCAACTGAGCTATTGCCTCAGCACAGAGATGTATAAAATTTTTTGATTTGTGTGTGTACACCCACGTGCTTGCACAGAGGCCAGAGGTGTCCTTGGACATGGTCTCTCACTGAATCTGGAGCTAATAAGTTAGTGGTCAGCAAGTCCAAGGTACCCTCCCACCTGCTCCAGGAATCACTGGGGTTACAGGTATATGCAACCACACAGGATCTCATGCTTCTGCAGCAAGTGCTCCTACCTGCTGAGCCAACTCCCCAGTGACACTCTCTCCCACTTTTAAGAGACCTGCCCAGGCAGGTTTGAAAACTTGGGCTCAAGTGATCATACTGTCTTGGCCACTTGACTAAATTCATGTCACGTACCCAGTGAATATTAATGACTCTGTCTGTCTGTCTGTCTGTCTATTTTCTATCTAGCTATTATTCATCCATCCATCCATCGAGCTGAAGTCTCTCTTTGCAGCCCTGGTTGTCCTGGAACTCACTATATGTAGACCAGACTGGTCTCAAATTCAGAGATCTTCCTGCCTCTGCCTTCAGGAGCTATTATTAAAGGTGTATGACATTATGCCTTTTGTGCTCTGGCTATAAATTTAGATTCTTGGATGACCCCTAGCTACATTGTAAATCATTTTTATAAAGATTTATTTGTTTATTATGTATACAGTGTTCTGGCATGTATGCTTGCAGGGCAGAAGAGGGCACCTGATCCCATTACAGATGGTTATGAGCCACCATGTGGTTGCTGGGAATTGAACTCAAGCCCTCTGGGAGAGCAGTCAGTGCTCTGAGCCACCTCTCTAGCCCCCATTGTAAATCTTATCGAAAAAAATTTTTTTTTTGAGATAGACTTCATGAAATACAGACTGGCCTCCAACTTATAAGTAGCCAAGGATGGCCTTGAACACCTGGTTCTCCTACCTCTACCTCCCAACTGCTGGGATTACAGGTGTGCACAGAACACTCCTATCCCCTTAAGCTGGAAATCTTTATATCTTGGGAAGTTGCCCACTTTTTTTTTTTTTTTTTTTAAGTCTTTCTGGGGATAAAGTAAGAGTCTTCCTGGTTAGTGATCATGTTTGCTGGTATCTCTACACCGCCTCTTTCTGCAGGGGTGCTCTTAATATGCAAGAACAAAGTGGGCACTGATTTATAGATAATAAACCAAAATTGACAAGGCCAGGTAAAGGGCACAGATGTTACATGGAGATTTTCTTGCTAAATTAAGCATTAGGGAATTTAATTTTCTTTTTAGATTATTTTCTAACTTTTGTTCCTTTCCAGTTCAGGGGATAGAACCCAGGTACTCAAGTGTCTGAGAATAGTTCCCTGCCACTGAGCCATACCCTAACCCACTGTAGGCTAACCTGGTGATTAGCAGTTTTGTTTCTTTCTCTTTTCTGAGTATTTCTTTTTGTGTTTTACTTTTTTTAAAGATGATTATTTTTAGTACTATTTTATGTATTTGTATATCCAGGCGTGGGTATATGCATGTGAGTGTAGGTACCCATAGAGGCCACACAGCTTCAGTTACAAGCAGTCGTAAACCATGCAATACAGGTAACAGAACTCAGCTCAGGTCTTCTGTAAGTGCAGTACCTGATCTTGCTGAGCTCTCTCTCCAGGCCCCATAGGAGTTACAAGGGCTCTGACCTAGCCTCTTTATTTTTATTGGTTTTTCGAGTCAGGATTTCTCTATAGCTTTAGAGCCTGTCCTGGAACTCACTCTGTAAACCAGGCTGACCTTGAACTCACAGAGATCCACCTGCCTCTGCCTCCCAAGTACTGGGATTAAAGGCAAGCACCACTGACTTATCTTCTTTGGTACGTTTGGAACTCAAGATCTGACGGTTGACCTTGCTGGTCGACCTTTGCCGGTCCTGTGTGATGGTAACTGCCTTTCTTCTGCTTTTGGAGCTGCATTCATAGAACTGCACAGAATCAACATGTGATACTTCAAACTACCCCATCATTAAGTCAACTACAACCTGGTGTGGGGCAGGCACTTACCCAGGACATACATACCATGCTTGCTAGGGTTCTGGTCCAGGGGAGAAGCAGCACTAGACAAGTTACCCATGGAGTTGGGATGTGTCCACTGAGGGAGGCGTGACTGGGACTGAGATGAGTCCTTTACAGACAAACCACTGCTCATGTCTATACTGTTGACATTCATGTTTGGGTTCAATCCAGCTGAAAACACAGGCATTATTAGTATTTTGCCTCTTCCCTGAAGATCTCACTATGAGAGCCCTGGAGGGTCACCCTCTACCTTTAGACACAGCCATACACTTCCATTGTAAATCCACCCCCTGCTTCTATGGTTTTTTGGAGACAAAGTCTCACTATGTAGTCCCTCATTGGTCTCCAACTAAGAGTTGACTGACCCTGGCTCTAGCCATGAACCATATGCCTACATTCCTCTGCCCCCCCCCCCTTTTTAAAGATTTATTTATTTATTATGTATACAACATTCTCTCTCGATGTATGCCCACAGGCCAGAGGAGGGCGCTAGATCTCAGTATAGGTGGTTGTGAGCCACCATGTGGTTGATGGGAATTGAACTCAGGACCTCTGAAAGAGTAGCCAGTGTTCTGAGCCATCTCTCCAGCACCCCCCCCCCTTTTTTTTTTGAGATAGGATCTTAACATGTATCTTCTTACTTCTGGGTCTTAAATGCTGAGATTACAAGAGTACACCTGGCTCAACTGTATTTATTAAATATAAATATAAACTATATATTTCTTTATACTTATAACTATTTATATAACTATAAATATTTAATATAGAAATCTTTAATATATATTTAACATAGCTATATTAAATATATATGTGTGTGTGTGAATATGTGAGTGTGCATGTATGGGTGCTTTTCCTGCATGTATGCCTGTATATCACTTACATGCTTGGTGCCCACAGAGGCCAGAAGAAGTCAGATGCCCTTTAACTGGCATTACAGATAGTTTATAAGCCACCATGTAGGTGCTGGGAATCAAGCCCAGTCCTCTGGAAGAAGAGCCAGTGTTCTTAAGCACTCCAGTCGCTCCTGAATTAAGGTGAGCATGCTACTAGCCTTCAGGGCACATGGCTCACACGCCTCCCCTGCCATCTGTGCTGGACACCAGGGTTCTGAGGTCCAAACAGGGCATGTCAGATGAGTCCACAGCACCATGTGCGAACTACCAGATCAAGCAAATTGCCTCCAAGTCTTGACACACCACCTAAAGCTGGTCAGGACAACGTGAGCCTGCAGAAGCCAGCACTAATGAAGCTTATGAGTTAAACAGTAAACAACTTTTCAGGAACTCTGTGCGTGTGGGTGCTGCTCTCTACCCACCTCTGGAATGGTGAGCTAATGTTTGGGGGGGATCAGGCAAGAAGAGCACTATGCTAGGATAATAAAGATTACTACTCACTGAACTTTTTTGCCTGCTAGGATAATAAAGATTACTACTCACTGAACTTTTTTGCCTGGGTTTCAATTTTAAATTTCTCTCTCTCTCCCTCTCTTTCTTTCTTTGGTTTCTTGAGACAAGGTTTCTCTGTGTACCCTGGCTGTCCTGGAACTCACTCTGTAGACCAGGCTGGCCCTGAACTCACAGGTTGCCTCCAAGTAGGATTAACTACTGTCCAGACTATTTCTTTGTTTTGGAACATGACCTCGCTACCCTGTTATTTGCTATACAGACCAGCCTAATCTTTAACTGACAGCAGTCCTCCTGCCTCAGCTTCTTAATGCTGAGAACATGTTTTTTGTTTGTTTGTTTTTTTGAGATAGGGTTTCTCTTTAACTTTGGAGTCTGTCCTGGAAGTAGCTTTTGTAGACCAGGCTGGCTTTGAATTCAGAGATCTGCCTGCTTCTACCTTCTGAGTGCGAGGATTAACGGTGTGCATGAACACAGGTGTATTTATCTTTAGTTTATCACGGTGACAGTGAACCTTTCCTTCTTGAGAGTTCTTAAGGTCACTGGGTTACTGTTCCTGTTGACACGATCAAGTCCGTCAGGCAAGAGACACTGAAGCCCACACTGTCTGAATGGGAGAAGGGAGATCCTAGAGTAACGTGTGCTTCTGGTTTCCTGCCACACCATGTTTAGTTCCTAAGTGGCCTTCAGCATCAGTGCTGCTATAGCAAAAAGCCAGGAGCCAACAGGACAGACCATTTTGCAAGTAAAGTTTCCTATAGCTAATAAGCTGCTTATTTTAAACATGTTATATCACATATATTAAATATAACTGCAAGTTCAATACTTTAACATTTTTATCAACGTAAATCTTTATCCAGTTTCAAAGATTTTTAGAAATAAAGTCTCAGCAGGTTGGGGGACAGGTACACCATGATCTGAGACACTGTGGATGGTGAACTGAGTGGCATTTTCAACACAAGTCTACCAGCATGTGCGACACACATACACACGCACACGCATACTCTTCATTCTGTTGAGCACTCTCTAAGCCAGGCTGGCCTCAAACCTAAGCCTATAACTGGATCAACAGCACTAGTACTGGGATCACAAGTATGAGTCACCATGTCCAACCCAAGAACGTTACATATTAACTCATGAAATCTTTAAAAGAGCTCTGTGTGATAAATATTTCTACTTCATATAGACAGAGAAATTGAGGCGATGAGCAACCAGGCAAACTGTACACATCAGCTGTGGGTGGAAACTGGGACTGAGGAGGTCTAAGCCCTAACTCGGGTCTTGACCAAAGGAGACTTGTGCTTCTGCCACTAAAGGGACAATAATGGACAAGACAGTAACAGAGGATACATTCTAGCTTAGTAGCCTTCCATTTCATTATAAAGGAGTAATACATCTATTACCTGTCAAGTAGGAAGACATGACATACCATTCTCTGTAAAAATATCCATCAGCATTCTAAAGAGGGAGGTAGGTCATTGGCAGCTATTCACTGCTATCCAGCTGGTCTTTGCCCCTTTGGAGATGTATATTTGAAGCTACTAATTCCCCTTGTCCCATGTCCACAGATTCTTCCAGATATCAGCAGACAATCCTGAAATGCTTCTCCTAGATCCCCAGTTAGTACCAGGAAGTCTCCAGCATCAAGTGTGTTCTGACAGGTCAGGTTCTGTGTGCTGGCACTTCCCATACACCTGTATTATAGGAGTGCATGTCAGCAACCAGACTATGGAGGGTCTACTTTATCGGTGTGAACATCACTGGCCAGAGACAGATGTCTCTCTATAGCTGAGGCTAGAAAAGAACAGTGGAGACTGTAACCGTAGTACTTGAGAGGTGGAGGCAAGAGGACTGCTCAGTTTTAGTTAGCCTGGGCTACGTTTGAGATGGCATCTCAAAGAAAAAAACCAAAAATAGTAAAGAGGATAAACCAGGCCAGCCTGTGGTGGCACACGCCTTTAGTCCCAGCACTTGGAAGGCAGAGGCAGGCGAAACTGTTAGTTCGAGACCAGCCTGGTCTACAGAGTGAGTTCCAGGACAGCCAGGGCTACACAGGGAAACTCTGTTTCAGAAAACCAAACAATAACAAACTAGAATGAACTGAGCGGTTTTCATAGCCCCACTCTTCAACCCCAGCACCATGGGTCAAACTAGGCCCTTGTTATGTAATTCAGACTGGTCTTGAACTCATGATAATGCTGCTTCTGCCTCCCAAGTGTTTGGACTATAGGTGAGTGCTACCACATAGGGCCTCCCTGGTACTATTAAGTATCTGTGGCAGGGTGAACTTGTATTATGCTGAAGGCAGTATTGCTCCCTCAAGATGAAGTCTTAGGAAGTCCACTCCCTGATTCTGCCTCTGATGTGTTTCAGCATAGCCAGCCATTCAGCTTACTGTATAGCCATCCTGGTTATCATAGGAGGGGCTTGAGGACTCCTGAACCTGGCGTAGCTTTTACACCCACAGAAGACTCACCAAGAGGATAAGGAGCAAAGGTGTTGGGTGAAGACTGCTGCTCTTTGGTCTGCAGGTCGGGAAGGCCGGGAGTCTGGGGGTGAGGGGGGAAGCTATCCATGGCCGATTTGCCTGCAGAAGGGTGCAGAGACAGGTGTGGCGGGGGTGGTGGTGGTGGAGGCTGCTTTACAAGCAGGGCCTGGGCCAGCTGGCGCTGGTGCTGCTGGATCTGCTGCTGCAGATTAGTGATTGTGCGCGCAACCTGGCAGGTGGAAACATATATATAGACTGCACATTAGCCAGAGTTGGCCAGAATCCACGGATGATCTACAGACTGAGTTTAGTTGTCCCTCAGCCTCTACCAGCTGGGTCAGTCTCATCCCAAACCTAGCTAGTCCTGGGACTTTCCAAAGAGGAGGTTCAACTAGAGAAAAGCCAACATCAAGCTAAGAGTTCATCCACTTGGGTTTCTTCTACTAGAATTAGAGCTAATGGCAACAGTCAGTCCAAGTGATACCTACTTGCTGCTCCTGCTGTCTCATGGGTCCGGAAACATTCCGCTGGGCCTGTAACATCTGCTGCTGGATTTGTAAACGTTGGTATGCCTGTTGACAGAAAAATCAAACATTGTAAGAAACCATCAAAACAAGTGAGTCAATCTCCTTAACATTCAGAAAACAGAAAAAGGAATTCTTAGGAGGATCTAGAGTAAAGGCTAGATCAGCTAGATGATAGGGCAGAACACTACAAAGCTCAGTCCAGTTGTGCATGAGCCAGCATGACGCACTTGGGTGACTGACTCCTGCACAAGCTGGGAAAAATGAGCACAATCCTCTGGTTGATGCAGAAGTCTCCTCACTTGATTATCTCAAATGCTGGCTGAGTGCTGCTATTTTTCTGCACAACACAAATTTTGGGAGATGTCTCGATTAGAAGACTCCTATAGGAACTTCCAAATCAAACACCCTGGATTCCCAAGGCCTCTGTGAGGTCCAAATACAGTCACACATATTGGGGTGGGCTTTTTAGTGATACAGCTGCCCAAGTCACCCATGCTCCTGTTAAGTAATGCCAATAAACTCACTGGATCACCAATCTAGATTCTTTAATTTGTTGTTGGTGCTCATTTGATCCTTTCTCTCCAGGAAAAGTCATTCAGAAGACTTGGTTAAAACAGAACCCAATGGAGGTGGTACTGTATGTACTATTAAAAGTACCTCAGGAGTTCCACGTAAGGTTTTCACGTAAGAATTCTCTAGAACTTCTAAAATTGTAGCAAGTAATAAATTTCATTTTTCTAATTTTTCTGGAAAAAAAATTGTGACGAGAATATACTAGGTATAAGCCAGCCTTTCTTCCAACTTACTCACACAAGGAAAACCCTCTGGGAAACATAGGCTGTGTGTACACCAGGTGCAAGCCAGCCTTTTCCTGTACCTTCTATACCACGGGGGGGGGGGGGGTGGGCGACGACAGACACACCCTGCTGGGAAATACACTCTGTGCGTCAACCCCAAACCCAGCTCTGGCCAGTGGCAGTGCAGCAGGCTCTGCAGTGTCACTCAGACACAAGCTGTGCAGCTTCCAGGAACCCTTTCCTGACTTGGGTGAAGGAGCCTCCTGCTACTGCTGGCAGTCCAGGAAACAGCATGACTTCATAGGTGTGTTGCCCACTTTGGGAAGGTTTTCCTGCCAGGGACCATGGGCATGTGAATCCCTTAGTTAGGGTTTGTGTTGGTTTGAAAGAAAATGGCTGCAAAAGAGAATGGCACTATTAGGAGGTGTGGCTTTGTTGGAGGAAGTGTGTCACTGTGGGGGCAGGTTTTGAGGTTTCATATATGCTCAAGCCACACCCAGTGTCTCAGACTACTTCCTGATATAGGACTCTGAGCTACTTCCCCAGTACCATGTCTGCCTGCATGCCACCACGCTCCCCACCAGTGCTGGCAATTGAACATGGGTTCTTTGGAAGAACAGTCAGTGCTCTTTAACTGCTGAGCCATCCCTCCAGCTATACAGCTTATAAGAACTCCTGGGTCACACTAGCTGATCTCAACTGAGGTTCTGTGAGACCTGAATTTGAATAGGCCAAAGCACATGTTCCAGGATGGCAGTAACTTTTCTCCCTTATGATCCCATGATGGTGTTTGTGTATTCCCTTCTTGGGAGAAAGGAGGAAAACATTATTTTGTGTTCTCTGGCTCAGAGGAGAAAATTTTGAGAGACAGGGACAGACAGGCCAGGTTAAAGATCTGGACTATGAATAGGATGGGCTAAGACATTTACAAAGCTTAGGAACAATAATACCCGTGAGCAAAAGCTTTCCTGATTCATGAATAGTCACAAGAGAGTGCAATATGGAAAAAGAGTGTGATAGCAACTTCACCTACCGGGGTGTTTCTGCTGCTTGCTGACATGAGGCCTTGTTTCTAGACTGGGACCTTTCTACTTACCAGCTGCAGCTGATAGAGCTGGTTCAACATCGTCATATGCTGAGGGTTAATTGGCGAGGTTAATAGTGCAGGGCTGAGACCAATGTTTTTTGCTGCAAACTGCAAAAGCTGTGCTTGAACCTGTTTAATAGAAAATATATCATTAACCATCATCTCTATGGAAACATTCACTTATCTGTGTAGCTTTGTTTTAGGACACAAACTGGTTAACTGACATTATATTTGTTTGACAGCTGAACTTGAGAGGCCATCAGAACATTTTATGGACATATAAACATTAGTAGTTAACATGTTCAAAATACAGAAGACAGAAAGTCTAGAACTAATGTATTTTTTTTTTCAGCTGTGTGTGGTGGCGCACACCTTTAATCCTAGTACTTGGGAGGCAGAGGTAGAGGCAGGTGGATCTCTGTGAATTCAAGACCAGCCTGTTCTACATAGTGAATGAGTTCCAGGACATTTAGGGCTACATAGTGAGACACTGTCTCAATAAATAATTATAATTTTTTTTTTCTTTCTTGAGACAGGATCTCATGTAGTTCAGGCTAGCCTCAAACTGGTTATGTAATGGATGGCCTTGGATTCTTCCTGATCAACTTTTGCCTCTACCTGCTGAATTCTGGGATTGTAGGCAAGGGCTACCATGCCAAGTCAGCTTCCAGAAGATTTCTTCCTCTGAAGACTTCAGCCCTACATTTACTTTCCATGGCTTGAGGCCAGTCCTCTATATTAGAGGTTAGGTTCTGCCAAAAAAGAAACTTTAAGATCGGGAGGGGGGGGACAATATTAATCCAGTTATCTACTGCCTCAGTAGGGGAGGAAGATGCATATATCTTACATAGGCCCACCCAATCAATCTTCACACAAGTTGCTACACCCTCACTAATACATGTAACTTATTTTTCTACCAAGTTCCAGCCATCTCTACTCACTGTATACACCTGTTCTTCTCCACGGGTCAACACTGTTTTTCTACGTTTGAAGGTCCGGATATATATCTCCCAAATTCCTAGGCTGCTCTTGCAGAGGATCTGGCTTTGATTTCCAGCACCCACAAGATGGCTCCTAACTGTTTGTTACTTCAGGTCTAGGGGATCTGACATTCTCTTTTGGCCTCCAGGGGTACTTGGCATACATATGATATCCAGACACAACATGCAGGCACAACACATATGTACATAAAACTAAAAAGAATCTCAAGTCCATGGGTGTTGTGGTGCATACCTTTTTGAGAGGTTGAGACAAGCAGATGGATCTCTGTTAGTTCAAGGCCAGCCTGGTCTACATAAAGATCCTATCTTGTACATACTCCATCTTAAAAAAAAAAAAAAAAAAAAGGGACACTGTTCTGGCTAGTTTTATGTCAACCTGACACAAGCTAGAGTCATCAGAGAGGAAGGAGATTCAACGGAGAAAACGACTCTATAAGATTGGGTTGTAGGCAAGCTGTACTACAATTTCCATTAGTTAGTGATTGATGGGGGAAGGAGAACCCAGGCCATGGGTTATGGTCCCCCCTGGGCTGGTAGTCCTGGATGAGTAGGCTGAGCAAGCCATGGCAAGTAAGCCAGCAAGCAGCACCCCTCCATGGTCTCTGTATCAACTCCTGCCTCCAGGTTTCTGCACTAACTTCTTTCATGATCAACAGTGATGTGGAGAGTAAGTCAAATAATCCTTTTTCTCCCCAACTTGCTTTTGGTCAGAGTGTTTCATCGCAGCAATGACAACACTAACTACGACATATATCATAAAAACAACAAATAAACCCCCCTTCAGAAAAAAAATCTCACCAGGCAAAAAGGATCAGCTAGTAATAGTAAACTTAATTCCCACACACACTCCTTTTTTTTTTTCCTGGCTGTCCTGGAACTCGATCTGTAGACCAGGCTGGCCTCAAACTCCAGAGACACTCCCCTGCCCTGCCTCCCCACGACCCCAACCCCGATCTGCCTCTTGAGTGCTGGATTAAAGGTGTGTACCACCACACCAATGCAGTGCACTCTAATATATAATCCCAACTGTCATCTCACTAAAGCACTGCTGTCCTGGCGGCCTCTTCTTGATGTTCCATGCCAACAGCAGGCCTGCTTGTCTTTGCATTCCAAATGGCTCAAGAACACCATCAGGTTATCACAGTAATCTCCTTAAACCAGACCAAATAAAAACCAAGCACAGCGTGCAAAGCTTATTACGTCAGACCTGAGGGGATAGAAACTGAGGCACTTGAGCACGGAGGCTGGGCTGGGAGGAATTAAGAGGCTGCACTGGCGGCTGCTGCATGGTCCTGGCTTGTGCTGCTCCGCTATTGCCAAACACACCCAGATTGCCACTTGGGATCTGCAGGAGACAGAATAGCTTTTAGGGGTAGGTAAGCTGGGAAAGGGTGAAGTAATAGGTTTCACACCATGAATGCCAAGTGTTTTCTGTTTCCCACCCCTTCAACCTGATCCTTAACTGCACTCTGAATGAGTGTAATTTGTACAGGTTATAGAGGATAAAAAAATCAGCCTAGGAAGCTGTGATTTTAAATCACAGGACACACACACATAAGTGCATCTTAAAGTGTCTCCAAACAAGGCTATCAGTTAAAGAGATAATTAAGAATGTTTCAAAAATAACAGCAATAAGACATGGTCTGGGTGACACACTCCCTTCCCTATGAACTCCCTTGTGTTCAGTCAGGCACAATGTGTAGTGTTCATGGTGAAGCAGGTGGAGGAAGAGTCTATTTCAATGGGAAATGTGGCTGTTCAGTTACTTCAATAAACCCCAAGGCTGGATCAGCTAGTAGAGTCAGAGAGTTAACCTGTTATCCAATACAATGAATATCACTGGAGTGTATTCTTCATACTGCAGCATGAGCCACTTGGCTGACAGGTTGGAGCAGGATGGCTGTCTCTGTTGGAAAGCTGACTTAGAGGGACTAGGCAGCAGAGTTTGCTATGCCTGTGCTTTTCCCTGATAGACTGGGTTTCTAGAGTTCAGACTTGCCACTTAAGTTCACCAAGGAGCTGCTAAGAGCCGACAGGTCCATGACAATCCTTCAGGGACCACAGATACTCTAGGGACTGCTTAGCTTCTTAAGAGGCACTCAGTTCTCCCAGTTCCTTTCTCACATACAACACAAGCGGGTAAGACAGTTCTGCTAAGCTCACAGACGTTCCGTTTCTGGAGAGAGGCCCACATGGTGAAGAGCTCTTGGTAACACACCAGCACTTTATCCAGTACCAAGTTAGTTCTGAGTGCAGACAGGAACTCAAATACACTTTAGTCCAGAAAACAAAAAAATCAATCTTGAATCATTCCTATGGAGTAGCTAAATTTCAGGAAGGGCAGTCCTGAGGGCATTTCAGTTGTCTCCCTACCCCCCATGTCAACATCCAACATCACCTGAAAACAATACTTTATTCTCTAATAGTTTAAAGAAGTCAGGAGAATGAATGCAGACACTGTCCACTCTTTCCCAACAGCCTTACCTGTCTAGAAGAGTTCAAGTTTTGCATGCCCAGCCCTGAGGCAATCCCACCCAGGGCCTGACTGGGGAGTGCACTGTTGGAAAGGGGGAGCTTCAGGCTTGGGGAAGGCAAAAACGGTGAAGTCGTGGGCTCTTCCACGAGGCCGCCATCCTGATTGGAGAAAGAAAGGGTGAGCTGTGTGCGGTGCCCACCAGCACGCAGAGCACCAACAGTTTCCCACGGAAACAGTGAGGAGGGGATGGATGGATAAAAAATGTGTGGATAATGAGGAAATGGAGAACATGGGCAAAAGGGAGAAGGGAAAGAGAGAGAGAAACAGGGTTAAGACACTGCTGTTGCTCAGACACTGACAAACACATTTTAGCTTCTCACATTCTCCCCATGCCACCCACCGCCCTGGTCTGGTTGGAGGAGGAGGAACAGAGACTCCAAGAGAACAGCTCCCTAGGGGGCCCAGCTCCCACCTCCACATAGCACTTGGCTTACTCAAGTCTCATTAACAGAAGCGCCTACTGACTTCAGCTTCTCTGAGATTACACTAAAGTGCCCAGCTCTGCAAATCTAACATCTCATCTAACAGCTCAACCCACCTGCAAGCTACTCCACACTTTAAAGAAAGAGCTCAGGTCCCAATTACACTTCCAGATTCAGCAAATAAAAATTAATATAGTAGCACACATCTAGAATCTCAGCACCCTGAGGCTGAGCCAGGAGGATAATGAGTTTGAGGCCAACCAATAATTTGGAATTTCAGATAAACAAGTAATTTTTAGTGTAAATATGCTCTAACCATGCCTACCAGAGCTCATTTGCCTGTGCGGAGCATGAGGAGACTCTGGGAACAGCAAGTCCCATCAGGGTGTCAAGGGTCCTTCAGAGAGGAGAACTCAGATGGGATCTGGACTCCAGTGCCAGTAAGGCACAGACTCTACCCCTAGCTAACACTCCCAGAAAGTCCCCCTTTACTAGGAAGCAAGGTCTTGTTCAGAATAAAAGGTGGCTTTGAACTTGAGATTCTCCTGCCTCAGTTTTTTGAGTAGCTGGAGTTACTAGTGCCACCAAGCCTCATTTTTTTAAAAATACTTTTTCTTGCTTCAGTTTTATTTTCAGGGTTCAATATTTAAGGTGAATTTAATGTGAGGTTTTCTCCTTTTGAGATCATACCACTTTGAAGGAACATCCTCCCATGATAATACTAAAGAAGAACACTGGATTGAAAACACTCCAGGAGTTTCTCATGGGTACTTAATGTGGTTACTGGAAAGAAGGGTCAGCTAGACGTAGGTACCCAACCAAACCTACCACTTCTTTTTTTTAGATTTATTTGTTTGTTTATTTATTATGAATACAATACTCTGCCTGAATGTGTACCTGCACCCCTGAAGAGGGCACCAGATTTCATTACAGATGGTTGTGAGCCACCATGTTGTTGCTGGGAATTGAACTCAGGACCTCTGGAAGAAGAGTCAGCGCTCTTAACCGCTAAGCCATCTCTCCAGCCCCCTACCACTTCTTTTCTAAGGTTAAACCTGCTACGTATCATTTCCAATTGGAAGAACTGAGTATTCCAAGCAAGACAAAAAAACATGAGAACCCTGGCCTGCTACATAACAGAATAGATAATTGTCAAGTTAATGTAGTAACTAAAAGAGCCAGTTTTCAATTCCATCACTCTCCAGGCCTTATGATACCATGTGTAATGCAACAGTACCTCTGAGTTAAACAATCTTACATGTTAGGAAAACAGGAAAATCCACTTAAATGTCACAACTTTCCATCTGACTTGCTTTAAGGACACAGCTCAAACAAGATGACTTCTTGTTGAAGGCAGAAACAAGACAGATGCCTAGATCCATACCTTGTCAAGGAAGGTGGGGCGGTCCATGGAAGACTCTTTGGAGATTGGTGGGCGGCAGCCGAGGGGTTTGGTGACCATTCCATTGTAGTCGGTCATTCCCAGTGCACGTTTGTCCATATCCACCTTCTTTTCCAGCAGAGCGCCTGGGGTACAACATATAGAGAGCAACGCTGAAAACAAAGGAGCACAGGATTGGTGGTGGCGATGGGTTCAGGAAGGAGGCGGCCCCTTGGTTGCCAGGAGCAGGGGCATCATGAGCCTGAGCTGCTCCCCAGCCCCACGACCACCCTGCACACCTATGATTGGGCCCTGCTGGCCCTGCTTCTGTCCACTCTAGCCACACTGCCCTCTGCTAGCCCCTAGGGAGCTCAGTCATCTATCACCCTCTTCCTCAGGATGGACTTTCTCTGCTTCCCAGGTCTTCAATGTACTTGCATCCTTCCTCCAAGCTACGATTCTCAAGGGCCTTCCCAATGATACGACTTGTGTGAACCCCCACATGGTCACTGCTTCCCACTCGCAGCTAGCTGTCAGGGAGCTCTTGGCCTGGTGAGCTGTGTCTGGGTTATTTTAACTGTACTATCCATGTCTAAGCAGGTACGTGACTGCTTCTATTTGCCTGGTCTCCCTGCCTTACTACACTATGCACAACACAATTTGGCATTTTTATATAAATGTGCTACTATCTGCCCCTCTCATTCATGAGTTCTGTACTCACTCATTGTATCATGTTTATGATCACTTGTGGACCCTATAGGTGGGCAGAAAACTTGACTTTGCTGACAAGGTCCAATGCAGATGGACAAGTGAGAGCACTGCATCCTTGTTGGACTTGACACTGAAAAGCAACTCTGGTGCATCTGGTGTTATGCCCTTCAGCTGTGTTTGTTGATTCTGGGATTAAAACTACTCCCTAAAGTAGCACTATGTGGTGGCCCTAACTCAAGAAAGCTAGCTGTGCCTTGCAGAGAAAGTGCATGCGGCAGGTCATTTTCTTTCAGACGTGAGCTGAGCACTGTGGATTTTGAGTTCAGTGTTAGCAACAATATCAGAGGGAAGCAGAAGAAAATGATGGGCTATGGACAGATGAACAAACAGGCAGGTGTAGTGACACTGGCAACATGGCTCAGCAGTAAAGGAGCTTACTATGCACATGTAGTGACCTGAGTTTGATCCCCAGAACCCGAGTAAAAGTTGAAAGAGAGAAGTGACTCCACAAAAACTGTCTTCTGACCTCCACACATGTACCATTCATTAGATGTGTTCAGAGACACTTCATGGATCTACACAATTAAAAAACATGGATAATGGGCAGTACAGCTGTAGTCTGAGTACAAAACAAAAAAACAAAAAAACAACCAACCAAACAAAAAACCAAAGAACCCATCACAGCCACATTACCCAGGGTCAGGATATACTATATCCTAATTAACTCACATTTCATTACAAAAACATGAAACATAAACACGCATAAAACGAGGGTAGTATGGTTAATAGGCTTGTGGGGCCCTCCCTGGTTTACCCCAAAAGAGGGCTTTGTATTGGCTAGGGAAATGCTAGCCATGACTTTCGAAAATGTAATTGCCAGGAATATAAAAATATAGATTATACGTTGTCTGCTCTTTCCCTTGTCCTCCAGCACAGGTCTCTGCGCTCTGACTTCAGTACTGAGTGCAGACCTGACCTGGTCTTGAGAATGACTGAATAACGCAGGACGACAGTGGCACACTGGTGTCTTTACATTATTCTGGCTTGGGCTATGCAGTCCTGGTTGCTACCAGTGAAATTATTGGCTATATAAAAGCAGGTAGTGTGCTGTCCCTGGCTGCTGGACTCTTCTTTGGGAATCCTACCAGGCCTTGGTGCTTACCAGCTGTGGTGGTTTGAAAGAAAATGGCCCCCAAAGGGAATGGCACCATTAGGAGGTATGGCTATTTTAGAGTAGGTGTGGTCTTATTGGAGGAAGTGTGTCACTGTGGAGATGGGCTTTGAGTTTCCATATATGCTCAAGCCATGCCCAGTGAGACAGATCCCTTCTTGTTGCCTGCATATCAAGATGTAAAACTCTCAGCTCTTCCAGCACCATGTTTGCATGTATGCTGCCATGTCGTACTATGCTAATGATAATGGACTAAACCTCTGAAATGAAGCCACCTCAACTAAATTTTTTCCTTTATAAGAACTGGAAAGACATGGTGTCTATTCATAACTACAGAAATCTCAGGATCCCAGGAATGTGTGGGTCTTCCTAGCTCTATCTGTGACACTGGATGGCTTATGGGGATGAGATTCCACAACTCTGGGAAATCCATGCCTGCAGGTTTAATCTCAGATGCCAATTTGCTGAAGGTTGCCAATTTGGAATCAGTATGTCGGGTTCATCCCATCTGTAGTAGCTAAATCCTTTCTTTAGCTCATGAAGAACTAAAACTCTCCAAACTGCCACACTTACAATGAAATGAAGAAAAAGCCCAGCGTATTTACAGACGTTGACATTTTACAAAGCGTAGAATGAGCATGGTCAGGCGAAGACGACCTGTTAGTGTTGTAGTGTTTGGAGGTGGCGAGTGTCTAACCTGAGCAAATGCTGCCTTCATGGTTGTAGTGTTTGGAGGTGGCAAGGGTCTAACCTGAGCACATGTTGCCTTCAGGCAGTTTCATGCTTATGTGATGATGTCTCTCCTCTCTGGACTAGTAGGTAAGGGGTAAAATGTCGGGTATCAACACTGCTATTAACATTTTAAAAATATAGACTATATATATCTTTTATGGTGCGGGAGAATTGTCTGTATTCTGTCAATCATGTGTTAAATAAACGCTGATTGCCCAGGCAGGAGGTAAAGGTGGGAAAACCAGACAGGAAGTAGAAAGGATGTAATGAGAACAGGAGAATTCTGGGAAGGAGGAAGTTGATTCCTCCCACTCCTGCCCAGATCCCCAAAGCAGCAGGATGTGATCTGCCCCACTGAAAAAAGGTCTGAGCCACATGGCTAAAACAGATCAAAAAATGGGTTCATCAAGATGTGAAGAGTTAGCCAGTGAGAGGCTAGAGCTAATGGGCCAATCAGCTTTATAACTTAAAAAGATCTCTGTGTTATTTCTTTGGGGCTTGCCGGTGATGGGGTACTGGGCGGGACAGAAAAACAAACAACCAGGCCTGGCCCCTTCATGTTACATTTTTACTTTCTTTTTTCTTTTTCTTTGGAGACAGGGTCTCACCAGTAACTCTGATGGAGATCTGCCTGCCTCTGCCTCCTGAGTGCTGGGATTAAAAACATATGCTACCACATCCAACTAAAATAGAAAATATTTTACAGAAAATTGATAAATAACCTTTTTTTTTTTTTTTCCCCGAGACAGGGTTTCCCTGTAGTTTCTAGAGCCTGTCCTGGAACTAGCTCTTATAGACCAGGCTGGCCTCGAACTCAGAGATCTACCTGCCTCTGCCTCCCGAGTGCAGGGAACAATAACCTTTTGGTAGCTTAAGAATAGATTACTTGGCGGCTGGAGAGATGGCTCAGAGGTTAAGAGCATTGCCTGCTCTTCCAAAGGTCCTGAGTTCAATTCCCAGCAACCACATGGTGGCTTATGACCATCTGTAAAGGGGTCTGGTGCCCTCTTCTGGCCTGCAGATATACACACAGACAGAATATTGTATACATAATAAATAAATAAGTATTAAAAAAAAAAGAATAGATTACTTGTCCTGACTGGTACTTGTGACATGGTGTCTCCTCCAAGCCAAGGATAGATGGGTGTGTTCAGTCTGGCCTGGCATGCCAGCAGCTCACAAGGCAGCTGAATGCCAACTGTTCCAGACTGAGAATGCTTACATTAGCACAGCCAATCTCTGTGTGCCTGTGAGAGTGGTTTCAGGGATGATCTAAGATGAAGAATGCATTACTTCCTCTATGGATGCATAATACGACAACATTATTGGAAAATGCCCAGATGAAGTAGGTTACTAGTGTGTGTGTACTTGGAGCTATGTCTTTCTCAGGTCCTTTCCTGTACTCCTCACTCCTTCCTGCCTACAGGAAGTAAAGAAGGTTGTTCACATGTTCCTGTTACCATGATGGTTTTGTCCAAGTGCAAAGGGCCAAGTGATCAAGGACTGAATTTCCTGAAACTGTTAGCCAATAGAAGTAATTCCTCGCTTTAAGCTGTTTTTTGTTATAGCAACAAGAGTCAGCTAATATAAACATGAGCCAAAAGCAAATAGCTGCCAACATGGAATATTGTCTCTATAGCTCACCTGTCCCAAAACACTCGCCATATGATTGGTGCATTCTGTGGTTGCTCTTTCCCTGGACCCTGGATTTGCCTTCAAGTTTAACCATGACTATAAGCAAATGGTTCTACAAAGCAAAACTTCCCAAGAGGCACCTGTTACTTACTCATGGCCTGGTCAAGGTTCATACTGTTGCTCTTCAAGGCCTCTTCAGCTGGCTCTCTCTGGGGGCGAAGCAGAGTTCTCGTTAGTGGTGCACAGACAGACAACCAGAGTAGCTCTGAACAGCTTAGTACTCTAACGGAGAAAGCGCCTACCAGTACTAACTTTTAGAATTGGAAATGTTTTTCTCTGCAGTTGAGGTCAGAGACAGTATTTTTTTTTTAAAGACAGGGTCTCATCAGGTGTGGTGGCACATGCCTCTAAATTCTACCACCTGGGAGGCAGAGACAGATAGATCTCTGAGAGTTTGAGACCAGACTCATCTATACAAGTTTTAGGCTACCCAGAGAGACATAGTGAGACTCTCTCTCTCTCTCTGGTTTCTTCTGAAAGCAGCCTCAAATGTTTCTCTCTCTCTCTCTCTCTCTCTCTCTCTCTCTCTCTCTCTCTCTCTCTCTCTCTCTCACACACACAAAAAAAAAACAAAAACAAACAAAACAAAACAAAACAAAAAAAACAACCCACCACTACCAAAACAGAACAAAACAAAAAAGGGACAGAAGGGACAGAGTCTCACTGGCTGGCCTGGAACTCTACGGTGTAGACTTTGCCTCTATCTCCTGAGTGTTATCGAGATGGGACTTGTAAACAGAAAACACTTGTAGCTAAAAGTGACTGCACTGAGTCTAGAGTGGAGAGTCAAGAACTTATATGAGTTGGGCATTGCCAGCACACGCCTTTAATCCCAGCAGACAGAACTCTATGCATTTAAAGCTGGCCTACACAGTGGGATCTAGTCTTAAAAAGAAAGAAAGCTTTTATTTAACATGTTAGAAATAAAATGTGGAATCCTAGGAAACTTTGTAAACACTCCTACACTTGCTTCTGTACAGCACCGAGCAGTGACAACTCAGCAGGATTACAGAGCTGTGACCTCACATACAGGTCTTGCTGTCACTTTTAGTGCCAGGACCTATATAATATCAACCTTTTCTATGTCATCAGTGCCAGTCTCTATCAATCAAACTTTTGTTCAAGAAACAAGAAAACAATCAGATTCACACTGGTAACTGTCCTTCCATCAGTACAGACGGATCTCTGAAGAAAATCAGAGTTGCTTGCTAGGTGCTGGAGAAATGGTTCAACAGTTCAGCGCTTGCTCTTACAAAGATCACAGTTCCTTTCCCTGCACCACACCGGGTGACTCAAAAATGCTTGTAACAACTCCAGTTCTAAGAGATCGACACTCTCTTCTGGCTTCTGTAGGCACTGCACACATACATACAAACCCACACGCAAACACACATACATACACAGGAGAGCACTGCTGCTCCTCCAGAGCAACCCCCCACACAGTAGCCTGTAGCAGTCTAGCTCCAGCTCCAGGAGATGCAGCACCTTCCTGATCTCCAAAGGCATACATGAAAATAAGGGCTGGAGAGATGGGTCAGAGGTTAAGAGACCTTACTGTTCTTGCACAGGACCTGAGTTCAATTCTCAACAAACATAAGATGGCTTGCAATCTACTGTTACTCCAGTTCCAGGGGATCCCATATCTACTTCTGGCCTTTGTAGGCTCATAAACTCACATAGGTTCACACACATGTACATAAATTAAACAATAATTTAAACATTGGAAAAAAATCTTAAAAAGAAGAATTAAAAAAAGAAAACCAAAGTTGCTGGGTATAAGGGTGGGGCGTGCTACAACTCCTACAATATTTTCTGGCCCTGCTAGAGAGAGGCTGTCTCACAAGGGAATGTCTTGTCTCAGCTTATATAGTACCAGTGTAAGGCATGAGGCCATTCTGGACCTATTCTTTTTTAGACACAGGAATGACTGAGCAATGAATACTCATTGAACAGGGATTTGGAAGGAGACACATGGAGGGCTTAAGTGTGGAATGCGGAAAATGGCTTGCTATCTGGACTGCCATCACTTGACCTGAGGGACTGAGTGGCATGAGGTACTTCTTCAGGGGAAATCTGGGACATCTTAGTTCTGTCTACATACTGGAAACTCGGGAACGATTTGTTAGGATGCTATGGGGAGGCATGATGCTTTAACTCAGTACTCAGTTTCTTACAAGACCTTTTTATTTACTACATAAAGGAATTAACTCCCATGTAATTATAAATCGTAAGAAAATATGAAATTGTCTAAGTCCATGGAAATTACAAATCATACATAATCTTTTATTTAGAAAAAAATATTCTTGATGGAAATTGCGTGATTCTTTGCTCTACTCAAGGCCTAGGCCAAAGGGAACGTAATAACTAAATAATTAGATAGTGACTTCATCCCGCAAGCATCTCTGCCTCATCACACACAACAGACTGGCTAGGGATCGCTTTCAAGTCACCCACTTGGAGAATGGGAAGGACATCAAGATGCCAGTTACCGGGAAGCCCATGTCTGTCAGTTGTTTGATCAGCCGGCTCATGATCCAGGCCTCATCCTGCTTGCCAGGTGTCTTCATGCCCTGGAAGAGAAGGGACAAGGGGAGAGGTCAAGATGTGCTTTGCTACATTAACTGGGTGACAGCCCCAACTCAGTGACTGCAGCCACAGAACCTTCTGAGTGGACAGTGAACTGTGCTGTGCTCCTCAGAGTCCAGCATCATTTCATAGCGAGCACCGTGGGAAACTACAGGTGTATCTACAGACTGATTAACGCACAGCATTTATGAACTAACAAAAAGCAGGGTAATTGTTCCCCTTTTTATAAAATTATGTTTTATCACAAAATGTATTATTTCCATTGGTCACAAGGAACGTTGCTAACCGCTGTGCTATGTGAAGCCTACTCAAGATTACATGGTTTTTACCCTTATTCCAGGGAACAAAAGAGCACATAACAAACAAAGAAGCAGCCCGTTGACCTTATTAACTACCGATTCTCAGCCATATTCTGGCCCTCAGGTGAGAGGAAATAGTATGAAGGAAGATGTTAAAGAAAAAGGAGAAAAGCCAACCTCAAAGAAAAGGCAGCAGCTCAGAGGCAGGAGGCACAAAGGGTGCCATTAGAACTAGGTACACAAGATGATCAGTGCCTAAGTATTCTCCCTAATACCAAACAAAACCAAATTTAAAAACCCTACCCTTCTTGTGAAGAATTTGCTTCACCATGTTTGCTCTCCCCATTCCCTATTTTCTTTCCCTCTACAGGTCTTTTCTTTTTTCCCTTCTTCCTTTTCAGACAGGTCTCATGTAGCCCAAGCTGGTCTTAAACTTGCTTTATAGCTGAGAATGACCTTGAATTCTTGATCGTTGTCTTCAGTGCCTGAGTGCTGGGTTACAGGTGTGTACCGTCACTCTTTCACCGTGGAGGCTGTTGTAACTCCACAGCAGAATGCGGAGCTGCAGCAGCCAGGAGGCATCCTGTTACCTAACAGGCAGTTTACCTGGACAGCATGCTGCCAGGGTTAGATCCTATCACAGCAGTTTACTACTTGGGGATTTCTGGTCCCATGGCAACTGGATTCCTCAGCCCCACTGTAAAACAGCTCTTCTTCATGTCTGCATTCACCCCTTATCATGAATGCTTCTAAAAAACTATTTTTTAAAAATAACACATTCATAATTCCCAATTACAAAAGGGGTACAGAGAAAAGGTATCTTTCCATACTATCTCATCTGCTTAGAGCATGATCTCTCCAAGAAGTCTCTCCTTTGAAGATTTATATTTCCGAAATAGGAAACATGGACCATTGTGCAGAAGCAGCTTCAGGTATACACTACTATTCGCTCATTCATTTCACCACAGGTCGGTGGGCCATGCTATGTACGTTTTTCTGTACCTTGGTTTTTCTCTCAATGATGTTTCTTGCTGATGTTTTCTTAAGTATATATTCATCAAGCATTTGGTTCCTTATGTTAGAATGCACAGAGTCCAACTGGCTGCTGCACTAAAACATATTCATTTTCATTTTTTGATGACAACAATCTTACAAAAGAACTACAAATGCCCATGACAAATGGCAGTGCTATGTCAATGAGCAGGTGACATTAGTTTAGTACTGCCTGCAAGGTGCAGTGAGAACTGATGTCCCACAGTCTGGAGAACAGATAAGCTTGTATTTCATTTACTTTTGTGTTCTGTTTTGAGGACTGAGCCCACAGTCAATGGGTAGCCCAGCTCCCAGGGGTGTTGATCTCTGGGTTTTTCTTAGTCCAAAATGAAAAATGGCACCTCTCACTATTTTTTTGTTACTTTTAAAAATATTTATTTGTTTGTTTGTTATTTATTATGTATACAATATTCTGCCTGTGTGTATGTCTGCAGGCCAGAAGAGGGCACCAGATCTCATTATAGATGGTTGTGAGCCACCATGTGGTTGCCAGAAATTGAACTTTGGAAGAGCAGGCAGTGCTCTTAACCACTGAGCCATCTCTCCAGTCCAGCACCTCTCACTATTGGCTTAAGTGATTTTCTCTGAGTAGGGATGGCTACTCTCTTAAACGCTGGATAGTACTTTATTATCTGATCATTTTTACACTCTGCTCATTTTCATTGGAATATTGGATACTTTTATGTATCAGGGAGATGAACCTTCTTTATGATATAAATGATATTTTCCCCCTACATTCTCCCTCTCTTTTGGCTTATAATTAGGGTGCTATCAGTTATGTGCATGCTTTATGATTTTGCTGCAATCCACAAAACCACTTTCGCCTCCCAAAAAGAACTTACTGAAAGAACAAAATTTTATTAATAGGAAAATATTTTTAATCTTTCCAATTTACAGAAAGGATTAGAGTCCCAAGACTACCTGGGAGTGAATCTATCTCTGCCTAGTCTACAGTACAGGCCTACTGGCCGTCAGGCCTCTCCAGCAGTGCCTACCTTCTGAAGTCCTTTTTTTGAGGCATTGCCCCAGGAGCTGCAGGATGAGCTGCTTTCTTGAGAGGCAGCATTATTCCACATGTCCCCATCCTCATCCTCCCACTGGCTGGTGCCCAGGTTCATTTCGTCCCCACCACTGCCCCAGCCTTCTTGCATAGATTTGGAAGCTGGAAGAGAGCAGACATGAACTTGTCAGACTCACCTGTTCTGAGAAGAAACCTGTGTCACATGACACAACAGGGATGGATAAACAGGAACTATGTTATCTGCCTTTCAGCTATTACGTTTCTCTTGGAAAGGCACAGATAAAGTGTAATGTTTCCTTCTAAAATCCAGCTGTGCTCCTCCAAACTTTCTCAACCAACTATACACCAGCTGGACACATAGGAATTCTAAAAATAAGTCCTGGGGAAACCGGGGGTGGGGGTGGGGGTGGTGGTGGTGGCAGTGTACCAGTCTCTCACAAATGCCACTCAAATGTGAACTTCCCAAAAATGTTACTGTCCTCCTTTCAGGTCTTAAGTGTCAGCCAGAGAAAACCCCTGGGCAATATTTCATCTGAGCCAGTGCTCTCACACCTGGCAATAGGCAGGAGTCAGGAAGACACAGGGATCACATTACAGGAAGCAGGTCTGGGAAGCTCAGCTGCCTGCTTTTCTAACAGCGGTCAAGAAGATGTCCACACTCAAGATAGAGATTGGAACCAGCCTACTAAATCTTCTTTTCAAGATGTTATTTCCTCCTCCATTTTTTTTTTAAAAAAGTTTTTATTCATTTATTATTTATTTATTTAGGTGTCAGAGTTGCCACACACTGTTTACTTCTTAGAAGAACTAGGCTGAAGTTCAGGCAGTAGCAGGCTGTTTAAGGTGCTAAAACTGAAGGCTGGAAAGAGGCTCAGCAGGCAAGAGAGCTTCCTGGCCTTCCAGAGGACCTAAGTCTGCTTTCTAGCACCCACGTGGGTGCTTACAATAGCAATTTAATTAACAGCAGCTCCAGGAGATCTACCTCTCTTTCCTAGCCTCTGAGATCACCTGCACACACAGACACATACTCACCAACAGAAATAAAAATAAACATTTTTTTTTTTAAAAAGAAATACCAACAATTTGGGACTGAGGACAAAAGGTCAAAGTGACAGACTACTTCAAAACACATACATCTCAACATCCATAATTTTCTTTTCCCCTAGATTTTTAACAAAAATTAATTAGAATGGAATAAATATTTCCAGAACAGTGACCATATAAAACAAATATCCACTTTTAGAAAAGCAGTAAAATACAAAAAGGTGCCCTTAAGATTCCAGGACGGAACTGGACTTGGTGGTATACTTTTAATCCCAGCTCTTGGCAGGCAGAGGCAGGAAGATCTCTGTTGAATGTGAGCCAGATCAATCTATAGAGTAAGTTCCAGGCCAGCCAGGCCTACTTAGTGAGACCCTGTCTCAAATCAGTCAATCAGTCAGTCAGGCAGGCAGTCGGCTAACCAATCAATCAATCTAGAACATATATCTAACAACAAGCAGAGAAAATAGAACAATTTTGTAGCCATGGAAATAGTTGTTTTACTGTTTCTATTTGTGGTCTTTTTCAGTAATGGAATGTAGCCCAGGGCATTGTAACATACTAAGCAAGTCTTCTACCACCAAACTGCAGCCCATACTCATTTCTGCTCAAGATTCTTTTTTTAAAAAGATTTATTTATTATGTATACAACGTTCTGCCTCTTTGTATGCCTGCATACCAGAAGAGGGCACCAGATCTCATTAACAAATGGCTGTGAGCCACCATGTGGTTTCAGGGAATTGAACTCAGGACCTCTGGAAGAGCAGTCAGTGCCCTGAGCCATCTCTCCAGCCCCTCAAGTTGTTTTTTAACTACAGACTTGAAAACCCAAATAGAATTTTATTTTCAAGATAAAAGCAAAGCAAGAAACGTCAGGTTACTATAATTTTAAATCCTACTCCCAAGAAGAACACAATGACATTTATTCATCTTGTTTGGTGAAATGAATTCATATGGGTGTGTATTAAATGCTACAGACAGGTGAATGTTGTTGCAGGTTTGAATGTCTATTACTGTAATGCTTGTTAACAGAAATGTTTCAGATTTTAGAATAGGATACGTTAGTGACTAGAAACATGAAAGTCACTTATATTTCGTATATAATTTACATAAATTTCCTGAAGGAAATTGCATTTATTATCTGTAGTTCTGGAGGTTGAGTTCAGGTAGTCTTGTGCAAGCTAGGCAAAATTACAGGTCCAGCACATGAGGGCAATTTTTAGTTTGTTTGAGATAGGGTTTCTCTGTGTAGCCTTGGCTGTCCTGGAACTACTTGCTCTGTAGACTAGATTGATCCCTGGTACTGGGATTAAAGGCTTGCGCCCCCTCTGCCCAGCTTTTCTGTGTGTGTAGGGTTTTTTTTTTTGGTTGTTTTTTTGTTTTTTTTTGGGTATCAGGACCACAGGCAAATAGTTTGCCATTGAGCTACAGCCTGGTAGCAGTAATAGTAATAACAATAATAATAATTTTGAGACAGGGTCCCTTTCCATAGTCCTGACTGCCTGTCTGAGAACTTGCTATGTAGACCAGACTGGCCTCAGATTCTTGTGCTTTTGATGGGATTAAAGCCATGTGGCAGCATGCCCAGCTCAACCTGGTGATTCTACAGATCATTAGGTGATGTGCCACGTTGCTATATGCCAGAAGCTTTTGCTGATGACTGCTGTGCTCAGAAGCCCCTCAGCCTTAGAGCTGTGAGAGATAACGCTCTTTCTTTCCTTTATAAATATGTAATTTTTAGCCTGCCTAGAATTTGACTGTGATATAACATATGACATAAAATGTGCAATTTTCTATTCAGAGTGTCATGTTGTTATTCAAAAGTGCCAGATTTTAGAGCATTATGGATATTATAAAAAGAAATTTTCTGTGGATTTTATTTTTGAGACAGGGCCTCTGTGTATAGCAATAGTTAGCGTGGAACTCTTCAGAGATATTCCTATTTCTGTCTTCCAAGTGACAGGATTAAAGGCATGCACTGCTACATCCCAGCACAAAGGAACTTAATTGAAAGCCATGCTTTCTTTCTTTTAAAAATGAATAAAAACCAGATGTTGAGTTTGAAGCCATCCTACATATGAGTTCCAGGCCAGTCAAAAGACTACATAGTGAGAAAGACTGTCTCAACAGAACAAAACACAACACAACAAAACAAAATCCTTTTGTAGTCATGTATTAAACATGGCAAACAAATACTGTTTTTACAGTCTTGGTTTAAATGAATTGAGAAAAAGCATCCTAATTCTAAAAATGTAATTTTTAAAACTTTAGTATGGGCAAGAGCTCAGTGATAAGAGTGTATACTTAGCATGTTAAGTTGCTAGGTTCATAACCCAGCATTACCCCCCAAAACATTAAAAAAGAAAATAAATAAAAACTATTAAAAGAAAGGTATGCTAAACTGGGTGTTGGTGCATGTTTCTGTTCCTAAAATTCAGTAGGCAGAGGCAGGTGGATCTCTGTGAGTTCAAGGCCAGCCTGGTCTACAGAGGAAGTTCCAGGACAGCTAAGGCTACATGGAGAAACCTGGCCTCAAAATACATACATACATACATACATACATACCAAACAAAATGAAAACAAAAAGAAATATTCTAAAATTCAATGAAAAATATCTCTGTAAATAGTATACTCAAAACATTTCATTTACTTATGTTCATGTGTATGACACACGTGAACACTTGTGTTGGTATACACTGTCTCCCATTGAATCTGATGCTAGCCATTTTGGCTATGCTAGCTGGCTAGTGAACTCCCAGAATGCACCTGTCTCTGTCCTTCAATGCTGGAGTTCCAGGTATGTGTAGTCATGCCTGGCTTTTTATATAGATGCTGGATATTTGAACTCAGGGTCCTTAGACTTGTACATCAAATAATCTTACTGATTTGTCTCCACAACCACACGAACCGTTTCTTAACTGCCAGGTCCAGGCATGCAGAAGGTTTGTCTTACCTGGTTTGCACAGGGCTGGGGCAGCAGCAGGAGCGCTGGCTCTTCCAAATGGCACCACTGGCTCAGCAGGGTGATCCCATCCACTGCCACTGCTGGGAGGCTTCCCCCATGCTGCTGTGCCATTGTCAACCAGGGGAGATGGGGAGGATGGCTCTCCCCATGAGTTCTCAGCCTTGGAGTGCACACTGGGCATTTCTCCCCAGCCAGATGAAACTGGGACAGAGGAAGGGTACAAGTGAAACTGAGGTCAAACTGTGATCTTCCAAATCAAGTTAAACCCTTGCCACTCAGCACCTGCATGGAGCCCCTGTCCACTTCGGCTGACAGTGGCAAGGACATTTCCCAAGATCTACAACAACACATAGTGCATCAGCTCAGAGAGACCTCAAGAGAAGACATGCTGTGGTCAGTTCTAAACTGTCTGCTTTCAACATGACTGTTATTATCTCAACTGTGAAATTTGTTAATTTTCTTACTTAATATGGGATTGGTTCCCATGATATTCTAATTTTATTTATTCTAATAAAATGCAGTTATTCAGATTAATGACAAAAGGACATGTAGCTATCAATCATTTGAAATTACAAGCTCTCTACTGAACAACAGTTTAAGCAAACTGTCAACAATAACTGGTAAGTTATTGCTGGCAACTGCTACCTGTAATTACATAGAAAATAGTAACCAAAATTGAAGTAGTTTTACAAATTTAAGGGACAATTAAATGAAGACAATTCCCCAGCTGATAATGTGTACTGTGACCATCAGCAGAGAGGTACTGAGTCAGCAGCTGAAAGAGTGAGCAGTGATTCTCTTGATCTGGGATTCCTCCACGTACATGTCTTTGGAAGGCCAGACCACAAATTACTAAGAATCAAGTTAGAATTAAGTATAAATAGTCAGATCATAGTAATTCGTTAATTCATTTTTGTGGAAAGTTTTGGTTTCTGTTAAAAAAAATCAGTTAGAAAATCCTACAAAACATTTGTATGTAGCAAATATCACATTCACATTTAACGCCTTGGTGGTAAGTGGGATATTACCTGATTTGAAAAGCAAGCAAGCAGTTTCCCTGGGCTAAGCAGATCTCTGGCAAGACTCATACAGACTCAGGATCTACCCTCCAGAAGAAATGTGACAAACTGAAACATATCAACAGTTCTAGTGCACAAGCACTTCGGCTCACAGAAAATAATTTTAAATGTACAGCATTAAAATGATGTCCACTGTTTAGTGTTTGTTAGAGCAATCCTGATACCTTTTGGTAAAACAGTTGGATGGAGCAGGCAGACCAAGTTTTATTTATACTTAAAAGGTTGATATTAAAATGAAGAAAATTACCCTTCATGGACTGGAGGATGAAACATAGTAGGAGAGTGTGCAAAGCACCCACAAGGCCCTGTACTCCATCCTAAGCATCCCAAATCACCCTCCAATCCCCACCAAAACTCTCTGAAATTTTCAAATACTATCATTTTTTGCTAAATGTTTTTCTCTTTGCGTGCGCGCGTTCACTTTTATGGGTATTCTGGGGGCCATCTTGTATTTCCAATTGTTACCCATTTGTTTATTTTTAAACGAAGGCCCTGTAGTAGGAGTCCGTGCAGGCGGCATTCAGAGGCTTTCACATACAGGCACCCTTCTCACTTCTGCAGCAGATCTGCCAATCCCCATAGCCCTATAAAATACAGCAAAACAAAATCTATCCACCCCACCCATAGCTGTAAGAAGTTCAGATCACTAAGATCACTTCCCTGTTAAAAACTACTGCATTGGTGCTGTAACACTGAATCCTTCCGGCTGGTGACTGGAAGGTAATTTTAGAGTCATGGTGTCTTGCTGATTCACACTGAAGAAGAATAAAGAAGTCCCTGGAAGGTATGAACGCTTGCAGCAAGGTCACTGTTCATTTGCTACTGTTAGGACTTCAGAGATCACCAATCACAGACCTAGGCAGGGGCATATTTTCCCAGAGTATCAGAGTAGTAAATGTGAGACATGCCTTTTTCACGATTAACTTACGTGACCTGTCTTTATAAACCTTACAATATTTCTGTCAGAAAAGTAAGCTTTGAAGCGAGTAGCAGTGGATGTAAATGGAAAGCCAAGCTTGTAGTTAGCTTTAGTCTTTCCGGACTTTGAGAGCCAACCACAGCCTCCTGGTAAGCAGTCTTAAACCTGCTGCGGCTACCACAGGTGAGAGAGGATGTAGGAGCGGGTAGTCAGCAGGATGCAGGAGTCGGCACAAGCTCCTCAAGTGCTCTCACAGGGAGCTAATATTTAACCTTGACACCACTATGTGTCTACAGGCTATACAAGAAATGTGGCAAATGGAGACCTCTTTTGGGGTTGGACAACAGCTCAGTCTTCCGGAGCCCATGGTGGGTGGGGTCCCTCATCTTGCTTGGATCAACTATATACTGCCCTCCACATGTATCTTTCTCCAACACCAATCACTCTAAAAATTATCAGAGCATTTAGGTGAAATAACGATGCTCAAGGATGAAATAGCCTCTGGTAGCCAGGCCCAGGGCCAGGGCCAAAGGCCTGCGATGCCAGCACGGGAGGCTGAGGCAGGAAGGTTTCAGGCTAGAATGGATTAGAGTGAGACCCAAAACAAGTGAGTCAGACCCCTCCCCCTCCCCTCCCCCTCCCCTACAAACAAACAGAACCTAACAACCCAGGGCCCACAGCTGCACTTAGGGACCACCTATCGCTGAGGACTTGTACCATGAACACTAATAGTTACTGCTTCTTATGCATCAGCAAGCTACTTAACTGCCTTGGGATACCATGTCCAAGTATACTAGATAATCAGGCTGCCTGACATTTTTCAGAATTTGCTTTAGCCTCTTAGAAACATAAATGCTGTGTTTATGCTTTCTTGTTCTTGGCCACTTCTCACTAGAGGTCAAAACAGCAGCCTGGTTCCAGTAAGATGTAGCGGCTTCAGGTTCTGTCAGACAGCCTGGCTCAGAATAAGCAATCAGGTCATGTCACGAGGAGAAACACAGTAAAGTGCAGTACAGAGCCGTGACTTGGTATCCCATGTCGCTATGGCCTGTGAGTGCTCCATAAGCAGTTGGGAATCTGATAAAATGACAGGTACAGAGACATTTCTCCAGGCTATTCCTGCTGTTCTAACCCCAAGGTTGGGGGTGACTCTGTTCCAAACAAGCCAATTAGCCAAGCTACAAAGAATTTCCTAACAGACATGGATTTTACTGAGACTTCCAGGAAATTACTACCTGTGTAAGATCAGGCCAAACTGTCCTGTTGCATTTACCCTGGTGAGATCAACACTTTACTTTTAATGACTAGCAATTTAAAAAGCAGTTTATAATCCAAACTCTGATATAGATGGGGATTATGTAAAACCAGCACAGGCCAACAGCAAAGCAGTAGAATACCTACAAAATACTAAGCTTATCAACAACAAAAATGTAGTCAGCCATTAAAAATGATGGCTTTTGTCTGAACAGGAAGAACCTGTGCCTGTCAGCCAGCTGTCTGTCACTTCTCTGGGGTCAGAGAACAGCCTCACCTGACAAGCTTGCAAAGACACAGGGCTTGGTGACTGGGATTCTGAGTTGGCTTGCTTTAGGTCTGAGATATGAATACCACCATATGTACTGCTATACAATATACTAATCTTGACAGTTTTTATGTAGTGAATAACTAGATGGAAAAAAACATAATTTTGTCTTTGTTAATGGTATCTAAATTCACAGCAACCTCTATGATACTGTTAAAACTCTAAGAATATACAGATTCTAGAAGCTGGAGAGGACACAGGAACTTTGAAGTGTGTGTCACACTACAATTTTCTGGTTTTGTATTTGGCAGTCACGTGTGCTTTGACAAAATAGTTACACAGTGAGTTCTTGTAATCCCAGTATTGGAAAGACAGAAGGATCCAATGTAGTCAAACCAGTAAGACTTAGGACAACAAGAGACACTATCTCTCTTAGGTGTTCTTTAGATGATGTCTGAGGTTGTCTTCCAGTCTCCATACACATGTACACACATATTAGCTTGCACACAAGTGCACACATGGTGAGACTACTCATCATGCCATGAGGACCATGTTGGTGACCCTTCTTATTTTTGGAGACAGGGTATGTAACTCTGGCTGTCCTGGTGCTCACTATGTGGGCCAGGGTGGCCATTTTAAGCCAACTCTTCCCGGAGTACATCCCGTCCTTACCACACACAGATCACAATGCTGAGACTTGGTTCTACTGGCCTCTCCCACTACACTGTGTCATTTCCATTTTGAACCAGTTTCTCACATGTAGCTCCAACTGGCCTAGAACTTACTATACATTATGTAGTCCAGACTGGCCTTAAACTTCTGATGCTTTGCCTCCTGAGGACTGAGATTAGAGGAATGTGCCATTAAACCATTCACTGCATTTGAATTTTCAAATACCTCCTTCTTGGCTGTCCTAGAACTCACAGAGATCTACCCCTGCCTCTTGAATGCTGGGATTAAAGATGTGCACTACTCTGCCTGGCTTCCTTCATTTCCCCCCAAACAATTGCTTTTCCTCATTCTTTTTTTTTTTTCGAGACAGGGTTTCTCTGTGGCTTTGGAGCCTGTCCTGGAACTAGCTCTTGTAGACCAGGCTGGCCTCGAACTCACAGAGATCTGTCTGCCTCTGCCTCTGCCTCCCGAGTGCTGGGATTAAAGGTGTGCGCTACCAGCGCCCGGCTCCTCATTCTTTCAAGTCCTTAAAATTCGAGTTCCTAAAAACAGTCATTTATCAGTTAAAGAGTAACTGGGACCTGAAGGGTGATTCAGCGGTTAAGAGTACTTGCAGTTCTTTCAGAGGACCTGAGTTTAGTTCCCTACGCCCATGTCAGGCAGCTTACAACTGGTCTGTAACTTCCCCAAGAGATTCAACGCCTCTGGTCTCTGGGGCACCTGTACTCATGTGAACACACACCTCCATGTAGACCTATCCCTGCACATAATCAATCAAACCAGGAATTGGATGTTTAAATGCTCAAGCAGCAGTCAGTTAACATAATTAGATTCAGCAGAAACTGGGCACAGAACTGTTGGCTAGTGTCAAAGTTACAGTGCTGGGGCCCTCTGGGCTGGTACAAGTGCCCTTCACTCTAGTAGAATGCTGCCATGTAAGACCAAAGTGTACTACCTTTCAGGCTTCTAATAGATAGGACTTTGGCCTTTTCACTAAAAATGTTTATTCACAGAAAAAGCACCAACTGGGAACATCTGGGTACAATCTGTGACCTTTCATTTGGGGACAGAAGGGCAGACGGACCCATCTAGGACTCCTATGTGGCACTGACACCGGAAAGCACAGTCAACTGTCGAGTGTATAGGGTCGTGTCAGCAGAGAAGTGAGTACAGAAGGGGACACTGCCCAGGCTTCACATTTAACTGTGGCGTACATAATACCCCATTCCCACCCCTGCTCTCGTCACCCTTCCTCACTGGCCTACAGGCCCCACAGGGCAGGGACTTGGCTGTTTTGCTGTCCTATGACTTTAGCATGAACACTGCCAAACCCAGAGCAGGCCCCACAGGGGCTAACAATGACCATTTTACTCACTATTGTATCATTGTCTGGGAGCCCTTTGGGCACGGTCAGCAATCTGTTCCATCTTCTACATAGGTATCACATCCTTGCTCTCACACCTCCCCTCCTCATGGCTAGTATTGGTGCCCTCAAGCTCCTGGCCACTGAGCTGGCCTGTCTGGGCAATTGTCCTTCTACAGGTTGGAGTATAGATCTTCCCTAGTAAACAAGGGATCTCTCCATTTACATCCATGCTCTTCTCTATCTGCTCCTTTCTACTGACTTTTAAATGTGTTCAGTTCTGCCACTTGAAACATTTTCTTTGTGGGGCTGGGGATTGAACCCAAGGGCCTTCAACATGTTGGGAAAGTGTTTGTTCACTGAACCACAGTCCTAGCCTCTTAAGTATCTTAACTCATCTCCTCCCACCCAAATCTCCTGCCTCCTGTGTTCTGGAAACGCCAGCAACAACACCATTGCTTGTGTCTGGCCACAACGCTGAGCCACTCCTTTGCTTCCCAGTCACTGTTCCTTTTAAGCATCCCTCCACTTCACCCTGCCACTATCCCTCTCGGTTGCCATTGCCTGCTTGCCTGCTTCCCCATGCAGATTCCCACTGAGCCAATCTTTTGTTTTCTACTAAGAACAACCAGTTCTACAAAAAGTAAGCCTAGGCCTAAGTTTTCAAGCTCTTCTTACAATTGTTTCCTTTTCCTGGGGCTTCTAGATACAGTCCAGATACCTATAAAGAACTCATCTGCCCTTGAGCCTCTACTTGGGCTGCCTATTACTGTAAGGACTTCTTCATGATGTCCAACCACTCAAGAATTCCTATCTGTTCTTCCCATTTGTTCCCTGTGTACCACACGGAATGGGAGTAAAGGATGCAAAGAGCTCACATTTCCTGGCAGCAGTATGGAGCAAGGCCACTACTGACGGTGCATTCAGCTCTACTTCAGCAGTGTGACTGGTCAGGACAGTATTTTAAGCGAACACACACACACACACACACACACACACACACTTTAAACTACAACCATTTCTTTATGAGGGCATGGGGAACTATGGAATAATAGTGGAAGTCAGAGAACAACTTGTGAGTTGGTTCTCTCCTTCATCCATACAGGTCCCAGGGATCAAATTCATGCTTTCAAGGCTTGGGAGCAAGTATCTTTATCTGCCAAGCCATCTCAAGGCCACTTAAGCCAGTAACTTATGTGTGGCAGTCAACCAGTACTCAGCACCCGTTCTAGTGGCCTCTGTAAGCCTCTATCTACCTAGGGCACAAGTGGAAGGGACACTTTCCTACACAGGGGGCCCGGGATGACCATGAGAAACCTATATATAAGATACCTAGGAGAGCAGACTTTTTCCTCTTGTCTTTTATGGTCCATTTAAACACAAGTGAGTAAAGAGGCCATGCACACATCAAGACTGTAGTTTTGACTGCCTGCAATCCTAGTGCTCAGGAGCTGGAGAAGTAATCCATGGAGCAATTTGTCTAGGTGGACTAGGTGAATCTCAATATATAAGGTGATATGTGATTGGAAAAAAAAAACACCTAATATCAATCTCTGACCTCTACAAGTACTAATATACATGTACACCTTCCACTTACATGTCCACATGTGTGTGAACATGCATATACACACAAATACATTGGATATATATGTATATACACACACATACACACACAAGAAGTCCATAAAAAACTATCATCCCCCATCCCAAACCCCAGCACTCAGGAGGCAGAGGAAGGTGGAATTCTGTGTGTTTGAGGCCAGCCTGGTCTACAAGAGGTAGTTCCAAGACAGCCAAGGTTATATAGAGAAACCCTATCTTGAAAAACCACACACACACACACACACACACACACACACAAAACAACAACAACAACAAAAAAAAACATACAAACCCAAAAACCACCAAAAAACAATGAACAACAACAAACTCTAAAACCAAACTAAACCAAATAATAACCCCACATACACAAAACAGGAAGGAAAAGCTAAAACCAGGAACAGGGCTCTACACCTGGGATCTAGTGACATATGTGGATGAACAGTCCCTAGGACAGAATACCAAGAAGTAACCAGATTTTAACTCTGATCTGAGAAGAGTACGTGACACAGCTCACTTATAGAGTGTAGCTCTGGGATAGGCAGGCTGTAGTCTCTGTTAATTGCATACCATACCACATACTTAAAGCAAGGATGCACTGAGGACAGCATCCATAAGTTCAAGCCTTTCCACACGACCACTAAAAACACCAGAAATCCTAACTATAGGCCATAGCTCCTGTGGACCGGGTGGACAAAGGAGCCCCAGTCAACTGCTCTAGTTCTACATTGTCCTCTCAAGGACAGAATTTAAAGTACAACTACAGAACGAGGTCGCTTCAGGCCCTGGCTATCTAAGGAAGAAGATCATGAGGCCAGGAAGTCAATCTGTGGGGCAAAGCCTCTGGCAGCCTCTTCCTCACTTGTATCAGAGGTTTCAGAACACAGCTGTGCCATGATTGGACAGCATTACCTCCCACATCCAGGGAGTGCTGTGGTATATTTCTCACAAACCACCCAGGCTCATTTCATGCCTAGAGCATAGTACTTTGTACCATGGACCAATATTTCAGATAGAAATCTGAGGCTCCTGCTGGTTCTTCAGAGTGTACCTGCATTACCTGTGCTTTAAAATGGGCTCTTGTTCTCTTAAAAACACTCGAGCTGCATGTGGCTCTGGGTGGATTACCCCAGTATCTTCTTTTCCACTTACACAGAGCAGAAACTCCAGATACAAGTCTTAGTCTGATTTGAAATTTGTCTTTCAAGTGAAATAAAATTACGACTTGTATAATGACTCAAGTTTTACAAATACTGTTTCATTTTCAGTGATGACCTTTAAAACTATCAGTGAAGCTTTTAATGGTTTTCCAGAACCATTAAACCAGATTCTCTGGGACTGACAGCCCATCCCATGAAGCGCCAAGACAATTTCAGGAAAGCCAAGGCTGAGAACAAAACACACACTAGTGCAAGGGGCCTGGGGCTTCACTGAAGATGACTATGCTTCTTTCCTCCCAAATCCCATCAGTGCTGGCCCTGTCATGTGAAGGTTAGATTATGGTATGGAGTTACCCAGACTGTTCACATAGCACAGGGAAGAATGAGCTTGTACCCGTACTAAGATCAAGTAAAGCTTCATCAACTGGGCAAAAGCCAAAGAAATGCACAGAACCACGAACAGGGATTTAGGCAAAAGGACTACAGCTGCACAGCAGAAAGATTTCAAAGCTGTTCCTATAAAAAAAGTGTCAACTGCCCACTGGTGCCATTATTGACAAAGAACCCAGACAAGCAAAGTACAGCACAGCAAAATAAAATTAGCCTGTGATTGCTGGACAGGTGCTGAAAAGGACCAAACTGGCTGGAAACACCGGCAATACTGAGCATACCCAGTGCTTCTTTCCTTGGAAAGCTACTAAAGGATCTTGCTTTGTTTGTTCACTTGGAAACAGCTACACTACTTAAGTCATTTGCTATGAAAAGTACCAATCCAAGGATTCACACATAGACACAGAGTGCACACCAGCGGTATAACCAGAGGGCCCCCAGATTACCTGGCCCGAGCAGTGGTGACCGATTCAGCTGAGTGCCAGCCTGGTGTGAAGGCGGCGTCTCGGTTTGGTGTGTGGTGCTGCTCGAGGTTGGGGTCGTGGGGGTGACAGGGGTTGTGGTACTGCTCTGGATGACTGGATTGTTTCTGTCCCACATGTTTACAGTTTTATTGTTGTAGGTGCTTGGGTCCCCCCAAGCTGAGGTACCATCATCAATTTCCATTTTGCGTCGGATGGATGGTGGGGAAGGCTCCTCCCAGCCAGTTGCCTCACAGCTGTCCTTCTGCTTGACTGGCAGTGGACCCCCAATCCACCCTGTCCCTGTCTGCTTAACAGAAGCAGCTCCTCCCCAGTTACTCACATTGTTGTCTTGGGGCTTGTGAGCCCAGTTCTGCTGGGGACCAGGCTTGAGAGACTCCCCCCAATTTGTACCAGGATTCATCTTAGCATTTGTGCCACTGCCCCAGCCACTGGTCCCAGATCTCGTGGCATCATTCCAACCAGATCCTGACCTATTACCATCAGCATCCCATCCAGATCCATTTTTCTTCCCATCCCCTAGATGTCCAAGAACAGATGATGAGTCTGCCCAGTCTCCTGCTCCTGCACTCCAGGCTGGGTTTGCTCTTTGTCCATCTCCCCAGTTTTGGGATTTGGGTTTCTGAGGCTCACCCCAGGAGGGTGATTTGTCCTCTTGGTTTACGGTCCCACTCCAAGCATGGCCACTCTTGGTGGCAGCAGCATTGTTAATAGCAGTAGAGCTTATCGAGTCCCCCCAAACTCCTGGGCCACTTGGCGCTTTGTTGTTGCTGTCTCCCCAGCTCGTGTTTGCTGGCACGGCGGCAGGTGGTGAGCTGACCCACCCCGATACTGAAGAGGTATTTGTACTGTTCATGATGGACCCATCACTCTTCCCCCCTGAGTTTGAAGGCTGAGTAGCTGCATTACCCCAGGCCTCTGTCCCATTGTCATTTTTCCTTTCAGACCTAGGGGACTCTTCAAATTCCCAGGCAGTGTTTTGCTTTACAGGAGTCTGTCCCCATCCAGTATTAGACAGAACTCTTGGGTCAAGATCGTTCCTTGGCAACTGGATGTGCCCTTGGTCTAGAACCCCCTTTTCTCGCCTCCTCCCCTCTCCCATTCCTTCCCTCCCAGTGCTTCCTTCATTGTGACTGCCAGACCCATCGCTACTTCCTTCACTTGCTGTAGTTCCAGAAGATGTGGCTTTGGCCCATGAGCTCATGTGTTCACTGCCAGGCTGCAAGGCAGGTGTCTGGCTGGCAGCACTGGGACTGTCCCACCCTGTTGATCCTTTCCCGTTGATGTCACTACTGGAATGCTGGTTTAGGGGTTTCCCCCACTCCCCATTCACACCATTAGAAGAGCTTCGGCTGGGGTGGCCCCAAGCTCCTGAATGGATATTACCAATGCCATTGTTGCCACTGCTCCTTCCCCAGGCAAGGATGCCAGGACCTGTAGGAGGTCCCGAGTCCCAGGCATTCCCCCCATTCCCTTCCTTTTGCACAGCACTGCTGGATCCATTCTGTTTAGCACTTAATGCTGAGTTCACAGTGTCTCCATTCCCCTGATTGAACCCAGAACTGTTATTTCCTGTGGCAGGGTTACCAGGGGACAGTCCCCACACAGAACTGCCCATTCCTTCCCCACCACTTCCACTGCCTTGAGAGACTGATGATCCGTTAGCACCAGGAAGGCCTTGCAAATGGGGCGGAATGATGGCCCCCAGACCAACAGCCATGCCCCAGTTTGGCAGTCCGTTTGTCTGCATTGCATTGATAGGGTTTGGTGAAGAGTTCATGGGGTTAGTGTTATTTGGTCCATCAGTGTTAAGGTTCTGAGGTTGTACGCTGAAAGACACATTCTGAGAAGTGGACGTCTGTGGTTCTGTGCTCTCTTGGGGCAGCAAGTTTCCCCAGGCACCTAGGGTGCCCACTGGGTTCCCATTTTGGCTGCCCATATTCTGACCTATGGCACTGACTGGACTGCAAATACTGGAAGGGTTGCCTGTTGCCACAGTTCCTTCATGCCCAAGTACAGGCCAGGCAGCTGGGTTGGCATTAGGATTAAGGTTGAGATTAATGCCCGCATTGGAGTTGGAAACACCCCAACAATTTTGACTTCTCCCATCTCCAATCATGTTGTCCATTTTCCCATCTCCACCACCAACAGAGCAGTGAGTCAGGCCAGAGCTGGAGCCTGTGGCTACACCCCACACTCTGGCCACACCTCCATTCCCGTTGGTTCCACCTGCCCCAAGGGCACTCTGATTAGAAGGGCTTTGGACGAGTGCACCATTGGTGCCATTATTGCCATTTGTCTTCTTGGGATGTCCTGTGAAGCTGCCCTGGGCGCTCCCTGTAGCCATGCTACTGTTCTCCGAGCCACAGTTGGAGGCAGAGTCAGTGTCTGTAGGACATTCTGAGGCAGATTCAGTCTCTGTTACTGGGATGGACGGCCACACCTCCTGGTCAGTCCTGTCTATTGTCACTTTATCCCAGCTGCAGTTGGCTTCACTTCTGTACGTGGGCTGCTGTCCCCAGTGGGAACTTTCATAATGCTCTGCCAATCCACTATGACCAAGATCTGAAAAAAGATGAAATGTAACTCAAAATTATATTTCCTCCCATTTGCCAATGAATCAACTAAGAACTCTAAACCTAGCTCTGGCAAGAATTTTTTTTTCTTTTTTAAAATCTCAAGTTCTCAATTCTAAATGACTAATGCCAAAACAACAACTGCCCCCAACCCAAACAAAGACATAGTAACTCCCAAAAGCCTTAAAGGGGGCCCAGTGGTAGAGCCTCACAAAAAAAAAAAAAAAAAAAAAAAAACCTCTAAAACTAATAAACAAACCTTTAAGACTTTGCATGTTTTCTTAACAGCTATAGTGATGACCTTATGCTGACTGGACTAAGTGAGCAGGAGGTAACAACTAAAACTCAAGGATTGTCTGCCTCAGCTACTTCTTAGGATTCAATAGTGGTGGAGGCTTGCAGAGCTGTCCTTATAAGGTAAAGGGTAGGTAAGCTACTGCACCTGGCCCCTACCATTACCAAGAAAGAACAGCAGTTAGTGGGTCAATCTGGATTTGATAGACAGCATAAACCTCACTTGGGTATGTTACTCTAGCACATAGACCAAGTGACCTGGAAAGCTGCTAGCTTTGTGTGGGACCTGGAACAGGAGAAGGCTCTTTAACAGGTCCAGGCTGCTCTAAAACTTGGACCATATGATCCAGCAGACTTGATGGTGGTACCTGGGGTGTCAGTGACTGATAGGGATGCTGTGTGGGCCTTTGGCAGCCCCTATAGGTGAAACACAGAAGAGACCTTTGGGATTTTGGAGCAAGGCTCCAACATCATCTCCAGCCAATCATTCTCCATTTTCTTTTTCTTTTTCTTTTTTTTTGTTTTTTTTTTTTTGTTTGTTTTCGTTTTTCGAGACAGGGTTTCTCTGTGTAACAGTCCTGACTGTATTGAAACTCACTTCGTAGACTAAGCTAGCCTCAAATTCACTGAGATCCGCCTGCCTCTGCCTCCCGAGTGCTGGGATTAAAGGGTTGCGCTACCACCGCCCAGCTCATTCTCCATTAAAAAGACAGTCTTGGCCTGCTATTGGGCCTTAGTGGAAATGGAACGTTTGACCATGTGTCACCCAGTTACCATGTGACTTGAGCTGCCCATTATGAGCTGGGTGTTATCTGACCACCAAGTCAGAAAGTAGGATGTGCACAGCAATCCATCATCAAATGGAAGAGGTATATACATGATTGAGTCCCAGCAGGTCCTGAAGGCACCAGCAAATTGCATAAGAAGTTGCCCAAATGCCTATGGTTTCCATTCTGGTTACGATGTTGCCAAGCATGCCTCATGGGGTGTTCCCTATGAATGGTTGATTAAACAAGATAAGACTGGTTTATTGATGGTTCTGAATCTCATGCAGGCACCACCCATAAGTGAACAGCTGTAGCATTACAACCCTGAAAAACATGGGTGAAGGGCAATTTTCACAGTGGGTGGAACTTCCTTAGTGCACACAGTCATGCATTTTGTTTGGAAGGAGAAATGACCACATGTGCAGTTGTTCACTGATTCATGGGCTGTAGCCAATGTATCGGCAGGATGGTCAGGAACATGGAAAGGGCATGATTGGAAAAACTGATGAGACAAACATCTGGGGAAGAAGTATGCAGCTGGATTTCTCTAAACAGGTGAAGGAATATGAAGATACTTGTGTCCCATGTAAGTGTTGATCCAAAGCAGAGGAATTGAGTAGTCAAGTAGATAGAAAGAGCTGTTCTGTGGACAGCCAGATTTGTTCCCCAGTCATCCATGTCACTGCCCAATGGACTCATGAACTAAGTGGCCATGATGGCAAAGGTGGGGACTATGCTCGACAACATAGAATTCCACTCAGAAAAGCTAATCTGGCTACAGCTGTTGCTGAGTGCCAGATGTGTCAACAGCTGAAACCTAACACTGAGCCCCAGATATGACACCATTCCTCAGAGCTACCAGCTGCAACCTGGGGGGCAGGTTGACTACACTGGACCACTTCCTCTGTGGAAAGGAAAACACTTTGTCCTCACTAGAATAGAGAGCTATTTCTGGTTATGGATTTGCCTTTCCTGCATACAATGCTTCTGTGAAAACTACCATTGTGGGCTTACAGAATGCCTAATCCTCTGAGATGGTATTCCACACAGTATTGTTACTGACCAAGGAATTCATTTCACAGTCAGAGAAGTGTGACAGTGGGCCCACAATCATGGAATCCACTGGTCTTACCGTGCTCCTTACCATCCTGAACCAGCTGGCCTGATAGAAAGATGGAACGGCCTTTTGAAGACACAGTTTTTAGCACCAATTAAGTGGCAGCAGCCCGAGTATATGCTTTGAATCAGCATCCAATATAAAGTGTGGTTTCTCTTATAGCCAGGATCATAGACTCAGGAATCAAGGAGTGGAAAAGGGAATAGTCACACTCACTATCCCCTCTTAATGACCTACTAAGGAAATTTTAACTTCCTGTTTTCACGACCTTAAGTTCTGTTAATCCAGAAGTTTTGGTTCCAGAGAAGGGAGTGCTCCTGCCAAAAGATACAGCAAACATTCCTTTGAACTGGAAGCTGAGACATCCCTCCCGGCCACTTTGGGCTTCTGATTTAAGTCAACAGGCTAAGAAAGGAGTAACAGTGTTAGGAGGGGTGATTGACCCAGATTACCATGGGGAAAGTAGATTGCATCTCTACAATGGAGGTAGAAAGATTATGTCTGAAGTTCATGAGATCCTTTAGAGAGTCTCTTAGTGCTACCATGCCCTGTGATTAAAGAAAATGGAAACTAGAAACAACCCAATCCAGGCAGGATGACAAAGGGCACATGCTGTGGGACAATGGGCTTTTATCCTGTCACTTTCATTATCTCTAATAAAATGCTGATTGGCCAGTAGCCAGGCAGGAAGTAGAGGCAGGGCAATGAGAACAAGAGAATTCTAGGAAAAGGAAAGAGTCAGTCTGCAGCCATCACCCAGCAATAGAGGAAGCAAGATGTGACTGCCTTGCCAGGTCAATCAGTTTTTAATGTAGGTCTCTGTGTTTATTTGGGACTAAATGAATGTGGGACCTGGTGGGACAGAAAACTCAGTCAGCAGGCACACACCTGTCAGGAATGAAGGTTGTCCTGTGCAGCACAAGAACTTTTTCTATTTTTGTTTTTTAAGATATATATATATATATATATATATATATATTATATATACTCATATATAAGTATATATTATATATATATTCATATATAAATATATAATAAAATATATATGAAAGGCCGGGCAGTGGTGGCACGTGCCTTTAATCCCAGCACTCGGGAGGCAGAGGCAGACGGATCTCTGTGAGTTCGAGGCCAGCCTGGTCTACAAGAGCTAGTTCCAGGACAGGCTCCAAAGCCACAGAGAAACTCTGTCTCGAAAAACCAATATTATACACATATATACACACACATATATATATATATGAATATTTTAAAAAAATAGAAAGAATATATATTCTTATAATATATATATATATATATATATGTCCTGCATGTGTATATATACCACATATGTGTCTGGTACATATGGAGGGTGTCTGAGCCTCTGAAACTAGAATTTTAGATGGCTGTGATCTGCCATGTGGGTTCTGGGAATCTAACTCCAGTCCTCTGCAAGAGCAAGTGCTCTTAAGCACTGAGCCATCTCTCCAGCCCCACTTGGAGTACCAAAGCCTCCATCTATCAGATGTACAGCAGGTCTGAGAGAGTTGACAAGTGAGATTCTTCACGTCTTTAATACATCACACACCTAAATTTCCACATACACCGGCTTAAGTGAAGCCCACAAACAAACCTTGTCCATCTTGTAAGAGAAGGGAGGACTGAGGGAGATGGGGTGATTGAGGTCTGAGACCCTTAAGTACTGAGGAACCAAAACACAAGCTTTGAAAGAAGATTTTCTTGCTACCTACCACATACTTTATTACCAATATAACTTCCCTTAAAAAACAGAAAGATAAATGAGGTTCAAGTGTAATGCTAAATTATTTTTTCTTCTTGTGTTTAAATGGCTTATATTCTATAAATAGGAGTCTTTATAAAAATCTAAGCAATACAACTGTCCTAAGTGATTAAATCAAAAAGGAATAATAACAGCAGGAAGGGAAAAGCTTTCCTCTTCATTTTTAAATACCTAAATGTTACCATATGAGGATAAAATTTTCTAGGCAAAGTAGTTAATATCAACCTCACAAAAGCTACAGTAAACAAAGTTTTAATTAGGTATCAAATTAATCTGACAGGAAAGTGAGGACAGTGTGTTGAATGCACTGACAGGAAAGGCATCTGTTCTTTATCACCACAGGTCTTCTAACTGAAATCACAAAGTAACAACCTCAAATAGTAGAAAGCAGTCCCTGGTGGTTTCAACAGCTGACAGTCTATGTTCCTTAATATTTACTGAGAGCAGAAATTCTTTGCTACCTGGTTTTCGGAGACAGGGTAAATGTCATAGCTGTCTACAGCTCGAGACCCTCCCCCTTCATGTAAAAACCTATGGGTGAAAGCACTTTGTATTCCCAATTCCACTGAGGGCAAAATCAAAGCTCACCTGTCAGCTGCTAGAAGCCTAGGCAATCAATAAGGTGGGACAAAGCAAAGCTATGTTGTGAATAATGGTGTCCAAAAAAATCATCTGTTGCTTCATGTTTCTGTACAAGAGATATGACTTCTTTTTGTTTGTTTGTTTGTTTGTTTGTTTTTCGAGACAGGGTTTCCCTGTAGTTTCTAGAGCCTGTCCTGGAACTAGCTCTTGTAGACCAGGCTGACCTCGAACTCAGAGATCCGCCTGCCTCTGCCTCCCGAGTGCTGGGATTAAAGGCGTGCGCCACCACCGCCCGGCAAGAGATGTGACTTCTAAGGTTGAGAAGATAAAGAGACAATAAGGAAATGGTGTGGGTGTATGCTTCCTGGAACCATGGACAGCAGGGTTTTTTTTTTCCCATTTTTTTCTACTCTGAACTGTACCCAAGAGCAGCCGCCACACACTGGAATGCCACAAACACTCCAGCTGGGGAAAAGCAGCTACTCCCGGCTCAGGGTCTGTTCTGTCTCTCTTGCTTTGGGGTCTGAAGAAAGACCTTCAGACAGCACAGCCCACCTCTCAGGAGTTGCAGCTTCTTGAACAGTGGCCTCTGGTGAAGGGCTCTGACTGCAGCATGATGGCCACCTCTTGTGTAACTGTCAGCTTGCTTCTAGCAACCTGGTTCAAGCTACATGCAGACGCCAACTGTGCCAGCTTGGAATGGACCTGGAGATGCTTTTGCCACCCTGGGGAAGTCGCCCATCTTCTCCCCTTCTAGCAGTAGTGGAGGCATCCATGGACAGGTTCTTTAAACTTTGACGATCTAATTGTAGCGGACACTAAACAGAAATTCCTTCCTCTTTAAATTCTCTCAATTGTCAAAAACATTTTACTTTAGGACTCAGTGACAATTAGCAACAGAGCCACCCCCACCCCTTCCTTTTTACTTTTTGAAATTTAGCCAAAAGACTAACAGCATGTTGCCTCAGTAGGAAACATGCTGATTGCAAATAAACTGGACCTTCCCCAACACCATTATAAACTGGACCTCCTCACACCTGCAGACCAGCACTCTAAGATTCTAAGCAAGGGCCATGTCAACTGGCACGAGTCCAAGTTCTTAACTACTTTCCTGTCTCAATCCAAAAAGGGTCTAAGAAATAAATACTGCCACATACTAGTCAGAGCTTCTGTTTATATATGTACAAAGTAGACATGAATACAATTATTATTCTGCCTAAAGGAGGAATGAAAAAAGTTTTAAAAGTTTATTACTTTTATGTAATTAAGCATTTTAATAAAAATGTTAAGTTTTATTTAAAAAGAAAAAATTTTTAAAGAAAAAAGTTTTCACCTGGTGGTGGTAGCACACACCTTTAATTTCAGCACTTTCTGTTGGGATCTTCTGTGACAAAGCCAAGGCTTCCCTCACCACCGGCAGCCTACATAAAGAACATCTGGACTGTGGCTGGGAAGGACAGTGGTCCTCGCAAAGCTCACCCTGACCAGGTCAGGGCTTGTGGCCCATGACATCAGTTTTGTAGGCATGCCTTCTCTATACCCATGGCTCTAGCTAAGGCTGTAGTGTGGTCGTCCCTCAGTTGCTTCCTGAGCCCTTTAAGGGCATTTCTAGGGTTCTGTCACTTGTCATTGGGCACACTTATCTGAAAGCTCAGTTTCCATGAGGGAAATCACATACAAAGTTGTATGCAAATTGCATGTTATGGAATAATAGTTGAAGATTGTTACATTTGTTTATGCTGTGGAACATTTGTTTAATGATGCAAAGACGTGTTGCATTCTTTTATATCACATTTGTTTAACTCTGTGTTATTTACTTTGCCTATCTAAAACACCTGATTGGTCTAATAAAAAGCTGAATGGTCAATAGCTAGGCAGGAGAAAGGATAGGCGGGGTTGGCAGAAAGAATAAATAGGAGGAGAAATCTAGGAAGAGAAGATCGAATATCAGGGAGTAAGAAAAAAAATGGGCTAGCCACACAGCCAGATACAAAATAAGAAGGAAGAAAAGATATACAGAAATAGAGAAAGGTAAAAGCCCAGATGCAAAAGGTAGACAGAATGATTTAAAAAAAAGGTGGCTAGAGGGGCTGGAGAGATGGCTCAGCAGTTAAGAGCACTGCCTGCTCTTCTAAAGGTCCTGAGTTCAATTCCCAGCAACCACATGGTGGCTCACAACCATCTGTAATGAGATCTGGTTCCCTCTTCTGGCCTGCAGGCATACATGCAAACAGAATACTGAGAATACTGTACACATAATAAATAAATAAATCTTTTAAAAAAAGAAAGAAAAGGTGGCTAGAAACAAGCAAGCTAAGGACAGGCATTCATAAAAAAAAGTTGTGTGTGCATTTATTCCAGAGCTGGGTGGTGGGCCCACAAAGAGGAAAGCCAAAAGAGTAAAAAAACAAAAAGAAAACAAACAAAACACCTCAAAACTATATAATTCTGCAGGCACAGAATTAACTCTAATAAGCTTGATGCTAGAAAACAGAGCTTTGAATTGGTAGATCACTATAACAGTCTGTTTGTGTTTTAACCTTTACTAAGTTTCATTGCTATATATTAATGAACATTATAAATATCCAGAAACAATAATTATTAATTATTGAGACTAGTTTCTACTATGTAGTCCTGGCTGGGATTATTATGTAGACCAAGCTGGCCTCGAACCACAGAGATCCACCTGCCTTTAACTCTAACCAAGTGTTGGGGTTAATAGCATGCATTACCATACCTGGCCAGAACTTATTTTTGCATGCAAATATCAGAAATCTTGGTCATCCTACAAAGTGGGATAAATGTTGACACTAATAAGCTTCATGTGATAATACACCATCTACAATGAGTCAACAAAGGGGGATGACTGAACCTGGGATATGGAAGGAAAAATGTCTATTACTATTCTCTGGAGACCTGTGACCCAGCAAGCATGAAATCGGTCCTCAGCCGCAGCTGCCCAGGCTGGGAGCATAGTTCAATGGAAGACTGTTTACCAGGCCATGGGTTTCATTCCCAGTACTGAAAATAAACGTAACAAATAAGCAGCCAGGATGTTCTAGACATCATGAAACACATGATAACGGGCAGAACAGCTTAAAAAAGGCCACAGTCAAGTCCCTTTGCCTCACACACATGTCCACTTGCCTGTCAGTTCTAATGTTGTGGAGCAGAGGGTACCCACTGAGTACGAGCCCGCAGGAAGCAAATATTCCCACATGTACAGCGGCTAGCTCTAGGTATTTACTGAACACTAAAAATGCTGGCAAATCCTGCCACTGGCCCTCAACAGAACTTACGCCAATTCACACTCTCTTCAGGCTCACAAGCTGCCTGTACTGGTTTTAAGTCTGGAGAGGACTGAAGTACCTAGGGCTTAGCATTTACATCAGCAAATGGTAAAAAGTACCACAAATAGTACGACTATTGTAAGCCTAACAGGGAACATGTTAAAGCTTTGAGAAGAAATGGGTAGGCAGACAGAAGAGAAGAAAAAAGAAGAGGGATTAAGCTTTGATGCAAGTAGAGAACTTATGGAATACACTGGAATGTACTAACACAACTAACCTAGGTTTGGCTTTAGTAAATCATTTGAACCATGAAAAGAGAAGCTCCTAGTCACAGCATGTTATATACAGGTCAGAGGTGAGAAAGCGTGACCTATTGCACCATGTGACAGAATGGAGTAAATAAGACTGAGAGTTAAAAAAAATACTTCGTAACTGCCTCAAAGATGGTCTGTGCTCACAATACACCTCAGTCAGCAGTCCTGCTACACGGCTGTCATTTCCATTTGCCGACACCTGTTATAGGCAACATGATGCAGAGTGTGAAACTGAAATCATCTACCAGGAGGAAGCAGGAACTTTTCCACCTGATAGGAGCCCATGTGCCAGGAGCATAAGTGACATGGCAGCTATGGTCTGGAAGGGGAATCTGGCCTGACTGTCATTCCGCACCCATAGCCGCTCACCTCTAGTTCTTGTGGTTATTCCACAGTACCATGTCATCTAGCAACACCCACCTTGGACAACTCAACTTCTATGGACTAGAATGTGAGTTAGAAAGGAAAGAGTGAAGGACTAGCTCAGCTGGTGGCATTACCAGTACTTCTAGGTTTTGACCCACAGTTTAGAGACTTTTCTATTCTATGAAGTCAGTCATTCAACAGGAAGCTCTGACGCTCTGTAGGCTATTTTCAACTTAGCTGAGAGGTGAGACTCTAGTAACTCATCAGCAAAATATGCAAGTCATGCAGCTCAGGGTTGTGCACTGTAGATCAGCACATGACAGTTCCAGAAGGAGCGATGGAGACAGGAACAAGAAGCTCTGAACAGAGGGAGACAGTAAAAGGGTGGCCCTTTGCATGGGGCTCTAGGGAAAACTAAGCACGGGCCCTCTGAGGTGACAAGGACAGAAAGCAGGCCGTGGAGGGACAGGTGCTGATCAGACATAGCTGTGGTGGCAGAAAGACAGGAGCACGTTAGGAACATGACAGGTATCTGAGGGAGCTGCTGAGTCAGTGAGGTGGTAGGAAGACCCAGTTGGCAGTGCTGCCAGACACTGCTGGGGAGAAGTCAGAATGAGAAATGAAGAAGTTTGTCTGGGAGTCAAGAGCCAATTTCTCATTTATATTCATTATACAGATTGATTCCACTTTCCGACATTTCTTTCATCCATAAAGTGAGTTATACTCTAAATCTACACACATCCACAAACATATAGTGTGTGTATACATGTGTATTATGTGGTGACCACACAAATATCTATATAGATATGTTCCTTGCCTTGTTTGTGCGAATCTATATATTTATAACATCTTTCAAGCCAAGGGTCTCACTGTATTGCCCAGGCTGGCCTCACTAGGACAGCTCAGCCTGAGCAGTGGAGACCAGAGGCACATGGAAAGAAAATTTCAGCACTGGCAAGCAGTGCAGGAGCCAAGTAAGTACGAGGCCCTGTCTATCCCTAACACTGAAAAAGGAAAAAAGCCCCATTCTTCACACTTCTTACCTGGTTGGAGTTTGCTGGGATGTAGCTGTGTTCCAGCTCCAGGGAGGGGAGGAGGGCTTGCTCCTGAAGGTCCAGCAGCCTGTGCTGGGCTCACACTGGTCAGAGTCCCTGTAGGCAATGGCTGGCCTCTCTTTAACAGCTGCTTCTGTTCTTGCTGGCGAAAGCGTGGTGGCACCTCCCGAGGCAGGTAGCGGGATGCAGCTGTCTGCTGGCCACAGGCAGATGCACGTTTGCCATTGTTGCTGCTAGAGACAGTGCTGGTGGAAGTACTGGTACTTGTACCGGCAGGTTGGGGCTGGCTTGAACAGCTCTTAGTAAGTTCTGGCACTGAAAAGACCCAAAGGAGAAAAAAAAATGACCCGAAGGTTTAATAACCTCTTAAAACTCAAAAAACCAAACCCAAAACAACAACAACAAAACACAGCTCCCAAGGACACGGTGCTCTTGCTGAGTGCATCTGTAAGTCACCTACCCCTGTGACTTCTGATAATAACAATGCAATACTCTGCATCTTGGGCTATGTCAATGGCTAGAGTGAGTACTATGGCGTCTCAGAGTTGGCATTTATGGAGACATACCTGCAACACTACAGACTTGTTGACAAGGATACAGGCGACATGCTTTACCAACACTAACAAGCATGTCAATGAAAAAGAGAATTTGTGTCAGGCACACAAAAAAAAATCTGACCCTCAATACTCAGATCTACCTTCATCTTGAATGTGAACTATTATCCAGAATATATAGATGGAAAGTTTCCACGTACTTACTTTGTGACTGTCTTTCCTTCTATGTCTAAATAAAAGTTTTGTACAAATGAATAAAGAAACATTTCTGGAAATCTTTCTATTTTATTTTATGTTCTGAAGTGTTTTGTCTCTATTTTCAGCATATGTGTGCCTGGTGCCCATAGACGCCAGAAGAGAGTGTCAGATCCCCTGGAACCGGAGTTACAGGTAGTTGTGTGCTGCTATCTGCGTTTTGGGAATGGACTCTGAGTCCTTTGGAAGAGCAGCCAATGTGCTTGACCACTGAGACATTCTCTCAATATCAGGGACAGTAAACTCCTCTGAGTGGTAGCTACTCTAAGAGAGCACAAGGATCTGTAAGCTAGTTTTCTTCCATCAGCAACTCCAGTTAGCCCGAGCCTGGTCTGCCAGCCTGGACTTTATTGTACATTAGGTTACCATTACCATGCAGGGCCTTTCCTATCTTTCTGTCACGTGTGCTTATCAAGAAAGCCACTGACTCTCTCTTTATACTGACTCAGTCAGACTAAGTAAAACTCTGAGTCCCCTCCCCATTTCTTTTTTCTTCTAGATAGGGTCCTGGAACTCGCTTTGTAGACCAGGCTGGCCTCAAACTCACAGAGATCCTCCTGCCTCTGCCTCCTGAGTGCTGGGATTAAAGGCATGTGCCACCATGCCCAATTTTAGGGTGCCCTTTTTAGAGCGAATTCCAGCCCTCGGTGCTTCCTGTTAACCCTGTGTCACAATTCACCCGTGGTCTTTCCTTTCCAAGCCTCTAGTGCATTATTACTCTTCCTTAGCCTCTTATTCCCAGAAGATAAATTTGACTTTTGTATGCAGAAAAAATAGAAACAATTAGGGAAAAGCTTCCTGAATTTTTGGCACCATAAAAACATGACCGTCACACTGTTTCTTGTGCTTCATATCTGCCAGCTCTACTCTAGGACTGAGACTGTAGTCTCTCACTGTGCGGTACATCCCTCAAATGCTAACACCACAGAGAGGTACTGTTTAGTTTCCTTTCTCAGGGGCATGTGCGTATCTGGGGCCTCGGGGTCAGTGGCTGGGCTGGGAAAAGAGAAGCAAGATGGATGCCCCGAATTTTTCACCCAAGACTTTCTTCAGAGTACAAACGAAAAACTAAAGATTGGGTCTTAGATTAACCTGTTTTACAGATGTCTACATTTATTCCTGCTTTAATATGGCAGATACCAAGAATTTAACAGTCACTCATGTTCCCACAGAAGGTAGAAAAATGCACACTTCTTCAACATCCTTTGAGAACCATCCTTCTCCCTGGCTCCCAGTTCTTCCAGCTTCCTTCCAATTTCTCTCCTCCGTGAAGTCAGAGACAGTCTTGGAGAGTCTGTGTAAGCTGCCTCTTCCTGCTCCTTATTTCCCATCCTTCCCTGTCCTCCTTTTTGGTTTGTGGTGTTTTTGTTTGTCCATGGAGGCCACACTGCGCAAGGTGAAAATGACTTCATGGTGCTTAAATCCAATGCCACCTTCTGATTTGATGTTCTCACTTCTAGTCTTCAGGGCCAAGACTTCTCCTGTGGTCACAGTGAGAGCCACAAAGATGACTAAGGCACTGACAACACAGCCACTGAGTGAGAACTGGAGTTCTGCCAGTCTAGGGCTCTTCTAGTATCCTGCCACCATTTTTAACAAAAGACCAAAGGAATCAGGAAGATGGCTCATCAGGTAAAGGGACTTGCCACATAAACTTCGTGACATGAATTCAATTCCTGGAGCCCATGTAAAAGGAGAAGGAGAAAATGGATCCCACAAAATTCCCTGACCTCCACTTGAGGCTATGTCAAACACACCGACCCATTCTATGCAATATCAACTAATTAATGAACTAGACCACAAAGTCAGGGCTATTTTTGTTACTGTTAAACCTACTACAGGAAACAAAATTCATGTAAATCAGTCACTTTATTTTCAGTCTAAGCCACCAAAGTTTAAGATCTATGAATATAGAATATTCAGTTCTCCTTGGCTGGCATATCAAGTATGTCTGAAATCCATGAATCCTCCTCTTGCCCTTGACAACTGGTATATGGCAGGACAAAGACTGGTAGAAATTAAGAAAAATGCTTCTCATAGTTTTGAAGCATGGGAGGAAGAAACCAAAGTAATGAATAGGAGAGACCAGTTATGGTCTCCTAACTCTAAACTAGTTACCACCCATCCTTCATAGGACAATTTTGCTGGTTACTGACAGAGGAACAGATACTATTTGTACTATTAGACTACACACAAGTCTTCTAGGAACAGACTGCAGCCGTCATCCAAGTCTACTGCACACACCTTATATCCTTTGCTAGTCAGAGTTCACCATCATGCAACGAAAAGGGGAGGTGACACTTTTAATGGAGAAAGGCACAGGAAATAGCACATTCCAGAGACATTAGCTCCTTTCTTGACACAGCGCCTTCTCTCCATCCCACCAGTGAGCTCCAGCAACAAGAGTATAGTGATATTTTATTTATGTTTTAATGAATAAAGCTTGCCTAAAGATCAGAAGAGCAAAGCTAAGCCACTAGAGGTCAGTCAGTGGTGGCACACACTTTTAATCCCAGGATTTGGGAGACAGAGGCAGAAGGATCTCTGTGTGTTCGAGGCCACCCTGGGCTATATAATATAAGATCAATGCAGAACAAATCCAAGTGGTGGCTCACATCTTTAATCCCAACACTAGAGGGAAATCTAAAATGGGAGGAGAGAGAGGCTCTGTCTGCTTAGTCTGTGGTCACCCTGCCTTGGTTAGAGGTAAGGCTTCTCTAGAGGCTTGGTTACTTTGCTTTTCTGGTTTTCAGGTTGAACCCCAATATCTGACTCTGGGTTTTTATTATTTGTGCTACACAAGAGAGCCACAATCATCAGGCTAGTCAGGAGGAACTGCCCATCTCTTACCTCTTCTTGGGTACTTTACACCAACAGACTTCACATTTTTGTTCTCAGTCATGCCCTAGGCCATCCAAGAGTGGGCACCCACACTCACATGGCCTCCTCTTTGAAACCCAAATACAACGCCAGTGTTGCTCCAGCCCTGACCTGGCTTTATCTTCAGCTGTCAGCTGGACAGGGCCACTTGGAAGTCATTTATTTCCCTTCCAAATGAAAATATCCCTGGGGATGAGCCAAGTGTCTCTTTCTATAGGAGAGCACTGAAGCACAACTTATGATTTCTTACCCAAATGAACCAACAACTGAGGAAATAAAGAACTGTAGCCACATGCACTGAGATATGCTATGCGTGTAAGACACAGATTATCCTCAAGGCCAGGGGTGGTGGCATGGGACTATAATCTCAGCACCTGGGGAGTGAAGGCGGAATGGTCAGGAGTTCAAAGTCATCTCAGCTGCACAGCAAGTGTAAGAACAGTCTGAACCATACACCCAGCCTCAAGAGATCCTCTGCTTTAGCCACTTGCGTGGCTATAGGCATGTGTTGTCATGGTGAGCTAGATGGAGTTTCTTCTCTCTCCTGAGGATCAAACTCAGAGCCTCACACATGCTAAACAAATACTCTATCAATGAGGCAAACATTCAGCCCTTTGCATTATGCTTCTGTTAGACAGGAGTGATCCAAAAAAATGGCGATGTGCTCCTTAAGAAGTTTGAGCAGGTCTCTCAGAAATATATTACACTTAATGATTTGTTCTCTTAAAGGTTGAAACAACTCCGCACAGTGAGCTACTAGCATGTTGTTTCACAAATGGAAAAATGTCACCTAGAATATGTTCAACCAGCTAACAGATTGAGGGTCCTGACCTAGGTGCTAATTTTCAGAGAGTTTCCAACTGCCCGGGGGCTAACACCTTGGGCTGGTCATCTGGGACCCAAAGTCGTGAGGAGGCCAGCCAACAGTTCTGAACCTGGGCAAGCTCATCTGCTGGGCCTTTTTATGTGATATGCTGATCAAAGCCTCTCTGGTTTAAGCCACTATCTCTTGGCTCTCTGAAAGTACTAGCCACATGGGGCTACATGCTTTTTTCAGATCTAAATTTCTGATTCTATCTCTGCTCCCAAAAAATAGGATGTCAAAACCACCCTCTTCTTCAAATAAATGAATCTAGGGCCACATTACAAAGGAGCAGTTATAAAAAAAACAAACAAAAAAAAAAACAAAACAACTTTCAGTAGGCTAAAAAGTTTAGTTCCTCTGGGGAATGAGCAGTTCACATTTCTTAAGTGAGGGCGACACCTGCTGGCAACAATCTCTGAAAACAACTTTTTAAGAAGCAAATTTTTGTTTTCTATTAAGGAAACAAACTGGCCAAGCAGCTCCTAAACCCCACAGTGCCAAATCCTCTCACAGACCAGGCTGCAATGACTTAGAAACCCTTTCCAAACTGTCAGTAGTCTCAGCATCTCTAAGAGCCCAAGGCACAAATTGTGCCTTAGTCCTGGGCCATTTAGCTTTGGTTTTAAATATGGTGGGCAAAGCCTCTTCCAGCTCACACAACCCATGTTCACATTCTCTGGTCTTCATGTGGTTCCACCCTTCTTCCCTCTGCTTCACTGTTGGACTTCTATGTTTTATTTCTAACCTTTAGCATGGCTTCTAGCTTCCTGGCATTGCTGTAGCCTCAGAGACAAGATGGCACCTGCTGCCTAATCCTTCCTTCCTAAGTGTCATGGCTGCAGGGAATTCAGTGTAGTGTGCTTGGTCAAACTACTGTCACTGTTTAAAACACAAATCCTCATGACCCATTCTTCATTGCCTAGTAGTCTTCAGAGGAAGAAAGTGCTCACTTACGCAACAGACATATGAGTTATTTATACAATTGCTGGCCTAAGGCTATATGGAGTATGGCAGCTAGGGGGCTGTGTGTGATCCAGCAGACATGAGAAACAATGTTTGGATGTATGTTCTGTCCCAAAGCATTACCAGTGACTGTGAAATGGCATTAAAACTAAATTAAGTACTGCTCTCAATATAGTGGCTATAACCTCATTCAAAGAAGACAGGGTGGGGACTGTTCTGTTAAAGCTGAGTAAGTGACACAGCACTAAAGACCTGGTGGCCTTTCTGGATTCTTATCCACATCCATTTCCACCATGGCAGAGACTGGGCAGACAACTAAGGAAGCAGGGGCTTCTGAACGCCTGCCGCTCCTTTCCACAGTCATCCTCATGTGCGTGAGCTCTGGGACAAACAGGGCTTCCTCCATCTCAGACAGAAGCCCGCAAACTTAGGTCCCAGGTGTTCTTCTAGGACACGGATATGCTGAGTATACTGTCCACAGATAATGTTTGCATTATCTTTATTAAACTGCTCAACTGTGGGGAAAAAGCTAAACTCCCAGGAAATGTAAGGTGGTCTAATCTGCCAGAAGAGGGAGCCCATGTCAAAGCAATGAAACAGTGAGAGAAGGCAAGGCTTTGCAAAGTTCACGCTCATGCAGGCCACACACTCCTCTCTGCTAGTTCCTGAGGAGCTGTGCCAATCTTCTGTTTAAGTTCTGGAAAATGTCCTACCACCAGCCTTAGGCAAAACTTGCTCTCTTGGTGTGTGGGGGTCCTAATTTCTCCCCCCTCTCATCCAGGCTTATTAAGTCAGTTTAGCATTACCCAGATTCCTTCCAGTAGCTCTCCACCTACTTCAGATTTCCTTGCCCTCAGTTCTCAACCAATCCTGCAGCCACTGCAGTTAGCAAACTCATATGGAGTAGATAGTTGGGATGTATGTCCATCCTCCATGAGACACTTGGGCCTACAAGGACAGTGTTGTTTTTGTTTGTTTGTTTGCTTTTTGCGCCTCTCTGAGCCTTGACTGTCCTAAAACTCACTGTGGACCAGGTTGGCCTCTGCCTCCCGAGCCGGGACTGAGTGTGCGTCACCATGTTTCCCTCTCTTTTATTGTTAAAGCAGATAATCTTCCAGTCCTTAAAGAGACAGAAATACTTAACGAAAAGATAACTGTAAATTTTTTCAGACAGAAAGTGTGACATAAGTAAATCACAGGATCCAGAAATTTTATTACATTCACTTGCTTATATAGCCATCTCTCTACTAAAATATTTGAAAAAAAAGAGAAACTTACCTAGAACATCCAACAGGTTTTTCCAGTTAGTTAGCTAATGAGCTGACTAGTAAATTCCAGTAGCAGAAAGTGACTAATCAAGCCTGCACTGTGTAAGAATGTCATCATCCTTAAGTTATCAAGTTACCACACGTCCAGAAAGAGGACAACGACAGAACAGACGGCACACAGTGCTGAGCCTTTACATGAAGATCAAGAGGCCATCTGAGAATCACAAATAAGCAATATAAAGGGAGGCAGCTGATGGGAACAAACACCCCTCAAAGTAGATACGTAAATGGCAAATAAGGACATGAAAATAATGTTCAAGACTGTGCTGGATAGTTTTATGCCAACCTGACAGAAGCTAAAGTAATCTGAGAGGATGGAGCCTCAATTTTAAAAATGCCTTCATAAGGTCAGGCTGTGGGCAATACTGTAGAGCATGTTCTTAATTAGTCATTGATGGGAAGACCCAGCCCATTGTGGGTGATGCCATCCCTGGGTGGTGGTCTTGGATTCTATAAGTAGGCTGAGCAAGCCATGAGGAGCAAGCCACTAAAAGCAACACTCCTCCATGCCTCTGCATCAGCTCCTGCATCCAGGTTCCTTCTCTGTTTGAGTTTCTGTCCTGTGTTCTTTCAATGATGAACAGTAACGTGGAAGTGTAAACCAAATAAACCCTCCCCCCCCCCCAACATCCCCTGCCAACTTGCTTTTTGGTCCTGGTGTTTGATCACAGCAATAGAAACCTTAACTAAACACCACTAGTTCTTAGGAATCATAACAAGGCCCAAACCATGTGCTGGTGGAAGATGGAACTGTACAATAACTTTGGAAAACAGTTTGCAGCCTCTTGAAAAAAATATAATTATTCTCTTCCACATAATTATTCAAGAAAATCCAGCTCTATACTATTTTAAAACCTGAACATAAATGCTCATAAAAGCTGAAGAACAGAAAAAAACTTAAATGCCCAGGAGCAGGTGACTAGATATGCAAAGTGCTGGTATGCCTGCACAATGAAATACTAGCAGCAAGAAAAGGAATGACCCAGTGACACATACAACACAAATGGATCCCCAGGAACTCTGCTGAGCAAGAGCATAAGATTCCATTTTGCTAGGAAGTTAATTCTATGGCAGAAACAGGCCTGTGTTTGCTCAGGGACAAATGGCCAAGGGGGAGACAGGAGAAATGGGGGGTGGAAGGAACAGAGAGATACTTCTTAGGAATTGCTTGATATCATTTTGAATGGTAGGAATGGTTTCACAGGGGCATATGTTCCAATATGTAGCAAAATGTCCTCTTTAAATATCTGCAATTTACTGTATTCCAGTTATAAATCAATAAAGGTATTAATATACACACACACACACACACACACACATACACACACACACGAAAAGAGGTCAAACTGGGGAGTGGGGTTGGGACTATTATTTTCTCAAATTCTTTCTCAGAAAGCACACTGCCAGCCAGTTCCCTTTCAGAATTAAGAAGTGTAATTTCTAATCTTGGAAGCTGCCTTTATGGTTGAAGTCCCAACAGCCAGCCAGATTCAGTAGAGGTGTCCTACCCTTCAGGCTCATAGAAACTGAACAGACACAGCGCAGGGACCAGGACTAAGTGCCCTGCTGAATTCTGGGACCAATGGGCTTTCTGACTTTCTTTAAAGTTTAGATTAAGAACTTACATGTCCATGTAGCTGCCCCGAATTTGGGATTTAGCAATACATTTTTATCTTTTAAAACAGTCTATGTATTACAAACACCAAAGTCTTAATACACTTTCCTTTATTCCTACAGGGAAAACTAACCATTTATTATCTTTCCTCCTTTGGGTTATAGAGTAGAATTTTAAAAACTTCTTTAGACATAGAACAACAGAGACAATAAAAGACAAACCTAACGTTTAAAACCTTAAAAGATCTTTCACATAACAACCCTCTTAGGAATTTCTTTCAGTCTTGTTTGAAAACTACAAAATGTCTAAATTCTTTCCAACAGCAGCAGTTACACAGCTAAGAGACACACAAACTGTGTTTCCAGTTTGGTGGTAGCAGAAACAACATACAATTTGACAACCAGAAACCAAGGTTCTAATTCTGCCACTAACAAGCTATCATAAACCATTTAACTCTTTGGGATGGCATTTCCTCACTCAGCACTACGGGAGCTGGAAAATCCTGAAGGAGCCTTCAACTCTGAGATTTTAGTAATCTCACAGACAGGCAAATGAAGTGTCATACAATGTAAAATGCACAGCTGAGCCCATTGAACAGACTTTTAGCTTGCCTCAAAACATCTGGCTTAGGAGGAAATGAGTGTAAGCCTGATATTTTTAGTCATTTTATTTTACTGTCTAATGCAGGAAACAGAGACCTGGTATTTCATAAAAACTCACTGCTGACTGTTGTATTCAGAGAATTATTCACTCAGTGAATGTGGAATCAAGGTCTTGTTTTGTTTCATCTCCATACCATTAGGTTAGGATGAGACCCATGGTCTCAGAACTTTTCATTCACATTGATAAAAAGCTTGTGTTTCAGGTGAGCTGCAAGAAACCTGTGACTGAAACCTAACTCCATGCATGGCTACTCAAAGACTATGGCTTCAGATAGCTACACTGATGACAGAGCGCAGAAAAGGTTCTTTGAGAACTAGCAGTTACAAAGTAAACAGACGTCAGCCCACAGCCCACCACTAAGACCTCGGTGATCTTGTCATCATAATGAACAGCAGAGCACTTGCTTTCATAGACGATGTGACTTTCAACTTTTTATAGGAAAACTCATATTTATTTCAAGAATATAAAAACATTAAGCTGAAAACCATTTATGAGCAGTACTATGTTACTATGGTTAATTCTGCCCTATACCTCCCAATCAATGAAAAAGACCCAGATAACAACAAGCTCACAAAGTTCACATATAAAGCTATTATCATCTATACCCAAATTAAGGCAGAACCCTAAATAAACAGATTGCTGCTATTTGGGCACTGGTTACCAAACAAGGCAGCAGTTAATGTTTTACAACAGGATTATATCTATCCCATTTCCCTACTGACACTAGTCACTGAGGTCTAATTAGGGCAGGAGGAGACTTGGGTATTTAGCTGCCCTTCTTCAGTCACTAGCACAAAGATAATGGGCAGGAGAATTTACCAGGAAATTTTTGTCTATGGACAGGCTAGTAGGAAAGTTTTCTTACTTTCTTCCTTTCCTTTTTCCCTCCTCTTCAGTCCCCTCCCACTTTACTTTTTTTTTTCAAGATAGGGTTCCTCTGTGTAACCACTCAGACTATCCCAGAACTTGCTCTATAGACCAGGCTGGCCTCAAACTCAAAGAGATCTGTAGCCTGTGACTACAGAGTACTGGGATTAAAGGTGTGCACCACCACCATCCAGCTGGCAGGAAGGTTTTTCAACAGTTTACTGTTCGGGTATAAGAGGAGTATAAACTGTGGAATGCACTGGATTCTGTGTACTTAAATGAATACCTAATGAGATATAAAGGATGGTTAATAAACATTACAGCGCAGGATGGAGACGTTTCTTAGGATTGTGTGTGTGTGATATGTGTGCATGTGAATGCAGAAAGAACAGAAACTGACATTAGCTGTCTTCTATCATTGTTTACCTACCTTTTGAGGCAGGGTCTCTCAATGAACTTCGATCTAATCAACTGGCAAAATTAGGCCAGAGAGTCCCAGGAATCTTCCTATCTTCAATTCCCCAGAGATGGAATTACAGGCATATGCCATCTCACCCAGGTTTTTTTTTTTAATATGGTGTTGGCATCTGAACTTAAAGTCCTTATGCTTGTTTATCAAGCACTTTCCCAACTGAACTATTGTGATCTCCCATCACCCTTTAGGCAAGGTCTCCCTCCATTCTGCAGCCAAGGTTAACCTTGAACTCACTGCCCTTCAGTTTTTTTTTTTAAATATTTATTTATTTATTATGTATACAATATTCTGTCTGTGTGTATGCCTTCAGGCCAGAAGATGGCACCAGACCTCATTACAGATGGTTGTGAGCCACCATGTGGTTGCTGGGAATTGAACTCAGGACCTTTGGAAGAGCAGGCAATGCTCTTAACCTCTGAGCCATCTCTCCAGCCCACTGCCCTTCAGTTTTTGTCTCCCAAATTTTTTTCAATAAAAACAATGTTTTCTGTAAGGAAGGCATTAATGTAGAGCATTAATTAGGGAGATATCAAGTATGCCCAGAGGAAAATTAATGGAAGAAGAAAAAGGTGGACTCACCATTTGCAAGCAGAGTCCCAGAGAGGAGAAGCAGTGTTACTGTCTACAAAGAATACAGAGTTCCTCCTGGTACAATCTAGGGGCAGGATGCCAGAGAAAGGATGTTCTGCAACTCTGAGACCACCCATAAAGAAATTGTAGACCAGGACTTGAAAGATGGCTTAGAGAGGACCAGGGTTTAATTCTAGTCACCCACACGGCAGCTCACAACTGTCTGTAAGGTCTTGTTCCAGGGGATTGGACATACTTACACAAAGGCACAGGCCCAATGCTCAAACACATAAAATAAAAATAAATCTTAAAAAAAAGAGAGCCAGAGACAATTTCTATTTGTTATGATTTTACAAAGACTTTCTAGAAACCACACTTAAATTTATAAGGCAGAGAGAAGTGTGTTCTACCTTAGAATAACAGACAGACTGGGACTCCCAAGGTCCACCCCTGTCTGGAGTGCTGCTGTCCTTCTCTGACCACTTTCCTGACATGGGCTGCTCTGAAGCCCACTGGCTGCAGAGACAGGAGAATATGGGCAAGGGTCTGTTATGTGATGTTCCACACTCTCCTTGCTTTATAATGAACTTTGTACCTTTAGAATACTACTAGCCCTGGTGACAACAACAGCAAGAAGGAGACTACTCACTAATGCCAGGGCCTAGAATAGCACAAAGGCAGTAGCTGAGTGAGGGCTCTGGGGAGCAAAAAGAAACATGCAGATGCAGCCCCTGCACTACGTACTGCCAGGCCATGACAGGAAACAAACACGGCACTGGCAGGGTACAAAAGAAAACCTGTCTTATGAGAGCACAAATGTCATCACCAAATCAGCTGTGTCCTATCTAACACCAGTGCCTAAGCGAGTGTCACCTCACAGCAGCTGATTCTGATGGGGCTGAGTAATGGCGGAATCTGAGAAAAGTAGAAACCTGATGTTGCAAATCATCATTAGAAAACAATCTAGGTTGGAGAGATGACTTGGTGACTAAGAACACCGGCTGCTCTTCCAGAGGAACTGGGCTAGTTCCCAGCACCCACACGGCAGCTCACAACCACTCTCCAATCCCAAGGGACCCAAGCACCCTCTTCTGCTTCCACAAGTGCCAGGCACACATATGGAGCATACACAAACATGCAGGCAATATAGTCATACATATAAAATAGAAATACTTAACTGATTAAAAAGAAAATTATGGAGAAGTACTTTAGATTGTTTTATTTATAAGGACACAAACAACTTTTTTTAATTTAATTTTTAAAAATGTTTTCTTTATCATTTATTATGTATACAGTATTCTGTCTGCATGTACACCTGCAGGCCAGAAGAGGGCATCAGATCTCATTACAGATGCTTGTGAGCCACCATGTGGTTGCTGGGAATTGAACTCAGGACCTTCGGAAGCGTGATCTTAACCTCTGAGCCATCTCTCCAGCCCCAAACAACTGTTTTATAGGACAAACCCAAAGGGCAGTTGGCCCAGCCACTCAGAAGAGATAACAGAGCCCAACTGTCAGCCACTCGCCAGCACAGTAACACAAAGCAGGGATCCCATATAAGGGACAGCACAGTTAGTTCAGTCTTCACATAGTTGTGAGCAGTCAATGTTGGGAAGTAAACAATTAATAAATGACAATGGAAACTTATTGCAAAAATGGCTTTTTTAAAGTGTGTGGGGGGGTGAAAGATGTAGAAAGAGTTCTATAAATGACAGCTAAGAACCACTGTTTTATCTGAAATCATAAATTCAAGGACCCTTCTGAAAATATTCTAACAGAGCAGAAATGTCCTTGTACCCCCTGCTGCTTCTATATTCATGTAACAGTGAATGCATCTCTTGATGCAACTCTAGGAACAGGGTGCAAGGACTGACACACAGGGTCGGAAGTGCTAGCTCCACCAGTTATTACCTTTATGTAGTGTTGAGCAGCGGGCCTACTTTTCATCCCGCCCCAGATCCCACACGGCTAGCTTTACACCCGAAATAACAACACACAAACTGTATTCATTTAAACACTGCCTGGCCCATTAATTTCAGCCTCTTATTAGCTAATTCTCAAATCTTACTTTAACCCATATTTAATAATCTGTGTAACACCACAAGTGGTGTCTTACCGGGAAAGATTCAGCATGTCTGACCTAGTGGCTGGCTCCATCCGCCGTGTCTGTCTCAGAGAGGAGAGGCATGGCGATTGCCCGAGGCATCTGCCTCACTCCCAGCACCCTGTTCTGTCTACTCCACCCACCTAAATCCTGCCCTATCAAAAAGCCAAGGCAGTTTCTTTATTAACCAATGAGAGTCCTCCATCACCTTTACTACATTAAAACTAAGAACTCAAGTCCTGTTCAGTTATGAAGTAAGTTCAAGTGAGATCATACATATAATTTTAACTTTGAAAACTACAAGACGCCAACTAGAAGTGAAGTATTGGTATGGACTACAACTGAGAGAATTCTTGTAAAAGCCCTTACAACACCAGCAACTGTGCAACTGCATGTCCATGTGCAACTGTGTCCAAGGAAAGACGGAAAGACTGAGGCACCAGTGAAGTGCAGCATCCTTTTCCTGTGTGAGTGCATCTGTCTTTACAACAACTTTACGAGGCAAGAACAATCCATCATTTTTCTCATTTTAAAAATGCAATACCTGAAGCTTAAAGAAGTACACTGTCATGGATGGAACAGAGTTGGTCTCTGTGACCCATGAGTGTTCCTCCTGTGTCAGGTATGAAGTGGAGGGTTTGGGGGCACAGCTCTGGAAAGAAGCCTCTTACGTATCAGCAAGAAAGAAACAGACTAAGTCTGCAAGGGAATAGCTGGCAGTAAGGAATTTCAAGCTTTAAAAAAAAATTAGCCTTCTCTGGGTCTTATTCCAAATGAATCACCTTCCTGAATTCATTTCTTATTTGGGGGAAACCAAAAGGAAATTTAAGTGTTGTTGAAAACACAGATAACATTTTCTAAGCAGTTTTATATTAACCTAATGTCAATGAAATGTAGCTATATAAAACCAGGTATAAATGAAGAGCTTTAAAATGTATAATAAAGGTAGAATCAAAGAAAAACTTGGATTCTTTGTTTTAAAGTCACCTTCTGTGGTGTATGGTTTAAAAGCACTAGCTCTTACAGAGGACCTAGGTTTAATTCCCAACACCCAAGTGGTGGCTACAACCATCCCAGTTCTAGAGGCTCCAAGGCCCTCTTCTGGGCTCTGTGGGCACCACACACACTTGGTGCACAGTTACACATGCTGCCAAATTCCCATCCATAAACATAAAATAAATTTTACAAAAGTCACCTTGTTGCAAAGTTTGGTACTGTTATAAAAAGTATGCCCCCACAAATAAACAAACAAACAAGGAAGGAAGGAAGGAAGGAAGGAAGGAAGGAAGGAAGGAAATAAATATATTACAAACAAACAACTTACCTTTGGTTTTTTGATCAGCAGCCTAAAAAAAAAAAAAAAATCAGAAATGCTTTAGAAACAATTGTGTGGAATGCACACATTGATGACAGTTTATAAGAAGACTTTCATTTCAGGCTTTTCTCTTTTAGTTTCTTTGAGACATGGAGCCATGACTATCCTGGAACTCACTGTGTTGAGCAGGCTTGCCTCAAATTCAAGGCACATTACTTAGGTGAAAACAAAGATGGTGGTATAATTTGGTATACATGGAACGAAACAGAAGTATGACTATAAGGTTTAATAAGGTTTAAAGAACTCTAAAAAGCATATTTTTAATTATGTATGTATGTTTGTATACATATGTGCACCCAGATGTGTATGACCTTGCATGTGAGTGCATGTGCCCAAAGGGTCCAGAAAAGGGTACTAGATCCCTGGAACTGGAGTTACAGGTGGCTGGGAACCTCTCAATGTGGGTGGCTATGACTGAACGTGGGTTCTCTGGAAAAGCAGCAAACGTTTTTAACTATTGAGACATCTCTCTAGACTGGTTTGTAGAACTTCTTATTTTAACATTTATAAATAGGATTTACAAAGAGTATTGACCAAAACTGCAAAAATTATTTCTAGCTTTTCTAATGCTGTCAGTTTCATGGCCCCTTCCTGATGTTTTAGTTGGAGATGCTCTGAGCTGAACACAGTCCACTCTCAGAAGGCATGAGCATTCTTGACACATCAACTACACAGCCCCTGGAAACAAGACTTTGGTGAGTCTGGCTCTTTAGAAAAGACATTGTGCAGCAGTCACCCTAAATTCACTTCACTAGCCAAGTAGCTATTATTTATTAATTATAGATTTAGCATATTGCTTTAAAACAGTAACAGAATCAAGTGTGGTCATGAGACAGTTATGCTAATGCAGATGCGACACACATGACTGCAAGGGCACAGAGGACGGAATTCTGCAAACCTTTTTCTGAGCACCTTCCTTCTTTTTCTTGTCTTCCTGCTTTTTCTTTTTCTTTTCTTCCATCAAACGTTCCTCTTCTCGTGTTTCCTGTTCTTTTACCCTATTAAATATTTAAAAAATGGTATTAGTATGACAACTGATTTAAAACCTATTAAAACATGAAAAAGCAACCAGGACTAGCAGCACAGGACTATAATCCTAGCTATTTGAGAAGCTGAGGTAGGAGAATCACAACTGGCCCACAGGGTAAGTCCGAGACTGATCTGTGAGTGGGAAGGTGCTAACTGTACAAAAGGACTTGCTTGTTTTGTCTGTGAGAGGCCCTGGGTCTGAGACTCAACACTGGGTAGAGGATAGGGATAGTATCAGTACACAAGGTCTTGGGCTAGACAGTGTCATATACAGGATAGAGTCACTCTGAGAGGATGTCAGAAATGGAGGTTCAGCCAGGACTACAGCAAATGCCCTGCTTTTTTTTTTTTTTTTTTAAATAAAGTGTCTCAGCTATCTAGTTTGTTCGGTCCACATTTGTGGATAAGCAGACTAGTGCTGAGCACTGTGTGAGAAATATGGAAGGAGGTACACCCCTCATCAGGCTAGTGCTTTTCAAAGTGTTGTCTCAACTGACTGCCATCACCTGATTTTAAGTCAGAAATGGAGGATCACCCAGTACTATAGCAATTGCCCCACTTTTTAAAAAAATTATTTTTATTGAGCTACGCATTTTTATCCACTCCCTTCCCTTCTACCCTCTCCCGTGACCACCACACTCCCAGTTTACTCAGGAAATCTTCTCTTTTTCTCCTTCCTATGTAGATCCACATATGGCTGTCTTAGGGTCCTCTTTGTTGTCTAGGGTTGACGACTATAGGTTGGTTTTCCTTTATGTCTAAAAGCTACTTGTGAGTGAGTACATATTATTATTTGTCTTTCTGGGTCTGGGTTACCTCACTCAATGTCTTTCTCTAGATACAACCACTGGCCTGCAAATTTAAAGATATTAATTTTTGTCACTGTGTAGTACTCCATTGTGTAAATGTACCACATTTTCCTTATCCATTCTTCGGTTGAGAGGCATCTAAATTGTTTCCAGGTTCTTGTTATTACAAATAATGCTGCTATGAACATAGTTGAGCACATATCCTTATGATATGATTGAGCATTGTTTGGACATGCACCCAAAAGTGGTATTGCTGGGTCTTGAGTTAGGTTGTTTCCTACGTTTCTGAGAAATCATCATACTGATTTCCAAAGTGGCTGTACAAGTCTGCACTTCCACCAGCAATGGAGGAGTATTCTCCTTATCCCAAATCCTCTCCAGCATAAGTTGTCATCAGTATTTTTGATCTTGGTCATTCTGACAGGTGTACGATGGAATCTCGGAGTTATTTTGATTTGCATTTCTCTGATGGCTAAGGATGCTGAGAATTTCCTTAACTGTCTTTCAATATTAAAGATTCCTCTGTTGCGAGTTCTCTGTTTAGGTCTGTACCCCATTTTTATTGGATTATTTGTTTTTTTTATGTCAAGTTTCTTGAGTTCTTTGTATATTTTGAAGGCCAGTCCTCTGTCCGATGTAGGATAGGTGAAGATCTTTTCCCATTCTGTAGGCTGCCATTTTGCCTTGTTGACCAATAAAGTGGCCCTCTTAACAGAAGCACTGGGCTCTAGGCCTGCTGCACTGATCCCCACCCAAGCCATACACCTAACCACCAACAAGTCCAGGGCTCCTTTCCAATGAATGTGTAAGCAACTAACTGAGGGCTGGCGGGTTATGACTGACTTGGGTCTTGCAAGTGCTCCAGTTGAAATACAAGAAACCTGGAAGTGCTTCCTGTTGTTCAGCTCAGCAAATCTACCTACTGCTCAGTACATGCGACAGCATGTGGGGCTCCCTTCTAAACCAGATCTTCTTCTATGGATACTCTATCAGCTTAGGGGCCACATCACTTTCTATTGTTAATTCTTTGTTGTTGCCGTTGAGAAGGGGTTTCACTATGTGGTCCTGGTTGGCCTGAAATTCATTATATAGACCAGGCTGGCCTCAAACTCAGAGATCCCACTGCCTCTGCCTCCTGAGTGCTGGAATAAGACATGTGTCACCATGCTCAGTTTACAGCTAATCCTTTTATCATGTTTTTTTTCTTGAATAAAACACACCCATTTATACCACTGTGAGGTTTCTATATCCCTACTGGACCTACACTAATACAGGTGGGCAGGCATAGTTAACAGATAAATAGGAGGAATAATGTGCCCAAAAGTCTCAGCCAACCATCTATGCATTTATCCATGCATAGATGTTGTTTTATATTGGATAATTTTGCATTTTTTAAATTTATCAATGTATTTTATTTGTAACTACATATAAAAAAGAATTTCAACCTAGAGGCAGATTATTCATTGACAAAATACTATCATAATAAAATTGATATGGTGGGAATATCTCTCAATAGTTTGTCTTCAAAACAGTGATTCCTCAGTCTTTGAATTCCAGTCAGAATTAACTTAGAAAGCTTAAAAATGTCCAAAACCAAGACTGCTGCTACTCATCTGGATGGAATCTTTGTGGTCAGGACTCTGGCATCAGCATATGGAAAGCTCCCAGACGACTCCAGAAGCTCTGCATATTATGAACTTTGAAAAATGACTATTCGTTGACCTTAGAGATACTCTCCAGGAATGTTTTCATGGTAAAAGTTGTGTTCACACTAAGTCATTCTAGGTATAGGTAGTTCTAAGCATGACCAGGTATGCTCCAACCACGCAGCTTCAGCCACACATCTAGAAGAAAATAAAAATCATGCCAAGGGTAGGTAGGACTCTGTGTTAGAGAGGTATTCAACAGAAGGAAGAATAAAGGATTTCTGTTTAATTCTATTCATCTGCAAGTTAATTAAGGCCAGCTACTCTTCAGACCAGATAAATGCTCCCCCTTTACTGCTCCTGTTTACATGACAAAGCACCCCAGAAGCAACCACTTCTTTCCCCTAACTCCTACTATACAGCTGCTGTTTTTCATTAATTCAAAAAAATCGACAATCTAACCACATTTTTATTTTGTAACCTAAGACACGCCCACTTCTCTCCCGTGTGTACACGGTGTCCTCTCAGAAGCAATGGACGCTGAAAGTTTCTTGGAAATTCTTAGAAATGCTCTTGCTGGGACTGGGAGCATAGTTTTGCCTCAGCACATCTATGGCTCTGGGTTCAATCCCCAGGTCACCACTCTCCCAAAAAAAAAAAAAGTGGCTGCAGCCGTAGCTGGTGGGATAGGGTGTGCACCTGCAAATCTCAAACAGCCAAAACAACCCTGAACCAAACCAAAAGATTCACCATGTGCTTACTTTTTATTTTTGGTGAGCCTAGCTTTTAGTGGCCGGGCCATCTCTCCAGCCCATGTGCTTCTCTTTAAAAGTAATAAATGAGATGTATTTACTATTCCCTTTCTTCTGTGTTACTTAATGTAATGATCCATTCCAGTCAGTGTGGGGCTTGTTTTTTCTTGCGGTTTTGGTAATGACGGATGGGGCCTGTATAAGTGTTACAGCTCTAAGGGAGAAGGCTTTCCCAGTAGGGATGCTACAGTTCTGAAGGGAAAGGTATCCTGATAGTCAGGAGCCAAGGAATCCCACAAAGTCATGGACAAACCTCACAAGTGTTTTATTGGGAGAGACATAGAAGGAGCAGCAAAGAACTGAGCAGGGGTCAAACTTTACATAGAGTTTTGGTGTGTGTGTGTGTGTGTGTGTGTGTGTGTGTATTTTGGTGAGTTTTCTTCAAGCATATGAATGTAGCCAAGAAGCACATGGAGGTCACTTTTTTACTTTTTGTGGAACCTTTTCCTCCACTTTTGAGGCAGGATCTGTGTTGTCCCTCTGCCCTGGCTGGCTTGAATTTACTATGTAGATTAGAGCAGTCTTGAACTCAAGAGAGATCCACCTGCTCCTGCCTCTCAACTACTGGGATTAAAGATGTGCACTGCCATGCTCAGCGGATTATACAGAGGTACACAACTGGCCAAAATGCCGACAACACTGACAGTGGCCCTTCCAATGAACACCCCTGCGATGCAGCAACCTCCACCCTGAAGCTCAGGGAACATCATGGAAGAGGAAGCATCCCAGGATCCCTGCAGATAGATAGCACTGCCTAGACATGACAGGGCGAATGCACCATGTACTCTCAACTACGTGATACCCTAACATGCCAACGTGAACAGGTCCTACCCCTAGATGAAGTGCTACAAGTCGTCAATGCTGCTAAGAGAAGAAGAATCAGTTTCTTTCATGGACGAGCTCCCACATAGATTGTCCAATCCCAAGAGGTCAGCCCTGGACATCTGTTAATACCAGCATAAATGCTAAATGGACTCAGTAGATTGCATATACATGTGTGTATATATCTGAGTATACACACATAACATGAATATGTATGTAATAATAATAAAGAGGAGATTGTGAATTTGGGAGGGAGGGAGGGAGGGAGTATGGGAGAAGTTAGAGGAAAGAGTAGCACGAGAGTAATGTAGAAGCGGTGCTCATATACAACATTCTCAAAAAAACCTAACACATTAGGGCAGAAAGACTTGCAGGTCAATTTGCTCTCGAAATAAGTGACATATTCTGTATCATTAAAAAAAAAAAAAAAAAGGCTTAGCCGGGCAGTGGTGGCGCACGCCTTTAATCCCAGCGCTCGGGAGGCAGAGGCAGGCGGATCTCTGAGTTCAAGGCCAGCCTGGTCTACAAGAGCTAGTTCCAGGACAGGCTCTAGAAACTACAGGGAAACCCTGTCTCGAAAAACCAAAAAAAAGGCTTAGTAGTGCTATTATTCCCAATGCCATGTGGTTAGCATGTTTCCCCTTTTGGTGTACTCCCCTCTCCCGGCCTCTACTTTCAGTCTTTGTGAATTTGGCCATATAACTAGCTCATACATCATTCTAACTCCTATGATGCCAGCAATGCTGACTACACTCCATTAGGCTACTGGCATTTGTGCATCTTTCCAGTATCCTACTGGTTATTTTTATATTCAACTTTTATTGAGTCATTTTTTAATTAAAAATATTTTATGTGAGTGTCTTGCCTGCATGTATGTATTTGCACTGTGTGCATTCATGAGCTAGTGGAGGTCAGAAGTGGGTGCTGATCCCTAGGAACTGGGGGGGGGGGGGTTACAGATGCTTGTGAGTCACCATGTGAGTGCGGTGAACTGAATCCAGGTGCTTTTCAAGAACAAAAATTGCTCTTAACTGCTGAGCTCTATCTTGAGATCATGAATCACTCATTTTGATGTGACTCAAACTGACAGGGTAGGAAGAGGACACTGACGAGCATAGTGAACCACTGACATCCTTACTATCCAGTGCTGTTCATTTCAATGTTTAATTCAGTCATTCCATGATTTGCCCTCGTGTAAATGCTTGCTCATATTGCTGGAAAATAAAAGTGTCTCTTTAAGAAAGGGTGCATGACGGTGCATGCCTTTAATCCTAGCACTCAGGAGACAGAGGCAGGTGGTTCTCTTGTGAGTTCCAGGTCAGCCTGGTCTATATAGTGAATTTCAGGACAGCCAGAGCTACATAGTGGGACCCTGTGTGTGTGTGTGTGTGTGTGTGTGTGTGTGTGTGTGTGTGTGTGTGTGTGTAGCGGGGGGGGGTAGAAGGGGGAAGGCTGGAGAGACTATTCTTGCAACGGCCCAGGTCTGATTCCCAGCACTAACTCATAACTGCCTATAACTCCAGTCCCAGAGAATCTGACACCTTCTTCTGTCCTCTGCAGTTACTGCATGCACATGGTGCATGGTGGACATATACACAGGCAAACACCTATATACGTAAAATAAAAATAAAGCAATTTTTAAAAAAAAGAAAAAAGGGTATGTAGAGGTGAACCTCTAGAAACTGCACAAGCTAGAGTATATAAATTAAATTAAAAAAAAGATTTATTACCATGGCTTAACAAAGGAAGATATAGATCCCAGCAGCAACCCTCAGTTTATTCCACTTAAGAAACAATGCCCCCTGCTGCCCACCTTAGACACACATCTCTCTGAAGCTTGACACCTGGTCACCAACTAAACTGGCCCAACAGTTTTGCTGGCTTTCCTGTTAAATACGGTGATCACCTACACATATCAACACCTTTTCCTCTGCACTGGTAACTGCACCTCAATTTCCTGCACAGAGCTACTTCAATCCAAGGTCCTTGAGGGGCAGTAGCTTCAGGGAAGCACTGGGTATGTAGCTAATCAGCAGGCAGCACAAACTGGACTACTGTGCTTGGACTCAGGGATGGTTTAACATGAGGAATATCCGGAACTACAGGCTAGAAGCTGCAGTAGGCTTCTCTCAGCTAGAGATCCCAAAAGGAAGGCAACACTGAGAAAAAGAAGCCAAAAAACAGAAAGCTGAATTCAGCCTGTATGGGCATGGCCTACGTCAGAATACATTCCTGAGCCCAGTGGCACAGAGCCTGCCCTCTAAGCTAGGGAAGAGCTTGAGCTTCACCAGGCAATTAAGATGGTAGGGAGGCAGCACATGGCTGGGAGCATATCTGCACTGTTGGCAGTCCCCTATCCACCAGGGGCAGGTGCTCAAGTCTCTGGTGGCTGCTGGTTTTTTGTCTGGGCAGTTCTTGGAGCTACCTATACCTGACCAAAGTTCATTTTTGTTCTCCCCTAAATAACTGCTATTTTCTATTGCATGTAACTTAATCCTGAAAGCCAGTGTTTCAAAAGTCCACATATTTATCTATATTTATATAATCTAGGCTTGCCCAGAAAGACTAAGTACTAACCAGATGCAACATCATTAACTACAATTTGCCTTAAAATCAATCTCATTCAGTAAACATCTGAATCACTAAAAACCTTGGCATTACTCTATTAACAAGCCCAACTCTGTGCGTACGTGTGTGAAGGCCAGAGATGTTTTCTTCTATCATTTTCTACCTTGTTTTCGTTTCTTCCTTTCTTTTTCTTTCTTTTTTTTTTTTTTTTTTTTTTTTTGAGATAGGGTTCCTCACTAAATTTGGAGCTGACTGCCTAAAATAACTAGTCAGCAAGCTCCAAGGACCTACCTGCCTCTCCTCTCATAGTGCATGCATTATATACCGTGCTGTTCTGCAGGTGCTGGGGAGCTAACTCAGGTCCTACTCTTTTAGGGCTGGCGCTTTACTGACAGTCATCTACCAGGCTGGGGGATATTTATTTGTTTCTGTTGTGTTTTTTGGGGGGATAGATTTTCCTGTAGCCTAGGCTGGCCTCAAACTCCTGATCATCCTGTCACCATGCCTGGCTTATGTGAATGTTTTTTATATCACAATTAAGTTCAAGAAAGTCTCACTTTTTATTTGTTTATTTAATTTTGAGTCCTAAAACTCACTATGTAGACTCTGTTGGCTTTGAACTCACAGACAGCTGCCTGCCTCTGCCTCCTTAGTGCTGGGATTAACTGTGTGTACTACACCACACCTGGCCTCTAGTCTCAAATTTTAAAATCACAGTATAATTTTAACAGCACTCCATTTTCACATATATATTTCAAATACGGTTTAAAAATAATAGAAAGGAAACTCGCAACTCATTTTTGAGAGGCAGTAGCCTCTGCTAGCTCATCCTGCTGTTCATACTACAGTGGTTGGTTACTACCAACAAGCTCTCATGGCTTGCTGGGAAATCTGACAACACATACTATATATTCATGATCAGCACTTCCAGCTGCTGAGGTATTTGGAGGTGGGGAACTGGCTGGTTATTCATTTATTGGCCCCAGTGCCGACTCTGCTTCTTCCTAACCTGTGAAATGTATCTGTGACATTAACTGCTTTTCTTCTCACCAGCTGGCACCGTGCTCAGCTTCTCTGGCAGAGACTCTGGAGAGAAGCAGACAAGTTCACCTCCCAGCTGTGTGCTCCAAGGCAGGTTCCTGCAAGCACACTGCATAGGGGCTCCCAGGAACTGCTTTCATAGTGCACTGTAGCTCTCTGGCAAATTGGGTCCACATGACAGGCACCTCAGAGACTTCTCTGCCATACCCACTCCAGAGATGTGGACACCAAAAGGATGCCCAGCTCATCTTCCCCACTACTCCAGCCCTGGATACACTTAATGACTCCTCAGGATTGTTTTTCCTTGTTCAGATGATTACATGTTTGTTTGTTTTCTCTTAACTGAGAGAAACCTTCAAATGACAGCTTATTTCAAAGCCTGCCAATAAACTGAGAGTTTAAAAATACTTTCATACCAATAAACAAAGTCACAGATGTGTTTAAATGATGAATAAATTAAGTCAGAGTATAAAGCTATAAACTGAATTTAACTACCATCACGTAAAACTGGAATCTCAGACCAACAGGCAGAGTGAAAGCAGCACTGTTGAATTTATGTCATTTCTAAGCTCTAAAACTGGGAGTACATGTGGGTTTAGGAACCGCGCTCCCTTCATGACTGTGAAAGAGAGGACAAAGCCCAGTACCAAAGCCTCAGGCCGACACTGAAGTGATGAAGCAAGCCTGCAGCAAGCCATCAACATGGGAACTAGACCACCAGTCACCAGTCTCCAGGGGACCTGCCTGTTCAAAGCCCCTACAATTCTGTGAACTAGAAGAGCTGTTAACACCGATATTCAGCTTCAGGAGTCATTAAGCTAACTCGTGCTCAAGCTGGATTCTAATTTGGGAGAGGCAGGAGGCAGACAAGACCTGGGCAGAAATAGCTTGATGACAATCTCCACAAAGGAAAAATCAAATATATATAAAAAAAAGATGATACCACCCTCCACCCCATCTCTTGATCCAGAAATAGCTAAAGCTGAGTGCTTACCTTCAAAGTAAGCAAAGGTATATGCTCAGCACAGTGGATAGATATTTCCTTAACAGTCTCTATAATGAAACTTAAATAGAAAAGGTTTCTGTAACTGCAGGAAAGAAAACCATTAGTACTGAAAATATTTACTGACAGTTTCCACTGAAACATGAAATGTAGAAACTCCCAGAAAATACTTGACGAACACTTGTTAAAATTATTTTATTTTCAATTCCGCATCAGATCCAGATTAGGAGAAACAAGGTCTAAGAGATTTAGAGCACTAGTTCTTGAATGCCCCTTTCACAGGGGTCACATATCAGATGTCCTGCATATCAGATATGTCCATTATGATTTATAACAGTAGCAAAATTACAGTTATAAAGTAGCAATGAAGATAAATTTATGGTTGAGACCACCACAACATGAGGAACTGTGTTAAAGGGGCAAAGCACTAAGAAAGGTGAGAACCACTGATCTAGAGGAAACATGCAAGACATAATGATATTTTTGTCTTTAGTCTTTTGCTCAGCAAACACAAAGCCATATACTCTTTACTGAACAGAACAGATAGGACCAGAGGACCTCTCACTTTATGAAGAGTGTTTCCTTCCACCAACATGTGTCTCTGCTCCTCACATTCCTACCTGGAAACTACTGCCTTCAAGTGACAACTTTAATACTGGAGCACGTGAGCCTGCAGGGACTATGTGACTGACACCAACACACAAAAAAAGCAAATCTTCCCTGTTATTCTCATAAAATCAGCATATTATCAGCTGGTCACATCCACAAGGAAGCAACAAATAAATGTGGGCTGCTCAGTTCTCTTTCTCCATGGGCACCACAGTGAACAAAGCCTTGGACTTCAGTTTCTCCCAAGTGCAATTAATAAGTTTAAACTGTCACTGTGACTGAAATTTCCTAAGTGACACTGATATAGGTGGGGAGCTTGAAGAAAGATCCAGACAGGGCTGGAGAGGTGGCTCAGAGGTTAAGAACACTGGTAGCTCTTGCAGAGCTCCTGAGTTCAATTCCAGCAACCACATGAGGCTCACAAACATCTAAAATGAAATCTGGTGCCCTCTTCTGGCATGCAGGCATACATGCAGGCAGAACACTATACAAAATAAATCCAGACAAAAGCACATCTTCTCTGTAAACACAGAGAGTCACCTCTTGGAGAAGGTGGCACACATCACACACACAAAAGCATGCACAGAAGTCAGGCTTTAAGTTTCTCCCACAGACACCCACCCAGGATTTTTACAATCCTAAAAGGTCTTCACACAGAGCTGGTTTGGGCTCTACACAGCAACTAGGGCCCCAGATCCTGTTGCTCATCAATAGTACTGTGACAAGCTCCCTAACGCCCAGTCATTGCCACGTGTGACTCCTCTAATGCCAAGGTGTTCTCTTTAAGGCAACGAAATGACACTCAGCTAAAGCCACAGATGAGGTGGGAGTTGTGTTCTGTTAACTGACACTGACTGCACTGTGCCTCTTGAAGGCCTGGTTCCTGTCCTCAAGCAGCCACCATCACAGCCATTTAAACAATGGGATCATGAATGAGATCTCAACATTTTACATCTATGCAACTTTATGTCTCTGAGGTAAAGTATAAAAACTTGGGCTGTAGCTCAGTTGGTAAAGCATTTGACTAGAATGCATAAAGCCCTGGGTTTAATCCCATAGCACGGAGTATGGAAGCATGTGCCTATAATCCCAGCACTTCAGAGAGGGAGGCAAGAGAAAAGAAATTCAAATAAAAAATCGTCTTCTGCTATACAGTGAGTTCAAGGCGAGTCTGGCCTACACAAACCCTGCCTAGAAAAAAAATTATAAACAATTTCCTGGCCCAGAAAGAAGGGTAAGCAGGTACAGGTAGAATACTACAAGACCTGGACCACCCTCAAACCCAGAAATCCACCTGATGGAAGGAAAGAACTGACTCCCGAAAGCCAAGCCACCCTCTGACCTCTACCTGCATGCTGAGTAGGCATGCATACATAGAAAATAAAATAAACAAAATGCAATTAAAAATTTCCTCAAAAATAAAAACATTACCTCTTTGTCATTTATCTCCACACACACACATTATTAAATAAAATTTAAATATATAGTACCCAATAAGCGATTTGATTCCAGTGTGAAATGTACACTGGAGAGCCTGGGTTAAGGTGCTAATTATTTCTGAATCTTGAGCTCTACAAATACTCAGACAAAAGCAAAACAAAGCAAAGGCTGGAGGGAAATGTGTGTTTCTAATGCGACAGTGGCTGGAAGTTCATCAGTAATTCCCAGTGAGAGTAGATTCAGGGACAGACAGGTGTAGAAGGGGACACTCTTGAGGCTGAATGGTGCAGTGAGAATAAACAGATGTTAGATGTCTACCTAGCATGAGGTCACAGGGACACAGTCAACCACCATGCTAATTTACAGACTCAACAATGCTGTGGTCACTGGGTTGGAGAGAGGGCTCAGTGGTTAAGAACATGTGTTGTTCTCAGAGGACAAAGGTTTGATTCCGAACAACTATATCAAGCAGCTTACAAATGCCTGTTAACTCCAGCAATGGGGGTAGGCACCTGAACATACACACAATTAAAAATGCAATTTAAATGTTTTCATGTTATTTATTTTTTTGTGTACGGGTATTTTGTGTACATATTATATATATATATATATATATATATATATATATATATATATATATATATGTCTATGGATGAACCTGTGCAATACCAACAAAGGCCAGAAGAGGGTGTCAGATCTCTTGGGACTAGAGTTAAAGATGGTAGTCATGTGGGTTGAGTGAGACTCAAACCCGGATCCTCTGAGAGAGCAGCCAAGTGCTCTTAATCTTAACCACTGAGTTGCCTCTCCAGCCCCTTCACACAGACACAGATGAGCACACACACACATTTTTTGAGAAAGATCTCACTAAGTAACCCTGGCTGATCTAAAACTTGCTATGTAGACTAAGCTGGCCTCAAACCCAGAGTTAGTTTGACTACCTCTGCCTCCAACACCTACCCCAAGTGCTGGGATTAAAGGTGTGCACCACCACCACTCAGCATTACAAAAATTTTTGAGATTTTCATATGCAGAAACTTTGCTATTTTATTTTCCAGTTTTCTTCAATTATTTTTTCTCACACAGATGGTACTTTATAATTACTTCAGATATCAAGAGGAGACTCTACCTTTCTTTCTTAAGCAGATAAGAGAATACCTGGTGATCACTTGGTGCCCCAGGACTAAATGACCTTAACTCTACACATACATGGATTTGTGGCTCCTTCTTGTCCCCTACTGAAGCCATGTAACAGATGAACCCTACTAACACCTACACACGTCTGTGGGAACCACACTAACATTCCAATATCATAAAACTGTAGGGACTATTATTTATTTCCATTTTTAAAATTCTTTATTATTTTATCCTTTTAAGTGAAATTCACAATCATCTTGGTATGTTTCAAAAAGAAGAGCATTATGTAGGGCCAGGGAGATGGCTCAGCATGGTTTAAGGCTCAGTTCTTGCTACTTAAACCTGATGACCTGAGTTCAATCCCTGAAACATACAGTGAAAGGAGAGAACCAACCTCTAAAGTTGTCTTTTGACCTTCTCTATACATGAACCACAAACCACACCCATACTCCTTCCCACCACCACACACTTGCTCTCTCTTACACACACAATAATACATTATTATTATTTTTTTGATTCAGAATTTGATGGAGGAGGATCATCTGTCTATGTGTTACTTTCATTGGTTAATAAAGAAACTGCCTTGGCCCTATAATAGGACAGAAAATTAGGTAGGCAGAGTAGACAGAACAGAATTGTGGGAGAAAGAAAGCAGAGTGAGGCAGATGCCTCAGGCAGACGCCATGCCTCTCCTCTCTGAGACGGACACAGGTTAAGATCCTTCCTGGTAAGCTACTACCTCGTGGTGCTACACAGATTACTAAATATGGGTTAAAGCAAGATATGAGAATTAGCCATTAAGAGGCTGAAACTAATGGGCCAAGCAGTGTTTAAATGAATACAATTTGTGTGTTGTTATTTCGGGGCATAAACTAGCCAGGCATGCGGGAGCCAGGCGAGGTCTGCCTGCCGCTCCTACTACGATTGAACCAAGTGTAGTACCCATGCCTTCGGTTCTAGTTCTCAGGAGGCAGAGAGTGGCAGACAGAGCTCTGTGATTTCAACTCCAGTCTGGTCTATAAAGAAGAGTTCCAGGCCAGTTAGGGCTACATACTAAGAACCAATCTCAGAATAGATAAAAATAAAAAATAGAACTGCTTTAGCCAGGAATGGTTATAAACTCCTATAATCCCAGCACCCAGGTGGTAGAGGCAAATCCTGGATACACAGCAATACTTCATCTCAAAAAGCCAGACCTAGGGCTGGAGAGATGGCTCAGTGGTTAAGAGCACTGGCTACTCTTCCAGAGGTCCTCAGTTCAATTCCCAGCAACCATATGGTGGCTCACAACCATCTGTACTGAGATCTGGCACCCTCCTCTGGCGTGCGGGCATACATGGAGGCAGAATGTTGTTTACATAATAAATAAATCTTTAAAAAAAAAAAAGCCAAGCCTAGAATTGCTTTAAAGCAAAACTTACTAAAATGAAAGCTCTGTAGGTTTTATTTTTCACTTTTTTTTCTTTTCTTTTTTGAGACAGGGTTTCTCTGTGTAACAGTCCCAGCTATCTCAGAACCTGCTTTGTAGACCAGGCTGACCTCAAACTCACCAAGACCTCCCTGCCTCTGTTACTGCCCTGCCCCAAGTGCTGGGATTAAAGGTGTATATCACCACTACTCAGCTTAATTCCTACATTTATGAACACCCCTCCATCGCGTCCTTCCCTCTCAGTGACACTGTCTTTATGTTTGTGTTAGTGAGTGATGAAACCCAGGGCCATGCCCATATTGTAACCAGTGAGCTATACCCCATTTGATTTCTTCCACATGTACTTTCTATACCCAGTAAGTTCACGCCTGTGTTTCATGATTTTAATATGTTCTTATGTATAGGACCAGACATTACGTGTAGTATCTACTAAATGGTAGGCATCTATTAAAAGGATCTACTTATCTACTGTCATTTTTCCTTTAAAAACTAGCTAGCTGGGGTTAGAGAGAGGACTCAATGGTTAAGAGGGATTTGCTGAGGACCCAGGTTCAGTTCTTAGCACCTATAGCAGTTAATAATTGCCTGGACCTCCAGTTCCAGGGGATCTGAGGTTCTTTATAGTGTCTGTGGACTCATGCATCAGGTGGTGCAAATATATACACTCAGGTACACACACACCTTCTAGATAGTCAAGCACCTAGTTAGGTATAATTTTCAAGAGATGTGCAGGTGTAATTTAAGTCCCTAATCAGCTGACTTCAAGAAAGAAGATATCCACACAACCCTTTGAGCTTGGGTTTTGTGAATAGAGGCAGGAGAGGAAGTTCAAAGTCTGATGAGGACTTAACGCAGCTGCTGACTTGAAGATGAAGAAAGGGATGGGAAGTGCATTTCTGACAGCCAGAAAAGAAACTATGATCTGCAACTTCAAAGAACTCAACTTTGCTAGCAACAGGAATGAGCCAGCAAGAAGAATCTCTGTCCTATAGGACTGTGACCTACAACCTCTAAGCTGTGGTTACACACAGCTTAACTACACACAACAGCTACAGCACAACAGAAAACCAACACAACTGCCCTGTTTAACCACCCTGGACTTTGGAGGCAAAGCTGAGGACTAAGTAGAAATACAGTTCAGTCTTGTTTTGTTTTTTTTGAGGCAGGGTCTCACTATACAGCCCTAGCTGGCCTGGATCTTACTAAGTAGGCCACGCTGTCATGAACTGACATGTGCCTCCACACCCAGTCCTGTTCACAAGTTTTAGTAGTCAGGAACAGGAGAAGTCAGAATCATCCTGGTACTTAGAACCGAGTAGACTTTTAAAAATTTATTCATTTATTTATTTGGCTTTTTGAAACAGGGTTTCTCTGTATAGCTTTTAGAGCCTGTCTTGGAACTTGCTCTGTAGACCAGGCTGGACTCCAACTCACAGAGATCTGCTTGCCTCTGCCTCCTGAGTGCTGGGATTAAAGGTGTGTGCCACCACTGCTCAGGCTGGAGATTTTAATATAAAGATCCATTAACTGTTTAAAAGCGGGTATGTTTAAGGGGTTAAAACAGAGCCTGAAAGGGCAGATATTTACTACATACAAGATGAGCATGTCTGTGAATCTGAAAGGTGCTAAGAACTGCAAAGAGCACCCATCTCTCTGCAGGACTGAAGAGGATGTGGCCCCATAGGGCACACAGCAGCTGGCTCTACAGTCAGAGTGATGAAGGAATCCAGTTGAGGGTACAGGTCTGCGTTGGTACATACAAGAGTCACCTAATTAGGCAGAGACTTCATGGCGGGTGTGGAGAGCTGCTTTGTAAGTGCCAGAACGCGTCCTCCCCAGCCCCCCCCCCCCGCTCCCCCGCCCTGCAAACTCCTCTAGACAACTCTTTCACTAGCTCCAACAGAAGCAAGCACACTAAAAGGAGGGAAGAAGTCTCCTCTGTCTATCTCCTCTTTCTGTCCCTGCACTACCTTTTATTGAGACCTAAAATGAAGCCAACTAGCTAAAGTGAAATGTTCACAGTACTGGCTACACTAAAAGCAGGGCAAGTCAGGCGGTGGTGGTGCACGCCTTTGATCCCAGCACTTGGGAGGCAGAGACAAAGGGATCTGTTAGTTCAAGGCCAGCCTGGTCTATAGAGCAAGTTCCAGGACAACCAGAGCTACACAGAGAAACCCTGTCTTGACCCCACTCCCCAATTAAAAAGCTTTTTATTTTGGATATGGATTTATCAGACTGGGAGCTTAGAGACAGTCTACTATTGGCAATCTATCCCCAGATACTGGCTTCTATAAACCCTGAAAGAAGATGCATTTGAACTCACATAAAGCATCAAAACAATGTTTGCACCCAATGATGTTCTGACTTAATTACATATTACAGTTCAACTACAATCCCACTGAATAGTCCCTTCTATAAAGATAAAACTGTTGAACTAACTTCCAAATGTACGTATAGAACATGGGCGACCGGAGCAAAGCAGTTACGCCTGGCTTCCTCTTCCAGTGCCCAGCCCATGTTTCCTTTGTCCTCCTCCAGAACCTCAGCTGGCCAGGGCTCTCACGGTGATAAGATGACTCCTCAACAGAGGGCAGCAGTGTTTGACTACTCTTCAGTGCCAGAGCACAAGTTCTACCATACATCCCAGGGCGTCTCCAATTACAGAGACCCCTTGCCTTACAGCACAGCAACACCTCCATTTCTCCTCTGTCACCAGGACGAAGCATCCTAGGCAGGAGAGCAATCTCCTACTTTTTGGTTCACTGGCATAAAGAGCTCTAAGCGGGTACTGCCTTTATCTTCCTACTCAACAAAACCGTTCTATGACCGCTGGCAGAAATATTTATTTCAAGTCCTAGCGCAGTTCAAAGTTGCTAGGATAACAAGATGACATTCTGGGGGAGTTATTAGCGTGAACTAGCAGGACTATTTTCAGGGTTTACCATCATTATCACCTGGAAACAGGACTATGAGCTTGTGTGTAACAGAACAGGGACACAGAGTCTGTCTTCCTTGGCACTGCTGACTTCTGGGAAAGGAGGGGGGTCTGTTACCATGGAAGGTACTGCTACTTCTAAACTTGCCCTACCTATTCTGTTTCTTTTTCTCTCTCCTCAATCTTCTGAACAGTTACTATTCTACTTCCCCTCTCTATTTCCACCATTAGCTCAGTAGCTATAAATGCTCTTTTGCTTCTCTCAACTTGAATTCCATTAAAAAAATCATGTCTTGCAGAAAATATATTGAGTGACATCTTTCTTTTCATTTTCTATGAGAAGAGTACATAGCTTCTACCATTCTAGATGCTAGGAAGCTAATTCATCATGAACAACAGATGACTTAGAGATCTTAGGCATTATAGAATGGGTAATTTAAATAACACATCTCAGTTCTAGACGTAAGGTGACCAAGATTTGGAGCAAGCATGACTAGGCTGTGGGGAGGGCCTCTTCTTGGCTTGTAGATGCCTATCTTCTCTTTCTGTGCTCACAGGAGGAGAGCGGAGGGAGAGAGGCAAGCTTCCTTATGTCTCTTTGTCCTACAAGGACATACAGACCATAGGTTCATACAAAACGCCAACAGTCCACTGTTCACTAAGGAGGAATTGATCCCTCTCCTCGAACACTAGAATGGGATTCTATCACTAACCCAGTGTAGGAAAGACTGCCTAGGGCATGGCATCACCAAAGCTTAACACAAGCTACAAGGACCACACACACCTTCAACTGTTTGATTTCCAGTGCTCTGGGCTGTTGTCCATCACTGGTTTTTGCTGTCTTACAGTGAGTAACACTCCTTGCTCTTCACTCTTTTCTGTTTTTCTATGCTTCCACTGAGGAAAAATTTTCCTTCTACACACGGAAACTTCTTCACAATTCTTTTTTTCTTTACAATTCTTTCAGCATGTGTCTGCTATAGCAAAGTCTCTCAAGCTTTTCTTAAAGTCTGCCAAGAAGCACCTATAACCTTTGCCTTTGAAAGGCATTTTTGCCTGATACAGATTTCTAGGTTGGCGGTTATTTTCTTGAGACACTTTTACTGTTCCACTATGATTTCTATTTGCTCTATAAAGTAGACCTTCAGTCTTTATCACTGCTCCTTTGAGGGGAAAGCGTCTTCCTCATTTGGCTGGTTGAGACAGGATCTCCCTATGTTACCCAGGTTGAGCCAAACTCCTGGGCTCAAGTGATCTTTTGGCCTCTGCCTCCTGAATTGCTGAGAGTACAAGTTTGTCCCACCATGCCTGGCTTACTCCCCTAGCTGATTACAATGTCAAGGTTTTGGCATTTTGTTTTAGCCGTCTTCCTCTCCCTGTTCAGTCCTCTCTCCTCATTCTGCAGAGATCTACAGTGATTCCTAAATCTTTAAACTTTTGGCTGATAGCTTGCATTTATTTTCAAAGACCTTAGTTATTTTTTAAAACATTTATTTTTATATGTATAGTGTTTAACCTGAATGTATGTTTGCACACCACATAAAAGCAGCGCCTGGAGGCCAGAAGAGGATGTCAGATCCCTTGAACTAGAGTTACAGATGAACATAAGGCACCATGTGAGTGCTGGAAATCAAACCTGCATCCTCTAGAAGAGCAGTCAGTACTCTTAACCACTGAACCATCTTTCCAGAATCAGTGGCTATTTTTTTTTAAAGTACTGCTCCTGATTTATTCTTTCTCCTGTCTGATATTTCAATTCTAAGTGTTTTAGACTTTTTTTCCCGAGACATAGTTTCTCTGTGTAATGCCCTCACTGTCTTGGAACTAGTTCTATAGACCAGACTGGCCTCGAACTCACAGAGATCTGCCTGCCTCTACCTCCTGAGTGTATTTTAGACTTCTAACAGTGTCTCATTTACTTCTTGAGTAATTTTGTTTTTCTTTTACTTTCAACTTCCATCCGTCTTTCTCATGGCTGGGGCATGGAGATTTTCTTCTGTTCTATCTTCCATTCACTAATTCAAGTCCTCCTGTAAAATTTCTGCTCTGAGAGGTTGTACTTTTCAATCACAGAATTTTAAGTAATAATCTCAGTTTCCAGTTTTCTGCTGAATTCTCCACTTGTCATCTCATTCATCAACCGTATCAATCAGCACCCCTCTGAGGTCCCCCTGACAACTAACATCTGGATCTCAGTGGGAGCCTTTACTACCCGCCTGTCTTTACTCCTGGTGATTATCTTAGACATCTTGGTTGGCTCATGTTGGTTTTACATGTGGAAAGCTGTAGATTAAGCAAGCTTCTGGACAAGGTCACTTTTCTCTAGACAGGTGCAATTTTGCTCTGAGAGGCATACAAGCCTAGGGTGACTCACTGAATTTCAGCTGATTCAGAAGTTTCAGGTGTACCTTCCTCTGACTCTGAATGTAATAGTCCCCTCTCCCCAGATGGGTTGTTTGTAGGGTCTCCCTTCTCTGTCACCCCTAAACCATAGTCTGTAAGCCCTAGGTCCTTGTGTCTACTATAACTCTCCACAGCTTCTCAGTTTTGCCTTTTCAGCCCTACAGTCAAGAGTGTGCAGTTGGCAAATGCCTTTGCAGGGTCACACGGTACCAAGAGTTTATCTACATCCTTAAAGCAAGCTTCTCTTACATTCTAGCACACACTGAGAATTTCCCAACACCTTCACACACAGGGACAATCATGCACCGGCCTTTCCAGTCTTTGGCAGAAGGTTGATCTATCCAACCCAGAAGAAGCAGAAGTCCAAAAAGAAATTGGCTTTTATGGCATTCTCTCTCTCCAGCAAGCAACAGGGATAATCTTAGAGATTTTCTCAGTTGATCTATAATAGAACATCAGGAGAGTTCTTTGTAGTCCAAACGCAAACCTTTCTCATCTTAATATTCTTTGGGCTGTGGATGGAACCCACGGGGTATCACACATGCTAGGCCAGTGTTCTACCACTAACTCATGTCCCCAGTCTATTGTTTGAGTATGCTATTGCATTTCTCAAATTCTCTTAAATGTCAGATTTTAAAGAAATACTAAGCCAGGTGATGGTGGTGCACACCTTTAATCCCAGCACTCAGGAGGCAGAGACAGGTGGATCTCTGAGTTTGAGGCCAGCCTGGTCTACAGAGTAAGTTGCAGGCCAGGGCTATGCAGAGAAACCCTGCCTTGAAAAACCAAAAGAAAAGGAAAGGAAAAAGAAAGAAAGGACAAGACAGGACCAACTAGAACCAGTGCGATGGCTCAGGGGATAAAAGTACTTGCAACATATGCCTGATACCTGATTGTATATCACTGTTCTCTGGCCTCTGCACAGGTGACATGGCACATGCATACACACACCAAAACTCCATACACAGAGAGCAGAATGAGAATGTGAGAGAGACAGACTCACGGCTAATACTGATAAATTATCATTTCTGATTAACTGTGATGGCTATTCTTAGTTGTCAACTTGCCTTCATCTGGAATTAACTAAAGCCCAAATGGCACATCTGTGAGTGATTTTTTTCCCTTTAATTAAATAATCTGAAGTGAAAGACTTTCTTTTTGTTTTGTTTTGTGGCTGTCCTGAAACTAGCTCTGTAGACCAGGCTAGTTTCAAACTCACCAAGATCCACCTGCCTCTGCCTCTCAGGTGCTGGGACTAAAGGTGTGCACCACCAACGCCCAGCAGAAGACCCTCTTGTAATCCAGATCTTTGAGGTGGGAAGACCCATCTTTAATCTGGGTCACACCTGCTGGCAGCCTGTATAAAGGAAAAGGAAGAAGGAAGCTTCTCTCTCTTTGCTTGCTTGACCTGATCTCACTAACAAGTCTGTCCCTCCACTGGTTCAGTTCTTCAGTGTTCTGGCATCTACTGAAGACCGGCTGAAATGTTCTGCCTCATGGACCTACTGGATTCTTGAACCTTTCAATTTGTAGGCAGCCACTGTTAGATTAGCTGGACCATCATCTATAAGTCATTCTAATAAACCCTCTTTCTGAGAGAGAGATTCATTTTATAAGTTCTGTTCCTGTAGGGAATCCTGACTAATACATTAAACTAAAAATAAAAAGTATTCTGGCTATAATTTTTCATTTTTTGTTTCATAACTAGTTTCATAAAATAAGATAGCCAATTATTTCTAAGTTTTCAGATGACTTACCCCAAAATACAAACAAATAATCAATTCTGAAAAGCAGAAACTTAAGGTTGGTTTGTTTGGTTGGTTGTCTCTTGATGCTACAAACCAGAATTAGGCCTTGCAGGTGCGGAGTGTGTGCTTTAACTATGAACTAGACTCCATCCTAGGAAGAAGTACTTTTTCAATGCCTTTCCTTGTTCTGGTTAAGCTTCTGGAGTCTAAAGGAGGCTAACTGCTTGAAAAGATCCTGCCCAACACAGTTAGTCAAATATTTGTTATTTATTTATTTATTTATTCATTCATTCATTCATTCATTCATTCATTCAGTCAGTCAGTCAGTCAGTCTGCTTGTATGCCTGCAGGCCAGAAGAGGTTTCCAGACCTCATTACAGATGGTTGTGAGCCACTACGTGGTTGCTGGGAATTGAACTCAGGACTTTTGGAAGAGCAGGCAATGCTCTTAACCGCTGAGCCATTTCTCCAGCCCTCAAATATTTGTTGATGCTAACTAAATGTTTGTACTTTCTTTCCTACTAAAAAATTACCTTAAAAATAAAGGGGGTGGGTTTGCAGAGACAACTCGGCAGTTAAGAGCACTAGGTACCCTTTCAGAAGACCTGGGTTCAATTTCTAGTACCCATATGGCAGCTCACAACCTGTAACTCCAGTTCCAGAGAACCCAATGCTCTCTTCTGGCCTCCACAGGGAGCAGGCAAGCATGTTATAAATAAACATTAATACAGGCATGACACTAATAATACATACATAAACACAAACAAAAATATTTTGGGACCGGAGAGATGGCTCAGTGGTCAAAGGGCTTGTTTCTCTTGCAGAGAACCCAGGTTCAGTTCCTAACACCGACATGGTGATTCACAATCATTTTTAACTACAGTTCCAGGAGACCAGACACCCTCTTCTAAACTCCAAGGGCATCAGGCACACATGTGGTGCACATACATACATGAAAGCAAAACACTCATACATATAATCTTTTTTTTAAAGGCTTGTTTGTTTTTACCTTATACATATGAGTGTTTGTCTGCCCTGTATGTATGTATGTCATTTGTGTGTCTGGTACATGAAGTCCAGAAAAGGGTGTTGGAGTCTTTGAAACTGGAGTTACAAATGGATTGGAGTCAACATGTGGGTTCTGGGAACTGAAATCGGTTCTCTGCAAGGAAAGCCAGTGCTCTTAACTGCTCTCCAGCCCCACAAAGATCTTTTGTTAAAGTCAGGTGTGATGGCATGATACCTACAGTCTCAATACTCAAGAAGCAGGCAGAAAGACTGAGGATTTGAGGTAAGCCTGAGCTATGGATTGAGACCCTAAGATAATTAAAATAAACACAACACCCCAAGCCTATCCCACTAAGCTCAGTAACAGAGCATTTGCCTAGCGTCACAAGGTTCCATCTCCAGCACCATCACTTTTTTTTTTAAAGGGGGAGGTTGCTTTTTTTTTTCTTAATTTTTTTTACCAGCCATAAAAAATTATTTTCTGATTCTGAGACAGGGATTTGCTTTTTCATGATCCCAAAGGTTATAATTCTGGAGATTAGGGACCTAGAAAGAGAACAGTGGAACTAAAAATGAGGTGTTATTGCTCACTGTACCTTCCCATATCACCCAAATCTCAAGGAACTGCAGAGTTCCAGAGCGTGAGTACTCAGTATTTAATTAGACAAGCAGTATTTATCAAGTGCCTACTATAAGGCAATAAGCTGAGTTTTAATTAAACACAAATTCTACCTACAAGAGAAAGGCAAAAGGTACACATCTATGATTGTTATAAAGAATAAAAAGTTAAGGTACTGAAAGTGAAACATTTGTTCCTGAACAAGCCAAGTATATGCTATGTGTCAATATTAAAACATTCTATTTTTTTCTCTTGCATGCACCTCTAAAATGGAGGAAACCAAGCTATATGCAGACAAAAAGATACATGTAATACACACACACACACACACACACACACACACACACATAAACATACAGCAACTATGCATTTTCAGGCATCTTATTTACTGCTGAAGAACCCAAGTACAAGATCACAGAAATTAAGGAGAGGAAGCAGATTTCTCAAACCCTGTCTGTGTTCTCTTTGTGAAATACAGGAAGAAAAACTAACTAATGTTGCAGAGCATATCCTAATAGTCTTACCAAGGCTACAATTTTAAACCTGAACAAAGAATAATTTTATATTCCAGCATTTGTGAGTGTTTTCAGGGTAAAGAAACTTCCTTTCCCACCTTACAAATTATGCTAGTCAATTACTATGGCCATGCTCATAAAACAGTACCACTCAGTAGACTTGAGTTACTTCTTTGAAATTACAGTAATACACACACACAGAGAAGGTAATTACAGAGCAGAGGTGTGACTGTGAGAAACAGTCCTGATGCATCTTTGTGCTGTGTGGCAAGCACGTGCACACCGCATAGGGTACATCAGTAAGCATCTCCTCCAGTTGAGATAGCAAAGGCACCCAGATTAATCTCTTGAGTTACCACACAAGTGACAGATCTAGGAATACAACCAGAAGTAACACTCAGACTGTACTTGAGGGGGCTGAGAGATGGCTCAGAGTTTAAGAGCACTGGCTGCTCTCCCAGAGGTCCTGAGTTCAATTCCCAGCAACCACATGGTGGCTCACAACCACCTGTAATGAGATCTGGCGCTCTCTCTGGCGTGCGGGCATACATGGAGACAGAATATTGTATATAATAAATAAATAAATAAATCTTTAAAATAAAAAAAAAAAAAAAAGACTGTACTTGACAGTGGTTGCCAGAAACTGGTTATCAGCTGATGAGAAAGATAAGGTGAAGTGCTCATAACTATTCTTTCTAACTTAAGGACTATGGTGAAAGATGCTATCTAAAATCACCTGGGAGACAAAGTCCTGGGATGAATGTAGGGTGTTTTCAGGGAAGTTAACTGAGGAAGAAAGAGTGTGTGTGTGTGTGTGTGTGTGTGTGTGTGTGTATGGGTGGGGAGCATCCCATGGGATGTGGTCCTGGACTCAGGAAAGGAGGAAGCCGGCTGCTGAACACCAGCATTCTGCCCCATGAGGATGTAATGTGACCAGCAGCCTCATGTTCCCACCACCAAGCCTTCTTCTTCACTATGATGAACAGTTCCCTCAAACTGAGGCAAAATAACTTTCTCTTCCAGGTGCTTCTGTTAGGCCTGTGGTTGCAGCAACAGGAAGGTAACTAATCTACTATTCCCCCACCCTTCCCCTCTCTTTGCATGACAGTATACTCTATTTTACAAAGGAATGGTAAGAATGGATGCAGTTTCTATTCACAGGTCTTATGGGCCAAGGCTAAATAAAAGCTAGCCACTAGGCGTGGTCTTTGATCCCGGCACTTGAAAGGTGGATGGATCTCTAAGAGTTCAAGGGCAACCTGGTCTACACAGTCAGGACAGAGCAACATAGTAAGATCATGTCTTGAAAAAAAGAAAAACAAAAGATAGTCACTAGCTCCCATTTTTGTTGAAATTTTACTTGTGTACAAAGCCCCAAAGTCTCACAACCACAATGCTTTTCTATATTCTCATATCTGTCCTCTCCCCTTCCTCCTTTCCTCTACAGCCCAGGCTGGCCTCAACCTATGGCAATCCTTTGACCTCAGTTTCCAAGTTGTGGATTATAGGGGTGAGCCACCACCACATATAGCTTTATATTTTCTTTTTTTTCTAATTTATTTTAACTTTATTTTATGTATATTGGTGTAAAGGTGTCAGCTTCCAGGGAGCTGAAGCTACAGGTAGTTGTGGGGTGCCATGTGGGTGCTGGGAACTGAACCCCTCTGGAAGAGCAGCCAGTGCTCTCAACCATTGAGCCATCTCTCCAGCCCATCTTTATATTTTCAAAAGAAACATTTCGCAGGGCAGCGGTAGCGCACGCCTTTAATCCCAGCACTAGGAGGCAGAGGCAGGTGGATCTCTGAGTTCGAGGCCAGCCTGGTCTACAAGAGCTAGTTCCAGACAGGCTCCAAAGCTACAGAGAAAACCCTGTCCTTGAAAAACCACAACACACACACACACACACACACACACACAATTTCAGTTGGGATGGTGGTACATACCAGTTATTTAGCATTTAGTAGGCTGAGGGTATATGTATGAATTTACAGTCAGCTTGAACTATATATAGTGAGTTACAGGCCAGCCTGAACTATACAAGATCCTGTCTCAGAAACGAAGAAAACAGATTTTACTCAAAAAAGATAATATTTGAGATATTAGTTTCTTAGAAGAATGAAAGATTTTAATGACAGCTACATATTTCAGCAATGAAATAAGGAAGAAAGGATCACAAGACTGCTGAGATGACTGACCATGTCAACCTGACAGGACCTGGAATCACTGAGAGACATGCCCATTGGGGTGGGTCTGTGAAGGCATTTCTATAAGAACTGGCTGAGGGCTGGAGAGATGGCTCAGAGGTTAAGAGCATTGGCCTGCTCTTCCAAAGGTCCTGAGTTCAATTCCCAGCAACCACATGGTGGCTCACAACCATCTGTAATGGGTCTGGTGCCCTCTTCTGACCTGCACACAGACAGAATATTGTATACATAATAATAAATATTTAAAATTTAACAAAAAAAAGAAACTGGCTGAGAAGAGACCCTCTTCCAGAGCGAAGATGCCGTGTGCCCAAAGGTCCAGTGTGTTTGCTTGCCTGCCTGAACTGCTTTGCTGTGTGGTGTGATCTTGCTCTGCAGCTACTATCTTTCACAGACTCCAGCTTCTCTGAGTTCTAGCGTGGAATGGAAGATCTTAAGCACCAATTGGACACTAATGAGGCCATCCATCATAAAAACTGTGGAGCTACTAGGTTCTCATCTTCTCCAGTGTACAGCCGGCCACAGTTGAATTGCCCAGGCCCCTAACATTCATAGGATTTTAGTAAACCCTCCTTTATCCTGTGTGTCAATCACGCATTCCATCAGGTCTGTTCCTGAAGAGACTAGTTTTCCCTAGTCCCTGCCACTGTAGTTTCAGGAAGGGCCCAACATTTAAAACATTGCTTCTTCCTTTCCCCTATACAATTCAAAACTTCACCTCAACAGTTATTATCCTGAATGTGAAGATGATTTTACAAGTGAATACTTATCAAAATTTACTGACTAGCATATTTAAACATGCACAGAGACTGAATTTATGAAGAAAAAAATCCTTTATATACTCTAAAACAAAAAGAACCTCATGAGGGCAAAGAAGGTTTCCATCTTTAAAATAAGCATGATTATTTCACCACCTCAGTGCCTGCAACTGTTTCCACTGTACCACTACCAGCCAATGAAGAATTTATTTGCTCATCTTCCTTAGGCTTGTTATTACATTTTGCCAAAATGTAAGCTCTGAAATCCTGATTATTTACTTTTCTTTGGGTACTGACAAAAAGACCACCATTTAAATGAGGTTTGTCACTAATATGCTTTACAAATTTTCTTTTTGACATTTGTCTGTGCCAAAAGGCACAGAACTAGTTTCCCCAAGACTTGGGATTGAGTCCAAGACTGTCTGGCCTTGTAAGTCATGCTTTTTGTTTTTTCAATTTGAAACACAGCATGTAAACAAGAACTGATGTCTGCTGCTTATTAGTACCACTGTCCCTATGAACCATCATGACTTGTCACACAGAACAATGCTAATGCAAACCTAAACCCAAGCAAAACAGTCTTCTGCATCTTTTTGTTTGTTTGTTTTTGTTTTTTTTCAATATTCATTATTTATTATGTATACAATATCTGTGTGTATGCTTGCAGGCCAGAAGAGGGCACCAGACCTCATTACAGATGGTTACAGATGGTTGTGAGCCACCATGTGGTTGCTTGGAATTGAACTCAGGACCTTTAGGAAGAGCAGACTATGCTCTTAACTGCTGAGCCATCTCTCCAGCCCAGTCTTCCATATCTTTAGCAAAAAAACAAAAATGTCAGAAAATAAAAGCATAAAACCAATTTTAGTATGCACCAAAGTTCTGAGATACAAGACAGTCTGGCTCTCTGGAAGACCTACAGCAAATTTTCAGGTTGTGAGATCACAGTGATTATAATCCTTTTATCTCCCAGAGACCCCTCACGCCCATTTTTCAGTCAGCCCCTTCTCATGCTAAGCCCAGACAACCACTGACATACTTTCTAAGTTTCTGCAGATTTGACCCTTCTGAAACCATCACAGACATGAATTCTGGCCTCTTGACTGGGTTATATATTCTTTTTTGTTTGTTTTTTTTTGTTTGTTTTTTCCGAGCCAGGGTTTCTCTGTAGCTTTGGAGCCTGTCCTGGAACTAGCTCTTGTAGACCAGGCTGGCCTCGAACTCACAGAGAATCCGCCTGCCTCTACCCTCCTGAGAGCTGGGATTAAAGGCTGTGAGCTACCACCACCCAGCACTTGGGTATATTCTTTGGCTGTTTTGCTGTGCAGAGACGGAGTCAATCTCAGGGCAAGCACTTTACCACTGAGCAACACCACACTCCAGCCAATACACTTTTAGGACTCATCCTTGTTCTAGGATTGCATACTACTACTGCTGCTGCACAATTAATTTATGAGTGTGTAAGACAGTCTTGCTATGTAGCCTTGGCAGGTCTAGTAGTCATAGAAATCCACCTGCCTGTGCCTTCTGAGTGCTGGGATTAAAGGCGTGTACCACCATCTCAGTTCCATTTCTAATTCCTGTGTAGTATTCCTAAATACACACCACACTTCTTTATATACTTACCAGTGGACAGTCAACCGGACCATCTCCATCCCTCCATTACTGTCTTCTGGTGACAGCCATTCTAATAGGTGTGAACTGGTGCCTCACTATAATTTCAATTATTTCCCCATTATCTAGTGAGACTGAGTATCTTAGTGTATGCCAGCCATCTGAGCATCTTCTCTGATGAAATGCTTGCTGAAATTTCTATTTTAAAGTGGGGTATTTTACTACTAACTTATGATGGTTTCTTTTCTTTCCTAGGCATGGAGCATGTCTTTAATCACAGCACCTGGGAGGCAGAGATGGGCAGATCTAAGTGAGTATGTGAGTTCCAAGGTCAGCCAGGGATGAACAATGAGACATTGTCTAAAAAAACAAAAAACAAAAAACTACTACCCAGGCTGGTCTGGAGATCCTGGGCTCCAGTGCTCTTCCTGCCGTTCTGACAATGACATTTCAATTACTAACATGTGTCTCTCCTGAAAAATCACAGTAGCAAACCAAAACGTAAAGCCTAGCCAAATAAAGAAACAAAAGAGAACATGCTAGCCCAAAGTCAGATGTTTGATTCTCCTGACCCGCAAGACTACAAGGCTTGTAAAACACTCCATTCCTGCGAGCTTTCGTGTTAAAGGACTGAAGAAAGATACGACGCGGGAGAAAAATGGGTCAAGTGAGGGAAATTGCTTTCCCACTGAGGTTTGAGATTGAATATGGAATGGTTGAATTAACAGAAGAAAGGCAGGCGTCTCCCATTCACCACGTGGCTCTTGTATATCAAGGTTCAGCTTCCTTTGCACTGAACCATTAACTAAAGCAATTCCAGTTTCAAAGGTGACACAGATTCTACCTCCTCCTTCACAGAAATGTGCCCTCCCCACTTGTATTAAAACTAGAATCCTTATCGGGACTTAAAATTTTCAGTAGTACTAATTTTCAAATAATGCTCTAAGAAAAACCTGCTGCTGTGACAGAATAAAATAGCCTACGAGCTCTATATACTGAGACTGGCACCTTCCTGCCTGAGTCATCCTGATGCCACAGTCAGGAATCTGGGGAAAGGAACATTTACACCAGGGCTTTCACATGAGTACCAACCGTTCTTTCTAACGCATCCAAAGTCGTTTCATTTAGAGTCCCAAATGACACTGATGGAGCTGTCAACTTGCAGCCTTATAGTGACACATGTACCAATGGTTACGAAATTTTTTATGAATAGGCCAGACACCTGAGATCAAGTATGGGGCATCAAAGAACCCTAAAAGTTAGGTCCTCCAGTCTGAATGAGGTAATGTAGGAGCCGATGAGGTGGGGAGAACTGAAGACGCAGAGGCCTGGCCTCTTGAACTTGGCACTGACCAAGCACTCCTGAGCTTGGTGCTTGCTATGACACCTGCAGCTTCTCACTGGCTACATACAGACTTTGGCTTGACAGACTGTAACTCATCCCACATCCAGGCTGTCCTCTACCTCTGATGTATAGAACTTCAGGACAGCAAACAGGAAAGGCAGTGGGGACAATAAGCTGTGCAAGAGAAACCAATGAAAATTTTGAGCATATATAAAGGTTGAATTCAGAAACTGATGTGTCTTATACTAATGTAAAATTCACTTAGAAAAATCACATGTTAGAAGATAAAAATTATTCTGCCTTGGGATTTACCAAATCAAAGTTGTGCCATCCAAGGCTAAAGAGGCACATGGGAGCTATTTAAATAACTATATCTAGGGACTGGAAGCATAGCTCAGTGAGAAGGCCCTTGCTGGGCATGCATGAGACTCTCAGTTGGGTTCTCAGAACCATAAACGTGAGTTGACTGAACAAATACATGTAGATTTTTTGACAAGTACCTACAAGTCAATAAAAAGTGATTTCAAGCCAGGCGGTGGAGGTGCACACCTCTCACCTTTAATCCCAGCACTTGGGGAGGCAGAGGCAGATGGATTTGAGCTAGCCTGGTCTACAGAGCTAGTTCCAGGACAGGCTCCAAAGCTACAGAGAAACTTTGTCTCGAAAAACCAAAAAGTTCAAAATTCAAGAAATGAATTTTGACAACATAATTTAAAGATCCTCTTACTAAGTGAACAATAACATAACACATATGCGAACCAGGTAATTCCACTTGGCCAGAGTGAGCCCTTCCTTGGAATGTGCTCATGGTTTCAATAGGCTTGTATCTAAAGATAGTTGTCCAATGTGTTGACACAACAGGTACAATTGCTACCATTTATTAAGCCTAAAACTTTAACGTCTGTGAGAAATACCATGTGCTGTTCCTTCTCAGTTTTATTTGGGGACATTTGCTGGCAGTCCCAGAGCCTAAGGGAAAAAGAACTACCCATTCTTCCAGGTACCCCCACAAAAAAATGATGCAAGGGTCTCCGTGGTGTCCACCAAGATAGACTCGCCACCCTTCTAGTGCTCCTTGCAAATAGGCTGACTAGTTGAAAACCAGAAGTATTCAATCATCATCTCCCCTCTTTCCCTCATGATTGTTTGTGGAAGCAGCATCTCTGAAGAAATACTTGACTCAGAATTGAAAATATTTATTTATTAGTACTCTAACAGAGAAACTTCTCTAGTGACCAACTATAGCAATGACCCCTGAAAGTATAGTTTTACAGATTTATTTTTATTATTATTAATGTGTCTGTGTGAGCATATGCCACATGTGTACAAGTGGCTGTGGAGGCCAGAAGAGGGCATCAGATCCCCTGAAGCTGGAGTTCCTGGAGGCCGTTGAGCAGCCCTCTGTGAGGGCTGGAAACAGAACTTTGTTCCTTTGCAAGAGCAACCAGTGTTCTTAACTGTTGAGTCATCTCTTCAACCCCTGAAAAAAATTTACCTTAATATTTACAAAATACCATACAGATTGTAGGGATTAAAAAGATGAATAGGTAATTTCTATTAACAAGTAACTCAAGCCTAATAAAGAAATGATTAGCATAATGAAGACTTTTGCACTAATGTGCAACCAGTAACTAAAGACTTAACAGATGTTAAGTACAATGACAGCTAAGATTCTCCTCACCTGACTGTGTAAAAGACAACCAATTTCACCTGTTTTAAAGTTTTTTCAGCTAGAATGTGGCAGGTACACTTAGAATCCCAGAACTCAGGAGGTTGAGGCAGAACAATAGTGGATTCAAGGCTAGCCTGAATTACATAGTAAGACCTTGTCTCAAAAACAGCAAATAAAAAGTTTCCTCATTCTATTCTAAAGGAGTAAAAAAGGAAAAAGTTTATTTTGTTTTTAAATCTTTTGTCTCTGTTAAACAAGAATCTACTGTTCCTTAAGTTTATGGATGTTTGTCTAATAAAATATTATAATCTATAAAAACACCCAACAAAACTACTAATGTAGCTATACTGTAACATTTATGTGACAACCCAATCTTGCTTCTTTGCAACTTTGAAAATATTTCCTTTTTCTTCCTTTTGGTCAATATTCCATGTCATAAAGTTTAAAGCATCTTGGGATGCTATGTAAGTTGTCAGTTAATTTCTTATGCTATGAAACTCAGAAAACTTGCTTCCACTGATAGCACTCACTGTAACAGCAGAATCCCACTCTCACATGGCCCAATGCATGTCTGGGTTTGCTGTAATCCCAATTTCTACTCCAGGACAGAACCTCACACAATAAGTTCTCTTGCCCCAACTATATCAAACAGGGATGCACTGATATGGCTTCTTGGGGACTTAAGTGTAAGCCTTCTAGGCAGCCTACAAAGAGCAGGATGCCAAAGGAATCACTTCTTAGAATTCCTTCCTCTGACAACCCACACCAACCCTGTGTGTTTTGTCCTGCAAAGTCTTAATATCTTTCACTTCCACCCCATCATTATGTCACCCAGGCCATTTATCTCACGGAGGCAGTCATTCTGGCCATAATGTGAACACTGCATCTGTTCAGGGGATGCTCCCCACCCACCACTGGTCATGTCAAGTTCCCCAACAGCCATCAAGAGTTTCCAAGCAGGCAAACATGATAGTTCTACCCAGCATTGTCCCTACCAAGCCTCACTATCAACACAAAACTAACAACATAATGAACTAACATAAAGCTCGCTAACAACACAAAAGCTAGGTCCAGTGCTCATTAAGTTATTAAGAACTCTGAGTCCTTCTATGTCTCAGCTATGGTGTTCCCCAAACTTGGTTTGCCCACTGTCTCCTTGCAGAATTATCACTTTCATCCAAGGAAGTTCCACCTTTCGGACCAAGACTTTTCAAGTCAAGTTTTGTGTGTCCACATCACCATCACCCCATCAAGCCACTTTCTATTCTGACTGATGGGCACACCCTCAGCATTTCCAAGGGCAGTTCCCTTGAAGTGCAAGTTAGTCTGGAGGAAAACTCTTCTTGGGGGGGTCATGGGAAACAGAGAAATACTGGCCTGGACTTCTCTAAGCATCTATTTTGAAACTCATTCCTACAAAGAGAATATGTTAAGTATATAACTATGTTATACTCCAACCATAGATTTTGGCCGAATTCCTGTATGGGTGTGTGGTTTCCTCCAAACCTTTCTTGACTGCTCTCTTTTTGTAGACCATCCCCAGCAGATCAACTCTAGGAAGTCCAGGAGAAGAGCCTTCTTTCACTGTAGCTGTGCACACAGAAGGCAGCAGAGGGGAACAAGCAGAAGCCCTGGCATTACCTAAAGAACATACCAAGGCTGACTGACAGCCAGCAACTCATTCTAAACGAGCTAAAATTCTTCATATCTACACATGACCGGAACACCCATACTTATTAGCTAACACAAAGAAAATGCTTGGAAAGCATGCTGCCAATATCAGCAGCAGGAGGGGTGAGACAAGATGCAAAGAATAGACTAAGGAACTGTTTTAAAAGCCACCCTAATCCTGTACGTGAGGGCTCTGAGGTGCACTGAATTTGAATTCTGGCATTTCCTACAAACTGTAGGAAATTTCCTCCTCTGTTCTTCCATCTGTTCACCTGTGAAATGGGAGCAATAAAGGCAACCACCTTAAAGGAGTATTGTCAAGTATTAATAATATGATCCTGACATGGAGTCACACTGAATGTTTGTTAACCATGTTTTTGAAGACTTTGCTTAAATGGAGATCTGACTGACAGAATACTGACCACCTCCCCTACGTCAAAACTGTCCTCAATGACTGTGGCACTAGGGTCTATAGAACCACCAATTTCTTTCCTCAAGGTATTCCCTGACAGAAGAAACTTTGCTCCAAATATCAGTCTACATCCTCCTTTATTGAGAACAAAGCTTACGAAGACTGTTCCTTGCACTCTTCCTCATTCCCCCAGTATTTCCTATTCCCTATGGACTGTGAGAAAACAGCACACGACCCAAGGAATACTCCTGCACTCCTCTTCCACAGCTCCTGAACAACTCTGTTGTTAATTTCGTCTCAGCAAGAAGGCAATCCATGGGGCCTGAGTCGGCAGCTCCCACTTGCAGATCTACCTTAATTCAAGCTTGCTATTTTAACTTGGATTCTCCTACTTAGTTCAAAGAGTAATTAAAAAGAAATGATCTTTGGTAATAAACAGTACACAATACAGGCTCAAGACAAGCAAGTGATTTTTGCTGTTAAAGTTTCCTGGCTTTTTAGAATAATCTGACTTGATGCTTTGATACTAGAGGTCCATAGCTAAAGCCTTCTGAGGCAGGAAGCATGACTGTATAAAGAATATTCTCTACCAGAAGGTCTAAAGAAGAAGACAGAGAAGGTCTTCAGATTGAGAAATGAGGCATCTGTTTAGGAGATTGAAGGCTCCTGGGGGATCATTTAGTACACAAAAAGATGATGGCTACAAAGAATGCTATCAGCTTCAAATGGCAATGAACTAATAATTTTTAAAAAAAATTGTTGTGGCAGAAAGGTTTATGAAGAGGCAAATGGAAAGCAAGGCCCATCAGCCCAACTCAGCCCGTACTCTGGGGAACCCATCTCCCAAAGGATTCCTCAGCCTTAAGACTATGCATGGCCAGGTGAGCTCATGTGTTAATAACAGGAAAGATGTGTTGCAACAAATAGGAAAAGGGGAGGGAGTGGTGACAACTCCACATTCTAATTCCTGAGAAAGTATTTGAATTCATTGGTCTGCAAGAGGAATCGACTTCAGAATTCACACTTTTATCCACTCTTAATCACAACCATATCATAGCTGGAACTCCAAGAGCCACAGGATCTTCTTAAGTAGGAACGCTGCTTTCACAAGGCTCCTGCTGCTGCTGTGGTGTGCAGCTGTGGAAGGCGGGCTCAGGAGAGTGTGCACACTGGCTGAGCTGCCTCAGGGATGTTTCATGGCTGGGTGCCCAGATTGTCTAGCTCTGCACACAGCTCTGTAGTGTTTTGAGGGCTACATGGGAGGAATGCATTCTTAAATTAGCAAACAGCTCTCCATCTCTGCATAGCTTCTTCAGTCTCTGGAAGCATCTGAGGCCAAGAAGTCACTTAAGTGCAATTCCAAAAATGGCACAAAGTGTACGGAGTTACACAGCACCCTGAATACGTAAAACCATTCTATAGCAAAGTGGAGGATGAAAAATAAACCAAACACGCTCTGGACAGAAGCTACCATTTCTCTGTCCCACATCACTTACATGCATTCTCTGCAAAGTTACAAAATCATTTCTGTCAAGTAATCTTCATATTTTTAAGTAATTATATTTTTTGAAAAACTGTGTATAACCTGACAATTTATCAACAGGAACATATTTATGTGTTAAAGTCTATTTTTAAAAGGTATATTATTTTATAAGAAACACTCTCCTCACAACAAGTATTTAAAAGTCAGTTTATAAAAACTTAATTTGCATAATCAAACTGGCTTTAAAAAAAGTAAATCTGGGGGCTGGAGAGATGGCTCAGAGGTTAAGAGCATTGCCTGCTCTTCCAAAGGTCCTGAGTTCAATTCCCAGCAACCACATGGTGGCTCACAACCATCTGTAATGGGGTCTGGTGCCCTCTTCTGGCCTTGCAGGCATACACACAGAATATTGTATACATAATAAATAAATAATTTTTTAAAAAAAGTAAATCTGTTAAAAAAAATCTACCCCCAAAATTGACTAGTTCACAGACGACGCTCCACTCTCCCACTCAAAGCTATGATGTCTTCAAACAAAGTGATTAAGATGTTAAGTATTGTTAAGTCCCCTTCACTGAAGCCACTTATCCTGACAGAGGACTTCATCACCTGCTCATCTCTCAAGAGATTTCCCTCCTGCTCACCTACACACATAGCAAGGCCCACTGAAAGAAAGCCTGAATGAGAAGTAAAAGCCTATCTGACTGTCTCAAAGTAATTTCAGTCAAAGGAAACCAAACACAACGGGACAAAAACAGTCACCTGGCTTTTCTTAGCTCACTTGGAGCCTTCCATGCCCTGCCTGATGGGGGCTCTGCCTCTTGCTCTCTCCACCCAGATCTCTCCTGCTCCAAGGACTGCTGTAAATCCAGCCTCCCCATCTCCTTTTCATGCTTTCCTCAAACGAAGTTTTCTTTGCTAGCTTCAACCCAAATCACCATTGTCTCAGATGCTATTTGTAAATCTAACAGTCTTAGCCTTACAACTGATTTCCTTTTACCTACTCAAGTATCACCTTTGCACAGTAAGCCAGACTGAGTTGTAAACAGTCATCGTGGGCTCACACACCCCTCCCCTCCATGGATCAAATTCACACTGGAGAAGGTGGCAGTCTACAAAAACAGCTCTTCAGCCTCAACATATTAGGTTGTCATGGAGCCAAAGACACGTAACACAGTCAAATCAAATCACAAAAAAGCAATTTTACTACTCTCACCCTCCCCCATATTATCTTGGGTCCAGCAAGAATAACTTCACAGGCAGGACCCCCTTATCCCCTATTGGTGGATATGAATAGGTGGGGTAATACACTCAATCCTTGCAGAAATTTTATCTTTCACACAAAGCTCCCTTCAATGAAGAAAAAGTCATTCCTCATCCCACTCCTGACTTCCTCCTGGGCTTAGTTCTGGGTAATAGTATCTGGGAAAGCACACAATTATCTCAGTAAAGGGCACTGATTAACAAAAAGGTGGCAGCAATGAGGAATACTGTCCTTTAAAGTTTCAAATAGTCTCCAAATGGCTAGGTTACTTTTTAGCCAATGACATCAAATGAAACAATGCCTCTTACTCCTGCATAACCAGTACTCCAAAATGCCAAGTCAATTAATTAAGCATAAATATAATCCTGCCACAAAACAATCCTTTATTAAAGTTTATCTGCCACTTGTGACAACCCAACACTAAAGACAAAGAGGAGGAACAGCATTTACAAGAGTCCCAACAACCACCAAAACATTTAAACACCAGAATCCCAAGTGGAATCCTTTGCCAATCTCAGGGTCAAAGCTTTACTATTATACCATACTAGCACGTGGGAGGTCAGTATCAAGTTGCTTTGGACAAGGAGCATGATTTAAACCTATAGTATAAAAATCAGATCCATATGATTATATCACAAGTGTAGGATGCATACATTTAACTATTACTTCCTGAACTATTAATTTCTCATTATTCAAAATACAAAAGAAAAATAGACTCTTAGGAATCTTTTGAGGAAGGGATTGAGACAGGGTTCCTTGTGTAACCCTGGTTGTCTTAGAACTGTGTAGACCAGGCTGGCCTCAAATTCACAGAGATCCACTTGCCTCTGCCTCCCTAGTGCTGGTATTAAAGGCGTGTGCCACTACCACTCAGCTGACTCTTAAGAACCTTATGAAATTGGAAATATTAAAATATTTCGGTAGAAGAAAAAAAAACTTTTCATTATGGGTAAACAAAGTCCCAACTACTCAGACCTCCTGTGAACAACAAAATCAATTCAGTTAATTTAACAAAACCCCGCATTTTAAAAGCCTCACTGTGCATAATTTTCCTTAAAGAAAAAAAGCGTCTTAGTGGGTGCCACAATGAAACGTCAAAAGCAAGGCTCACCTCTTCTGTTCTGGAAAAATGTAATTTTCTTCAAGGTGCCTTCTGACAGCCAAGTTCAACTGGCTTGGGTTGTCCTATCTAACTCAGTCTCTCATTTCGTAGGGAAGAAGACTGCAATCCAGGCATACAACTGTCAGCACCCCACACAGTTCAAACTGTACCCTAACGTCACTCGAGTCACGTTTTGAAGGTCTCAATTCATTCATATAGTTATTCCAGTCCAAAGACAGGACTGCATAGTATAACCCCGTTTTCAGTCAGGTGCCATTCAGCAATGTGGTCACGAACGGACTAGCTATAATTGGTTCAAGCCGGTTAATGTGCACACTAGATACTCACAAAACAACAACCACCACCCAGAAGCTGGGCAACACAATGGCGCAAACCAGTCAGGAGACTCCGACGTGCAACTCCTTCAAGATGCCCAAGTTGGCCATCAACGGAGCACCATTTTGAGTTTTGAATCTGCGCTTCATACCCAGAAGCCAACGAGCAGACCACTCAAACGGAGGTTTCATCTGGCGAAGGGAAAGGTTGGAGCCAACTCAACTAATTACGTTCGGAGGCATCAGCACTGTCAGATGTCTCGGAACGCCATAGGTGCAGCCGAGCCCCGCCGGCTCCTCCTCCCAGGGCTCCCGCACAGCATCCCAGCACCGTCCTTCATCAGGATTCCTCCAGCTACGCGCCGCGCGCGCGCCAACCGTCTCCAGCCCCGGCCAACGCACAGGGGGGTGGGGTGGGGGACAGCTTGACGTCCACATCGGCAGGTTTTAACCGCTACGGATGCCATTTCGCTACATCTCACCTACTTGGTGAAGGCGCGGACCAAGCATCCCTAAAAGCAGAGGCGGCGTCTGGGCGCTCGGCTTTCGTTATCTGTTAACGGGGCCGGGGCGGCTGCAGTGGCGGCGGCGCGTCTTCCTCGCACGCAGCACTCCGCAGTGTCCGTTTGCCACACCGTTACATAGAAATCCACCTCATTTCACAACTGCAGGGGGCCCTCGGGGTCGCGTACGGCTCGCTAAACAACGCCACACTGCGGATCGGTGTATGCCACCCTTTGGAAACACGGTCTGCAGGCGACCGTGCAAGGAGATTGAATCTCATCCACTGCATTAGTTTAAGAGAAAGAGAGAGAAAGAGGGGGACGGCTCAGCGTCCGACCCTCGGTCCCCCAAGCCCGGTGCCGCACGCCCGGCCCGGCGCTCGCTGCCCGCGCCTCTCCTCCCGCCCGTCAGCCCCGGCCGGCGTCGCACGCGGGTCGCTCGGGGCCGCCGCGCTCCGGCTCGGCCGAACAAAGGGCCCCGAAGACCTCCTGGCGCAGCGGCGGCAGCGCGCTCACCTGGGCTCCGTCCCCGGCGGCGGCTCCGCGGGGCTCCGGCGGCGCGGGCCCGGCGGTGGCGAGGTCGCTCTCGGCCGCCCGGGGCCCTCGGAGGCGCTCCGGCGGTGGGGGCCCGCTCAGTGTCGACGCCGCGGGATCGAGACCCGGCGCGGGCGGCGGGTGGGCGGCGGCACGTCCCGGCAGGTCCAGGTCCAGTGTCCGCGACGCCGCGACGCGCCCCGCTCCTCGGTCTCGGACGCAGCCCGGGTAGGAGGCGGCAACGGCGGCGGGCGGCTGAGCGCGGGGCCGCTCCGCTCCCTCCGCCTCGGGCTCCGGCTCCGGCTCGGGCGGGCCCGCGGCGGCGGCGGGAGCGCGACGGCGCGGGGACGGCCTGTCACGGGGACGGCCGGGACGGCCCGGCGGCTCTCAGGGCTGCGCGGCGACGCGGTCGGCGACAGCGGCTGCGGCTCCCGGGGCCGTCGCGCTGAGGTGCGGAGCTGCCAACGCGGCCATCTTGTTGCTCTAACTGACAAGAACCCCCCCTCCCCCCGCTCCAGCCAGACGCGGCGCTCGCGCCCCCGGCCCCGCCCCGCGTGGGCCTCCAACAGGAAGTCGTACCGGCCTCTGGCACGTGACTCCCACCGCATCTGCATACCGGAGGGCGATCTGGCCAATCAGCTCCCAGATCCTGAGCTCCGCCTCCAGGCACCACGCCAGAGCCCATTGGTTCGTCCCGACAAGGCCACGCCTCCTCCTGCTCCCTTAATACCCGCCCGCGCTGTGGTTGCCCAGACCGCGCGGGGAGCGCGCGAGGGTGCGAGCTGCGCGTTCTTCGCGCGCCTCGGACGCGCGCTTCTCCCGGAGCTGGCTCTCCTTTGCGGTCAAAGCGGAAAGCCTGACGGAGTGCGTCCCGTGGCCTCTTGCCCCGTCGCCTCTGGGCTCTGTGGCTCCGAGCGCGTTAGCGTGCCCGCTAAAGGGACGCGGACTCAGTGCTGCTACGCGGCCGCCGGGTTCCCCGGCTCTGCGCCCCGCGGCGTCCCGGCTCTGCGCAGCGTTTTCGCCCGGCGGCGCTGGCCCTCTGCGCAGCGGCGCCCTGAACCTGGCGCACGCACCGGCGTGCCTCCTGCCCGTGCCGTGCACACGCCCTGCAACCTCCCCACGGTGCACACACGTACGTGCGCGGGCCGCGGCCTAGAAGCTCACGGCGCGCTCCTGGCAGCTGCCTCCGGCCCCCCTCCTTCGCTCAGCGACTCCCCGGGGAGCGCCCCGCTGCGAGCCAAACAATCCCGGCTGCGAAACAGCCCCCCGGGGAGGCCTGCCTTCCTTGCAGCTCCCACACCCCACCCAGCCGTGCACACTGCCTACCCACCCGGAGGCCCTGGGCTCCCGCTACTACACACCCCACATTTCCTTCCTGGCTCTCGGTAGCCCGCCGCGGTCCTCCATTCTTTGGCTCCTCCTCGGTATACATAATAATCCGTGGTGGGCTAGGTCCGGTGAAGAGTCCCCTTTTAAGTTTCAGTTCAAGCCACGAGAAGATTTTGAAAGCACCGATTTTTCTCCGTTTTTATGGAAAGGTCGTGGAAGGAGGCTAGTTCCTCTCCACCGCCCCCCACCCCTTGCTGCTCTGGAAAATCGGTGATGCTTCTGAAAGTTGTTGGTGTTGTAAGAGGCCATTCCCTGTCTGTGTGTCCCCGCCTGGAAGAGACAACGCTCTGGTACCTTCGCGAGGCAGTTTTGCTGCCGTCAGTGTCAAGCTTTGAAATGTTTGTGGATGAAAGGGACACAACAGACTCCCTGCTCTTGTTTCCCTTCAGGGTCCCACGAGCTCCGTACACTTTCTTCTTTCTGCTATATGCTAAGCCTTCGAATCGCCAGATTCGCTTACTCTCCGAAGTCAGCTTCAAACGCCTGTTGTGTATTTCCCATCCTGAAAACCCACATCCCTTAGAAAGGTCTGACAGCAGAAGTGGCTCACACGGTGACTTCTGCCTTTTCTATTCAGCATTTTATTGACTTCAGTTTAATTATTGACTGCTGAGAACATGCATCTTTTGTGTTTCTCTAAAGTACAGATATTATCACATGATTTAAGAAGGAGCACAAACAGCATCCTGCAGATAAAAAGCGTGTACTAGGTAGATTGCTAAATCCACGAGGAGCCCAGGATCTGGGTGGACCAACACTGTAAACTTCAGTTATTGGAATATTGAGCTAAAATGACATCATTTAGCATTTGTCCTTGCTGTCGACTTTGTGATTGTGACCTTTTCTCTCTTCCAGGTTCCTTTGTTACCGTTCCCTCCCCTGTAGTTTAGCCAGGCACAACAAGGATCTCTTCCTACCTTAGATTTCCAAACACCCGTAGAGAAAAGGTGGACTGTTTTTTTTTTTTTTTTTTCAAAATTATACGCAAAGTTTGGCACATGGACCTGTGGTGATAGAAAGAATATTTGAGGCTCAGTGGCAGAGTGTTTGCTGAGCCTTCTCAAAGCACTGGGTTCATTCACTAGTGCTGGCACACACGCATGAAAAATTAAAAAGCACATATCAGTAATTTCAGTGCTGAGGAAAGCGGAAAGAGGCAGGATTCCTAAGGGGCTTGCTATCATGGCCTTATAGTTATGCTTGGCGAGTTGTCATGGTTGAGGTGAGAGACCTGTCTCAAAAATCCAAGGTGGGCTGGTCCTTGTCAGGCACAAGCTTTAAATCCCAGCAGTCCTAGCTGAATTCAAGGGCCAGCCGCAGTCTGTATTTACCGAGAGAGTGGCCAGACCATCCAGGGCTAACGATAGTGAGAATTATAATCTAAATACTTATAAATATAATGTATAAAAATCAAAGGCAGAGGATGTTAGGATGAGGTTCGATAACTCCTGGCCCTCCACATACATGTACAACAACACTGCATATGAACACACAATAACACAAAGACATAGGATTGTCTCCCATGAAGGTGTTGAGAAAGGTTAGCCCGTCTCCTAGGTACTTTCCCAAAAAGAGGACGATGAGTCCTAGGGAGGCCCAGGGAAGCATTAATAGAAGATCATTGGAAGAAGCCTGGAGAGGGGAGCGACAGCAAGCAGCAGGGAAGCACAGTGTTTTCAGGGTCTGCAACAGCCCAGGGATAGGTGATGGGTGGCAGTGACTCTCAGACAGCAGCTTGTGCCATTGAAGGCGAAGTAGAACTTTCAATTGCTATGGACCTGACCTTCCTGGAAAATACGGCAGGTAGCTCGGAGAAGAAGGACCAGGTGGATAATGGAAGTGCTGGGTAGGAGCTCAGTAAAACTGTGTGGACAGAAACTAACCAAATGGAAGCACTGAGGTCAGACAGACAGGATGCTCTGGACAGATGAGTCTTAGACTGTGGAGCGTTTGACAGAATACACACGCGTTGGATAAGGGAGATGGAGTTAGGTATGGTCTAGCTTCCTGTCTTAGTGGGTGGTGGGTAAAGGCTGAAGCAGAGACCACAGAGGGTCTGAGGTCTGAAGCCTTGGATGCACTCCGTCCTGCCCTCAGATACCCAGGGCATCTGATACAGAACCTAATAGACTGGCAGATCACAACGAGGAGGTCATCCACAAACGATCCTGAGTGCTTCCGAAAGCCCCAGTGATCTGAGCCCTGTGATAACAGGCAGATAGCTTAGGGGTACTGCCATTTTTGATTGCATTCCACCAAATTGGTGATCTGATGGATCTATTGTACCCAGGCGAGAGCTAAGGAGATTCAGGTTGCAGGCTTTCTTTAGGGGGAGGAGAGAGATTGGCTGGCAGGATGGACTTGCTTGCTGCTTTGGTACTCATGACAGAGCCAGTGGTGAACCCGGAATTGGGCTTTGTGTCACAGCTGGGAACTCCCAGTGGCTGTCTAAATTCACTCTAGGCCAGCCCCTCTGTTCTTAACACTCACTGAGCCAGTGTTTGCAAGAACTCACAAAGAACCCAACCAACTAGACATCTGCCTGCCTGAACTGTTGACAGTCTGCAGCAGACAGGCCGTGGCGAACAGAGCAACAGTTTTGCCTCCTTGTTCTGCATTTCTTCCTTGCACCTTTTTCCATTGCCCCTTTCTCTTTTCTGAGTCTTATACTATAGCCCGGACTGCACGGGAGCTCAGCGTGTAGCTCAAACTCTTGGCAATCTTTTGTCTTACCCTGTAGAGTGTTGGGATGATAGCCATGACCTCCCATGCCTGTGTGAGGGTTTTTGTTTGTTTGTTTGTTTTGTTGTTGCTGTTGTTGTGGAGAGGTAGAAGCCTGTTATGTAGTTCAAACAGACTTCGAGCTCTTGGTCTAGTCCTCCTGCCTCAGCCCCTGAGGGCTGGGGTCATAGGTGAAGTACCTCCATGTCCAGCTTCCTTCCTGACTCTCCTCTGACCCACTGTCACGATTTCTCACTTCAGGGGACGCTCTGTCTTAGTTAGGGTTACTGTTGCTATGATGAAAACACTCACCAAAAACAAGTTGAGGAGGAAAGGGGTTTGCTTGCCTTATCCTTCCACGTCAGTGCTGGTTCTTCCGTGTCACCTCCCATCACAGCCTCCAGGGTTCTTGTCCTTCAGATAACTCCCATTCCATTCAAGCGTCAGAATTTAGGGGTGAAATTTCTAACAGGGAGAACAAACACCATAATGGATGGCTTATCCCTTAAGTTAGGGGGAAAATAAAGAGTAGAGAGGTAGGCTGGAAGCAGAGCGTGTCAAGCCAGCAGGCTGGGCCGGAGTGGTGGGACAGCCTTGCTCAGGGAAGAGGTCACTTGTGTAGCGTGTGTGAGTACTTGGGGTCCCATCCCCAGTACCACAGAAACAGAAAAGGAGGACAGCCCTGAGGCTGGGAGTTTGGAACACAGCGTCAAGAGTCTGGGGCAGGGGGATGTCATGATGGAAGCCAGGCGCTGGCTCTCTAGCCGGTGTGAGGTCCATGACCTTCCAAACACTCGCTCCACTCGTTCATGCATTCATTCATCATTCATATATTCGTTCTCTCCCTTCCGTTTCCACCTGAGCCCCCGTAACTGCCTGTCTCCTCCCTCTTCTGTTGCAGTCCTACCTCAGCTTTGGGGCCTGGTGCCGCTGGCAACGCAGTAGGTGTTTAATAACTGCTTGTTGAAGGAAGAACAAAGTGAAGCCTGAGAAGAAAGACATCCAGGAAGAAAAAAGTGGTAATGTCTCGGAGAGAGATGAACGTGGACTTGGCCACGCCTGGGAGGCTAGGCCATCGGGGCCATGGTCACTGCAGGTGATGGGTTCCGGGAATAGCCACGGGAGGACTCGGCGGGAACTGCTTCAATGCAATGTGTATAAGGACACATGCATGTATGTGTAAATACTTCTGCAGTGATTATGTGTTGGGACACGCCATGCTAGTTCCTCATTGTGTTTCCTACCTAGTGTCACACTCCTCCAAAATACAGGGCTAGAGAAAGCATGTCGTTGACCAGTTTTTGTTTTCCTAAAGCAAAGCCAAACTATTTACCTGTTTTATTTTGTGTGTGTGGGTGGTGTGTATTTTGTCTGCATGTATGCGTGTTACATGTGTTGCTTGGTGGGCCTCAGAAACCAGTAGAGGGTTTCAGAACTGGGAGCTACAGAAGGCTGGGATCTGCTGTGTGGTGCTGGAACTGAACCAGGTCCTCTGAAGAGCACCAGTGCCTTAACCGTGGATCCATCTCTCCACCTCTTCCTAAAGTCTTTCAATGTCGCCAGCAGATGGCTTAGTGGGCAGAGGCATCTACCACCAGGGTTCACCACCTAAATTCAGTCCCATGGTGGAGAGAGAACTGACTCTAAATGACACTAAAATGAATAAAATATAAAATTTTAAGGGCCACCAGATGGCTCAGTGAATAAGTCGCTTGTCACTACCTGATGGCCTGATTCAATTTCTCAGGACCCACTGAGGGAAGGAGAGAACCAACTCCAGAAGCCATGGCAGGCTCATACCTGACCCATACAACAAAAATGGGTAAAATAAAGTAAATATATTTAAATATAATGTATAATAAATATAATTAAAACTAGTATAGATGCCTAGAAAAAGAGCTTATGCTTTATTTCCCACAAATATCTATTGAACATTTGTTTTAAATATGTTTACGCAAAAGGAAAACAGAGAGGTTTTTCTTTCGTTGTCCCAGGCGGTCCTGATGTCGAGCTCACATGGGCTGCTGTGCTCCAGCGGGGCTGGATTCTCGCTGTTTCTGTGTTCTGTGTTCTGTGCTGTCTAGCTGGTGCCATGTGAGCAGAACTGTGTCCTGAGTGGGTGCTGTTGGGATCATCCAGTGTGCGGCACGTTGCAGGCAGTCAATAAACACTTGTTGGATGGACAGATGACTCTTTTTTTGTACCGCTGGCTCACACTGCATGTGGCATTGAGGTGGAAGTCCATCAAAATGACATGGGAAGCTGGTGCACATCCACAGTCCCAGCAGTGGGAGGTGGAGGCAAAAGAATCAGGAGTCCAAATTCATCCTCAGCTACACTGTGAGTTCTAGGCCGGCCTGTGGGCTGTCTCAATAAACTTAACAAGGTGCTGGAGAGATGGCTCAGCAGTTTAGGCAGCACAGGCGGCTCTTCCAGAGGACCCGACAAATTGATCCCAGCATCCGCATGGTGGTTCACACACTACCTGTACTTCAGTTTCAGGAGATCTTAATGCTTCTTCCGGCCTCCATAGGCAACCAGGCACACAGTACTGTATGCGACAAAAATGCAGGCTACCTCCAAACATATAATGTAATTTAAAAAAAAACACACCACACAGAAAAAAAACAAGGCCTGGTGTGGTGGCCACACACCTTTAAGTCCCGCACTCAGGAGGCAGAGACAGAGAATCATCTGATTGTGAGGCCAAGCCTGGTTTAACCAGCAAGTTCCAGAATAGCCAAGGCTATTACACAGAGGAACCCCTGTTCTCGAAAACAAACTGAAATAAAACAAAATAATAATAGTAGTAGTAATAATAATAAGAAATACAATGCCAAACAAAACTGCTGGAAGGGAAGGGGTATGCATCTAGAGCAGGACAAGAGGGGGCAATGCTGGGCTCAGAGGGCCCTTCACATGGCAAAGTGAAGAGGGCAGTTTGGGGAGCAGAAAGCAGATTTCAGTAGAAGTTTGCAGAATGAGACCAGTTTGACCTCAAACACTCAGAGCTGCAGTACCTGCTAGAACCAATAGGTTGACTAATGGGAGGACCAGTGCCGAAATACTCACTGGCTGGTTTCAGCTGCCCAGGCTTTGGTGGGCTGGGGAAAAGGGCAGGTTGACCAGGAGCCAGTCACACTGTGTGCCAGTCTCCCGGGTTATGAGTGTATAGTGTATCATCACCACCAGAGACAGGTCTTGTCCTTAGACCACTGAGGAGGTGCTCACCCTGTGTACCTGCTAGTGTGCAGGCTTTGTTTTGAAAAGCTGCACCCCGGAACCATTACTGAGATCTGCCCCGTCGGAGCAGGTTTCAAGTGCCCGTTTTTTGAGAGAGATGGCAATTGCTCCATCTGCTGAGGGGTCGGTCTGCCTCTCAGGGGGTAGGGTTGAGTTCCCTGCATGTTTGCTCCTCGCGGTACAGCCCAGACATGTACATCCTGCCTCACATGCGTGAAAGTGCACATGCACACGTGGCTAGAGCCAGAGGAAGGGGGAAGAAAAACCGGAGCCCAGTGACATTCAGAGGTTGCCAGGCTTCTAAATTTGGACTCTAGTGTGATTTGGAGTCAGCCAGCGGTCCTGAGTGTTCATCTCGAAGAGCCTGGGCAAGGTTCCCAGTGGCTCCCAAGGTTCCCAGTTGTCAGACCCTGGGTAGAACAAGACACTAGACCAAAGGGGCGGCTAGATAATCAAGTCCTCACCCCATCCTCTCACCACAATGACCACTTGCCTGTTTATTTTTGGTTTATTCTTTCCAAATACAAAATAATATATTCCATGAAACAATGTAGAAAATATAGAAAACTGGAAAGGCGAACAATGCTCCATTGTCCCCAGTCCTGAAAGATGCCTCTGTTCGCACTGAAGAGTGTTTCCAGCTTGGTGTGGTGGTATGTAAGTGGTGGGGGTAGGATGGTCAGGAGTTAAAGGCCTGCCTCAGCTTTGTATAAAGTTTACTTCGGACCGGGCTACTGAAGCCTGTCTCTACACACGGACAAGCAGCTGGCGGTGGTGGCACACACATTTAGTTTCGTCACTCAAGAAGCAGAGGCAGACAGATCTGTCTGAAGCTGGAGGCTAGCCTGGTCTGCATATTGAGTGCTAGGCTGGCAGGACTGTCTGCTTCCAGACTCATGTCTTGGCATAGGTTTTAGAAACCACAGAAATGAGGCTGGGGCAATGGTTCCATGTTCCACGGAATGAGGACAGAGTCTGGATTCCCAGCCCCCTTACAAATGCTTGCTAGGTATGACAGCCGACAGCCTCCCTGTAATCCCAACACTTGGGAGACAGAGACAGGGGAATCCTAAGAGCAAACTGGCTAGCTGGAAAGTAGTTCAATCGGTGTACTCCAGTTTCAGTGAGAGCCTCAAGGAAGGGAAGACACCTGATATGAACGCCCACATATGTGTGACCCACACGAACCTCAAAGGAGGGAAATATAACACAGTTTTTTTTTTGGTTTTGTTTTGTTTTGGTTTTTGGTTTTTCGGGATTGGATTTCTCTGTGTATCTTTGGCTGTCCTGGAACTCACTCTATAGACCAGGCTGTTCTTGAACTCACAGAGATCCACCTCCCTCTGCCTCCCAAGTGCTGGGATTAAAGGCGTGCCCCACCACGGCTTAGCTTGATACATGTTGTTGTGGGGGAAGAGAAACTTGTTTAGTCTAGGAATAAGAAATATTTTACTAGCCAGGCAGTGGTGGTACATGCCTTTAATCCCAGCACTCAAGAGGCAGAGGCAGGAGAAGCTCTGTGAGTTCAAGGCCAACCTGGTTTACAGAGAGAGTTCCAGAACAGGCTCCAAAGCTGCAGAAATTCTGTCTGGGGAAAAAAAAAGGAAGGAAGGGAAGAAAGGAAGGAAGGAAGGAAGGAAGGAAGGAAAGGAAGAGTAGGTAGGTAGATAGACAGACAGATAGATAGATAGAATCAGGGACTGGAGAGATGACTCAGCAGTTATGAGCATTTATTGTTCTTGCAGAGACCAGAGTTCAGTTCCCAGCACCCAACATGGCAGCTCACAACCGGCTGTACCTCTCATTTTAGGTACTCCAATGCCCTCTTCTGGCCTCTGTGGGCCCCAGCACAGACATTGCTCATAAACTCATACAGGCAAACACACATAAAATAAATAAATCTTAAGATGAGCTGAGGAAGTTTCACACCAAAGTTTTTTACACTAGCATAACAACTTTATGCAAAACATCTGCATAGCAGGCCTATTGTTTTTCTCAATGGCTTTGCAACTGCTTACATAATGAGCTTCCTCTCAGACCGGGAAACCTGCTGTTGAGACCTGGACGAACTGAAGTCACAGAGTGCCGCTGCCACTCCACAGCCACGGTGCTGTGCTCTGAGGGGTTGACACTGTTTTTCTACAATAAGCTAGAGAAACACCTCTCTATACTTTCCTCCATCCACTTAGCAACCCAACTTTACCCCCGAAGAGCAGGCTGTAGTTTTAGCAAGGACTGTGTTTATCCAAGTGACTTTTGTTAGCCCTCTTGTTCAGTGCAGGAAAAATAAGTGAGCCAGCTTTATTGAGAAAGGTCAGATGGAAATGTTCTCCTGTTGGCTTTGAGGGGCCCTACCACTGAGCAGAGCTGCTGAGGTTCATGAACCTCAAGGACTCTGGAAGGCCATTTGAGTTCTATTTCATCCTCTCTCTCTCTCTCTCTCTCTCTCTCTCTCTCTCTCTCTCTCTTTGTTTGTGTTTTGTTTTGTTTTTTCGAGACAGGTTTTCTCTGTAGCTTTGGAGCCTGTCCTGGAACTAGCTCTTGTAGACCAGGCTGGCCTCGAATTCACAGAGATCCGCCTGCCTCTGCCTCCAGAGTGCTGGGATTAAAGGCGTGCGCCACCACCGCCTGGCTTCACCTTTTCTTTCAAATATTTATTTATGGGTATGTGTGTGCCTGTATCTTTGCACAGAGCCCAGAAGAGGGTGTTGGATTCCCCTGGAGTGGTGTGAGGAACTGAACTCAGTCCACTGGAAGAGCAGTGCATACATACTCTTGACCCCTGAGCCATTTTTGTAGCCCCAGGCTGTGATTTCTACTGGTCAAGCGTGGACTATTCCTCTCCAGAGCTGGAGCCTTGGTCAGGCTTCCTTTCTTGCCGCCCTTCAAAGTCTTCCTTCTGGGACTAGAGAAACGGCTCAGATATTAAAGTGTTTTTGACTCAAGGGTCATGACCGGTGTCTGATCCCCCTGACCACCCATGAAAGCTAGGCGTGATAGCATGTTTGTAATCTCAGGATTGAGGAGGGAGAGGCAGGAGGATCCCTGGAGCCTGCTGTCCGGCCGTCTAGCCAAACCAGCAAGCTCCAGTTCCAGTGAGAGACCTTGCCTGAAAAGGACAAGGTGGAAAAAAATTGAGAGACACCTGACATCGTCAACTTCTGGCCTCTGCACAGGAGTGCACAGGTGCACACGCGTACATATACACACATACACACCCACACACACCCCTTCTCCAGCTCTGCAGAGAAGACACTCCACACAACATTAAGAATGGTTTACCCTAGGAAGAGCGTAGCCCTTGAAGAGCACCATCTGACAGGGTACTGTCTGTCAGTGGAGTGGTAACGTGGGACTCAGAGATAACCCCTGTGTCATCCTTGTTGTTCAAGAGCCAGCAGAACAGGAGAAAAGATCTCTCCACACCTTGAGGGGCCAACTCAGATTCCTTTGTCCCAAGCTTTATGTGGAAAGATCCACTGGGACCCAAGCAGGCCTTTGTGCCCTGGTGTCAAACATGGCTCCTAACTGGCAGCCTACACAATGGGCCTCTGTGTTTGTTCCCAGAAGACAGCACAGATCAGCAGCAACGACACATGTTTTAATGGTTTTTTTTTTCTTTCAAATAAAGCACCAGACCTGACATTTCTGCAGAGTTCTCTTTGGAGAATCTTGCACTTATCACGGAAAGACCTTGTTATGCATTGTCCTCGTGGCTGTGGTGACACTCTCCCACCACTGGAAGGCTGCTGTCCCTTTTGCAGCCCCCCAGCATACACAGCAGACTGCAGGCATGTCACAGATAAAGGGCAGTGACTATCACAGGTGGTTTCCCTGGGCTGGTCTGCCACCAAGTGCCTGGAGTTCAGCTGGAACCAAGCGAAAGAGCTAGCGGTCAGGTAGGATCTAGGCTCCCCATGTGTCTGGCCAGCAGTGGGCTTTGCAAGGCTTAGCGGAGCTTCTGCAGGTTCTTGATGCCATTGTTGAAAGACCTGCTAAGAGAGAACACTGGCTAGGATGGGCACAGCTCTCACATCTACTTGCAGCAGGAATATGGGGGCATAAAGCTTTCAGACACATTCAGGGCAACAGCAACCTTTTCCTTTGAACCTCAACTCTAACCATCAGTGAGAGGCAGAGAGGGTAGCTGAGCCAGTATCTGTGACTTATCAGTCACTTCTAAAGGAGAGAGAGAGAGAGAGAGAGAGAGAGAGAGAGAGAGAGAGAGAGAGAGAGAGAGAGCGCCAGCCGGGATGAGTTGATTGCCTTGAGTACTGAAGGCTGTTTGGGCAGAGTTCTTTATTGGAGAAGTGGGGCTGCTTTCTTTTAACTTCAAATTAAGTTTGCTGCATTACACGAAGGAGGATCTTCCTTACTCAAAGCCCACTGGTTTAGATTCTACTCACATCTGGCAAGGCATGTGGCTCTATGGGCAGAGTGCTTGCTTAGCATATAGGAGACCTGGGGTTTGATCTCTGGCATCCCATAAACAAACTGGGTGGTGGCACGTGCCTTTAACCCCAGCACTTGAGAAGTGGAGGCAGAAAGATCAGAAGTTCAAAGTCATCCTCGGCTACCCAGGGCATTCACTACAATACGTACGTGGTGTTTAGCCATCACCTAAATGCCACATTCTAACCACATCATAGTCAACTAAAACTAACCAGGGCAATGGAAGGTGGCACACAGAAGGTGGCCATCCAATGTTTGTGAATTCTGCAGGTGATTAGTGGGGGCTTTTCTCTGCGGTGTCTACTCTAGCTGGGGTTCTACATGTTTCAATCTGTGCGTTGGCTACTTTGTCTTCTAGAGAAGAGCCTTGCACACAGGAGGGACTCATCAATCTCCGGAGAAATGAATAAATAGGAAGGATGGCAATACCCACGGGCTACGCCTCAAACCCCCCCAGGAGGGGCTTGCATATGTAAAGCTGTGTGAGGTGGCACAGATCCCAAGCCTGATGGCTGGCACATGAAGCTGGCCCTGCTAGCTCACGTCACCTCAAGAGTACACTTATCACTACGGTCATTGTGGGGTTGTCGACTTTTCTTCCCACACAGCGGCCATGAGACTCGCTGGAAGGTCGAGCCATTCCTGTTAGCTGGATTCCCTGCGGCCTGGAGGAACAGGAGTGAGGAGGACTGAGGAAGTCCTAAGATGTCAGATCACCCAGACGGTGGCCCTGACCCGGTCAGAGGTCAGAAGTGTATCCGATCCTGTGGAATGCAGTTATGAGCTGCCCAGCGTTGGCCTTGGGAACTAAATGTGGGTCCTTTGCGAGTGCAGCGAGCACTCTCACCCACTGGGCCCTCTCTAGGGTCTCCCAGTCTAAACTCTGAAAACACTTCAGGGCACATTGTTTGGGATAATAGATTTTTAAGCTGGAGAGCTGGCTCTGTCGGTTAAAAAAAAAAAAAACAAAAAACAACTTTCATAAACATAAAAATAAAATAATATAAACAATAAGATAAGAATAATAGGACTGGAAATAAAACAATAAAAAGAGTATTTTCTGATAACTATATGTTTTAAAATATCCTTTCACAAAACAATTAAATAATTGATTAAAAAATTAATTAAGCACATCATTTCAATGTATTTTTATGCAGCTGTTGCATGGTTTTGCAAAGCTGTGAGGGAGGGGAGAAAGTATAAAAGAAGTAAGAGGGGCTTGATGGGTAAAGGTGCTTGCTATAAGGGTTACACAATAGGAGAAAATGTTTGCTATGGTATATACATATGTACATGCAAAAATAAGTAAATATTTTAAAAATAAATAATATACAAAACATACATAGTAGGGTTTCTTAAACATTTGTTTAAGAACCATGTTTATCTGAGGAATTTTTATATAACCTCAGGTATATAAAATAGCTGCATGGTGGGGCTGGAGAGATGGTTCAGTGATTAAGAGCACTTTCTGCTCTTGCAGAGGACCCCGGTTCAGTTCCCAGCCCCTACAAGGTGGTTCACAACTATCTGTATGTCCAGGTGATCCGAAGCTGCCTTCTAGCTTTAGAGAACACTTCATGCCTGGTATACAGACATACATGCAGGCAAATGCATATAATAAAAAAAAACTTTAGCCGGGCGGTGGTGGCGCACGCCTTTAATCCCAGCACTCGGGAGGCAGAGACAGGTGAATCTCTGAGTTCGAGGCCAGCCTGGTCTACAAGAGCTAGTTCCAGGACAGGCTCTAGAAACTACAGGGAAACCCTGTCTCGAAAAAAAAAAAAAAAAAAAACTTTAAAAATTATGAACAGATAAAATAGGTCCGGGGGCCTGGAGACATGGCTCAGTGGTTAAGAGCATTGCCTGCTCTTCCAAAGGTCTTGAGTTCAATTCCCGGCAACCACATGGTGGCTCACAACCATCTGTAAATGAGGTCTGCTGCCCTCTTCTGGCCTGCAGACATACACAGAGACAGAATATTGTATGCATAATAAATAAATAAATATTTAAAAAAAAAAATAGGTCCACCAACCAAACATTTACTTAAACCCCCAAATAAATGCATTTTGAAACAATTACTCTATGTACATATAATTTTACTATTTAATTTTTAAATGTATTATTTACGTGTATGGGTGTTTTGCCTCCATGCACATTGACTACCAGCACATATAAAAGAAGCTAGGAGAAGAGCCTCCCCACGGCTAGCAGTTGTCTCTGCGTGGTGAGATCATTCGCAGCTATCTTACCATTATTTGTTAATGTGTTTACATTGTGGTGTGCGTGGCAAAGATGCCCTCCCTCTCCCTAAGCTGGTTGTCTCAGGCATGTATACTGCATTGGGAGTCTCACCAGCAGACAGCCTCATTTGGCTCTGGATTCAAGTAAGACGTGTAGGTTTGAGCGCCATCCCTACAGAGGTCCTTGTTCCTGACTAAAATGTCATTGAAGGAGAAGCAGAGAGCAATGATGTCTGGGACTGGGGCTATGGTGTTTAATGGGCTGTGCGGTGGCTAATCTCAATTGTCAAACTTTTAACGAGATTTAGAATGACCTGAGAGACGGGACTCTGACCGAGGATGTGATATGGCCGGTTACTCCAAGCTCTTGCAGCCTTGACTTCCTGCCATGGTGGACCATACACTTCAGCTGTGAACCATAACAATACCCCTTACTCCTGGGTTGCTTTCCCCGCCTCCACGCCAGAATATTTCATCACAGCAATGGGAAAACAAACTAGAATGAGCAGGAAGAGGAGGGAGTCACCAAGGGGAAGGGTCAGAGAGGAACGAGGCAACTGTGCCCAGGAAGCATGGTGGGAGAACGTTCCCCAACCAAGTCAGAAAATCCACCACCTGCTCTGAGATGGAAAAGACTGGCTGGAGTAAGTGGGTAGTAGGGGGTGGAGGAGACCATCACAGAAGGCTTTAATGGTGACATCTGAGTGCGTGGTGGGAGAGGTAAGCGGTGGGGAGCGGCACTGGCAGAGTTGAGCATTGCTGATGCTAATCCTACAGAAGCTCTGGGGATATCTGTGACTGTAGGCATCATTGGGAAGGGCTCTGGAAGAGCCTGGGGCTTAAGGAAATAGACAAGAGGAAAAGCAGGGCCTCTCACCTCTCCAGCCCAAACCCATCCCCAAGAGATGCAGAGAGGAAGGTGCAGCAGGGCTTGGCGCAGACTGCAGGATAAAGGGCATTTTCGTCTCTCGCACAAAGTAAGTTTGTACGGGGTTGGGGATGTAATTCAGTTGATAGAGAGACTACCCAGTGTTCGCAGAGTGGGTTGGACCCCCCAGCACCAAGTAAGCTAGGTGTGATAATGTACATCTGTAATCCCAGCACTTCGGTAGGAAGACAGAAGTTCAAGGCTGTCCTTGGCAACACATGGGTGTCAAGTCAGCCAGATAGGCTCCATGAAGACCCTATCTCAGAAAGCCAAAACCGAGTCCTGGAGAGATGGCTCAGCCAGTAATGTGCTTGCTGCGCAAGTGGGAAAACCTGAGTTTGAATCCCCAGCACCCATGTTCAAATCCAGGTCTGGTGACCAGTACCTGTAATCCCAGCACTGAAAAGGCAAAGACCAGAGAATGCTGGGTGCTCACTGGCTGACCAGTCCAGCCAGTGGGTAGGCTCCAAGCTTAGGGATAGACCCTACTGAGTGACAGCTGACATCAACCTCAGGTCTCCACAGTGCATAAAGAGCACACACATTTGTATGTACATATGCATATACTTGTGTGCACTACACACACACACACACACACACACACACACACACACAGAGAGAGAGAGAGTCCCTTCTGACCGTCTCATAATAGAATGAACTAGTCTTGTGTACCAAAGGCTCCTTTTACTCCATGAGCTCTGTATTTCTGAAATTGTTGCTTTTTTGCTAGTTTGTTTTGTTCGTTTTGAGACAGGGTCTCACTGTGTAGCCCTGGTTTGCCTGGGACTCACTCTGTAGACCAGGCTGGCCTTGAACTCAGCACCTGCCTGCCTCTGCCTCCCAAGGGCTAGGATTAAAGGCTTGGGCCATCCTACCCAGCTTTGTTTTACGTTTCTGAAGAATAGGGCTCTGTTTTGTTGCCCATGATAATCTTAAATTCCTGGGTGTTCAGGAACACCACTGTAGTGCATTTATTAATAAAAGATTGAGTTTCTTTAGTGGGAAACTCCATGAACACGGTGAGATAAACACGAAATAAGCTGTGTTCTTCACTGGGTTACATGACTTGTGAGAGGCTCGGAATGAGGCGTTTTGCTTACATTGGGCAGCCATAGTTTTCACGCACTGAGGCTTACCATCTGTCCTCTAAGAATGGGAGTGCAGTCTGAGTGTGGGGGTTCATGTCTGTAAACCCAGCATGGGGGTGCAGGTCTGTAAACCCAGCATTGAGAAGATAGATGTGGGCAGATACCTGAGCTCAAGGCCAATTTAGTCTCCGTAGTGAGTTACAGGCCAGCCAGTGCTACATAGTGAAATCTGCCTAAACATAAATAAACAAATAAGTAAATAAATAATAGGGCTGGGTGAAGCCGCTTGCAGCCCAGCTTGACAACCTGGGTTTGATCCCCAGGACCTGCATGGTGGAAGAGAGAACCAGCTCTCACAGACTCCGCTGACCTCCACATACATGTTGTGGTAGGTGTGCCATCATCTACCCACATACACAAAATTAATAAATTGAATTAAAAATGCTTAAAAAGCAAAATAAACAGCAACAACAACAGCAAAAAGAACGAAGGAGCGACGCCCAGGTACAACTGAAATGCACCGGGCCGGTGCACGTAGTCACTAGTGTCAGCTGCTTAGAGAGAGCAGGGAAAAAGAGAAATGGACAAGCTCCTCTTCACTCAGGACCCTACCTGCCTGCTTACCTGTGAGGCTGTTCTGAGTGTGCTGTGCCCACAAACAGTCAGCCCTAAACCTCAGATAGGCTCCCTGGTGCCAAGACCCAGAGATGCAAAAGGTCTGGGTGAGAAAGCTCGCTACATAGAATTGGATAACGGGCCCCTGAAACGCCCGTGTCTCGGGAACTGGAACCGAAAGTCTGTGCCTGACGGGCGCTTATCTTTGACTGCAGTGGCTGCCTCTATCCTGAGGTGCTGGAACACACATCAAAAGTGGGGGTAGGGGGGGGCTGAGGCCAAAAACAAACGCGGAGCTTCCTGTGCACACCTGCGTATCACATTGAGTTCGAGCAGTTCTGTAAGTGTCTATATTGCAACTTGTGTTTAAATAGTGAGGGTTGTTCTGGGGTTCAAAGTGGGTGTCTGTTTTTCATTTTTACTTCCAGTAAAACAGTAATTGCAATAGAAACATCAGTCAATAAATAAATAAGTAAATAATGAATAAACCATCAAATACTGCCTTGCCTCTCCACTGACAGTAGGAATAGAAGGTTTGAGCAGATCATCAAAAATAATAAGGATGGTGCCAAGGGAGGAAGGAAGAACATTCCGCACTTGACTGATATTGCCATGGGGGCATGGGGGCTGGGTCACGTCGTCCCTGGACGAGACACAGGCAGAAACTGGGAAGGCCGGTTGATGTGAAGGGATGGGGTGGAGGGGGGCTTCCAACCGACTGAGCCCCAGCAAGATGCGGGCTTTACATACTCAGAGTGAGTCTCCTGAGGGATGAGGTGAAGTGTCTGGTTTTATTGAAAATTGGACTGTGTGAAAGAGGGTCAAATTAAGGGACCTTTCTCAGCAGTTACCTGAGGGACCTCTTCTCTCTAATTACTAAGATTGCGCAGTTAAACCGAGCCCCATTGTTCTGCACGCTTCTGAGAAGGCAGTCTTCCCTCAGAAGGCTCCGCTAGGCAAAGCGCCAGGCTTATCTCCTGTTGTCTGAAGTGGTTCATCTACATGGAGAGCAAGGGGACAGAGCTTTGTCAGGTTAATTGCTACTGGAGAGAAAAAAATAATAATAACAAAATAAAACAACCCTCCCATCTGCTGGGAAAATACCTTGGGAAACAGACACATAAAACTTTAAAAAAATTGGAAAAAAAAAATCAATGATTTGTGTGTGTGTGTGTTTGTGTGTGTGTGTGTGTGTGTGTGTGTGCGCGCGAGAGAGAGAGAGAGGGGGGGGGTGAGAGAGAGAGAGAGAAAGAGAGAGAGAGAGAGAGAGAACTACTTGCAAGGTGTCAATTTTCTCTTTCTGCCATGTCAGTTCTGGGGATTGAACTCATGTTGCCAGGCTTGGCAGCAGGCACCTTTAGCTGCTGAGCCATCTTTCTGGCCCAGATACATAAAACTGCAAATAAATTGGCCAGACAGTGGTGGCACTTGGCTTTAATCCCATCAGAGCCAGGTGGATCTCTACCTGGTCTATAAAGCAAGTTCCAGGACAGTCAGGGCTACACAGAGAAAGTTGGTCTCAAAACAAAACAAAACAAAAACTTGTAGCCGGGTGGGGGTGGTGCATTCTTTTAATCCCAGCACTAGGGAGGCAGAGGCAAGAGGATCTCTGTGAGTTCAAGGCCAGCCTGGTCTACCAGATCTAGTTCCCAGGACAGGCACCAAAGCTACAGAGAAACCCTGTCTCAAACCCCACCAAAAGAAATGCTGTCTCAACAAACAAACAAACAAAAAACCCTGCAAATCAATTAATATTTTGGCTACAAATTTTGTTTTTCATGAATCAGAGTGGTTAAAGTTGCAGAAACGGGGGCCATAAATAACTCCGGGTAAAAGCACTTACTGTGCCAGCTTGATAACCTGAGCTCACATCCTGGGAAACCACGGAAAAAGCTGGATTCTGCACTGTAGCCCCAATGTTCCAAAATCCTAGGAGGCTGGAAGTGGTCATGGGAGACTCACCTGGAAGCTCATGAGCAGCTCATGGGCCAGACAGGTGTCTTCCTGTCATGGTCTTGATGGTGACTATAAGATGCACCTTTGTTCTTAGAATGAAAGTGTGTTTTCAAGAGTCCCCAACGACCTCTCTCTCCCTCTTACGTTTATTCTGTCTGCTTTGTTTCGCTGGTCCTCTCCTTTTCTCCCTCATAGTCCTCACAGTTTTGGAATACAGTAGGAACGCTTGGCTTAAGCTGAGGGATGCTGAGAGCCCCTAGGAAGCACTGGTTCACACTCACTTAGCATAATAATCCCTGCTTTCCTGCGGGCACATTCTGCCATCTGAGCAAGGAGCCCTGGGGGGCAGCAGCCCCAGCAGAGAGAACATGACTTTGATATCTTTGGGCCAGATGTGTGATTCCTCCCCACCCCACTCTACCCTGCCAGCAGTATCCAGAAGCCCTGAGTTAATGGCTGTCCTCTCTCTGAGGACAGTGGTGGTAAAATCCTATTTTCTAACATGCCAAGAAGGGCACCAAATGCGTAGTGACTGCTTCCTAGACGCTTAGCTCTGGAGCTAGAGAGAAGATGGCCTAACGACTCTTCTTCCAGAGGATCAGGAGAAAATCTACTCAGCTCCCCTCCCTCACCCCAGACAGGATATCCCTGTGTAACCCTGGCTGCCAGGAGCTCTCTGATAGCTGAGACTGGGGTGTGTGCCGCCACCACATCCAGCTTCAACTCCTCTTTTATCTGCAAAGCCTTTGCTACAAAGTCCTGGCTGGCTGGGACTAGAGCAGTGGAATGTCAAGCTGTGTTTCAAATGTACAAATGGAACCTTCAAATACGGAGAAGATAGGTTTTCTTCCCGTTGTCACTCAAGGTAGCAGAGCTGACATGTTCTCCATGTAATGAAGCTTATGCCAGAGGCAGGACGAATGCAAGGCAGGAAAGAAAGCTAGGTATGGGGACAGGATATTTGTGATGCGCCAGAGATGAGGTAGGATGTCTGGATGTCTGTTTGGGCCGGTGGATTTAGGCGACATCCGTGTGAGCCTAAGAGAGAACCTAAACTCAGATCTTCTCCCTAGCCTAAGCTGGTGCTTGTCAAAGGACCTCATTCACTTGTGTCTGGATTCTCTGAGCCGTCAGTGAGAGCCTAAGGAGCAGGAAGCTTGTGTGGGTTTCTATGGGGTGACTCTCTGCCTGTGGCTGGCTTGTCATCAGACTGTGAAAATTAGTGATCGATTAGAAAAGGTGATATGTGGAAGCTGGCAGGATAGCACACTTGCTACTCTTGCAAAGGACCCAGGTTTTTTTTTTTTTTCCCTAGCATCCACATTGTAATGGAAAAATTAAAAATACTGCAGGATCCCTGGTGGCAGTAGGTAATCATTACATACACGGTACCTCACAACCATTTGTAACTCCAGTTCTAAGAATCCTGATGCTCTTTTTGGGCTTACATGGCTACTGAACACACATGGTTCACATTTATAATGCAGGTAAACACTCATACACATGAAAGTAAATAATATTAATCTTTTTTTAAAGTATGAGGAAGAGGAGTAAAAAAAGACTTGCTTTGCAATCACAAAGACCTGCACCAGCGACCTGCATAAATTCATTGGGTAGCGGTATCCACTTGCAATCTCAGCACTGAGGAGGAAGGGACAGGAGGAAACTTGAAACTCACCGGCCAGCCAGATTAGCTTAATTAGTAAGTGAGCTCCAGGCCAGTGAAAGACTCTGCCTCAAAGGAACTGGATAGTGCTTCTGAGGCTGACACTGAGTGATGTGTGTGTGTGCACGCGCGCACGCAGGCACACACTGCCAATACATGCACCTGTACACAGATGAGCATGTGTACACACGTGCATAAAGTGGCAGAAGAAAAGAGACAGCCAGGATGAAATAGTATACCAGCACGCGGGCTGAAGGGTAAGTTCTGTGCTATGTTTATTTTAGTGGTTTAGAGCCAAGCAGGCACATAGGCTACTTAGCTGAGATATTGTGTGTCCCTCTGACTGTGGATCTTGCCCTTGACTGGAAGATGTGGTCCACAGGAGATAGAGGGAGGGAAGTGCAGGGCACGGGAGCTGGGGGTTGGTGTGCTGTCCCCTGGCCACACTAAGAGGCAAGGTCATGTGCCTAAGTTTCCCAGCTCCGAGTCTGTCTGGGCTGGGCTTATCCTCTGCCAAAGCCACGGGATCAGAAGGTACCTACATCGCTACAACTTTAATGCAGGACCAGAGAGCCAAAGGGTCTTGCTGACTCTGAGGCAAACAAGAGAAGCAGGTTTCTGCAGACATAAGTCTCTCTCCCACCCGGTCCCGCAGCTGTTAGTCCCAAAGAAACACATAGAGGCTTACATTAATTATAAACAGTTTGGCCTATTAGCTCAGCTTTATTATTAACTAGCTCTTACAATGTAAATTAACCCATAATTCTTGTCTATGTTTAGCTATGTGGTCTGGTACCTTTTCTCAAAAAGGCATTCTTATCTTGCTTCCTCTGTGTCTGGCTGGTGACTGATTCTGCCTTTCCTCTTCTCAGAATTCTCCTAGTCCGGTTGCCCCACCTATACTTCCTAACTGGCTACTGGTCAATCAGCATTTTATTAAACCAATAAGAGTGACAAATCTTTACAGGGTACAAGAGCATTATCCCACAGTAGGTTTGCAGCATAATAGGCCTTCCGAGAACATCTGAGTTGTCTTGCTCTTGACTTCCACCTTGGCCGCTTTCCTTTCCCAAGGCTTGTGCCCATTGAGAGGGTGTGAGAAAGAAAAGAGGGAGAGGGCACAAGAGGAAAATCTCAGCTGCACAGAACAATGTCTGAGAATGTGGTAGGTCAGGAGGACACGCCCTAGAGTCCTAGCCTCGTCCTATAGCAGAACCATCAATGCCAAGGACGCACAGGGTAGGTGTCCTCAGAAAAAACCCTGTTCTGGCTTTCCTTTCTCTAGGCTGGTTCTAGGCTCAGAGTGGGTGAGAGTTTGCTGGTTCCTCACCTCTCTGCCTCAGCCTTCTCTCACTCCAGGCCCCGCCTCTCCAATATACCAGGGTCTTGGAGGAAGGTGTGAAGAGGTGCTTGGCCAGAGGGATTTTACAAAGCCTCTCAAAGCCCCTCAGGCCACAGCTGACCCAGACTCGTTCCTGCTCCCTGAGCTGGGGAAGGAACAAGTCTAAGCAAAAACCACCTGGGCATTTTGTGAAGCCTGATCCAGAGGGGGTGCAACCTGCCCACGCCTTTCTAGTCAGCCCAGGAAGGAGCTGGGAAGCCCATGGTTATGCCCCTTAGCTGGGGTGGTCAGAGGCAAACAGCCAAGCTTGGGTGGGTACGTCCCCTGAGAAGCCATGCCCCCCCCATACCCTTTTCCCATATAGCTCTGGGACAGAAGACCCTAGGGCCTCTGAGTAAATTTTCCAAGGAGGTCAGAATCAGATTTTTCCAGCCTGGGTTCGTAACACTCCATTTCTTCCTTGTAGACAAGAGTGCCTCAGGGCAGTTCTGCTGAGTGTGAGAGACAGACATTACAGACAGTGGAGGGTGTGTGTGCTGAGTATTCCTATGTGAGAGTGAGACAGAGTGTGTGTGTGTGTGTGTGTGTGTGTGTGTACATCTGCCCAACAAAATCATTTACTAGGCAAATGCAAGTAACTGAAGAAAGCAAGAACGTGTCCTCGTGTTCTATTCTCCGATGACCCCTTTAAGTATATGACAATAGTTAAAATCCCATTCAGCTTTTATGCGTCACATTCACAGAATCCATTCCAGCTAATCACAGCCATTTAAAAACATCTGCATTTACTGAAGAGCCCCTCTCTTCCCTGTTCTCAGGGCACCCTATCCCATCTCTCTTCAGGCCACTGAGCTGACATTGTGATCTCCATGGAATGGAGTGTGGGACCAGGGCCATGGGATGTCAGCAGGGCAAGGTTTCATCAGGTTGGAGAAGAGACTGGGGTTAGCCAGAGGGAGCTGGGACAGGTGGGAGGTGAGACAGGAATGAGGCAGGGTAGGCCTTCTCTCCAGCAGAGGAAGCCCTTGTTGGGAAGAGCCAACCTAGAAAGAAAGGAATAGACTCAATGTCCTTCATCAATTCAGATGAATTGGGAGAATTCACTGACAAAAGGGGAAATAGACAAGGAGGGCTGAGGGTGGATGTTGGAAGATGGCAAGAGACAGAACATGAGGGTGGGCCAGAATCAAGCTCCCAAATATGCACACAGGCTGGGTCTGGACCCTTTACCTCCTTCCCCACTCCCCCGCACTCCATCCCTTTAAGAGACAAGCCCTGCCCACTCCCCTCCCCCCTCTACTGAGGCAAGCAGATCTTCCTTTCCTTCCAGCCCAGTCCATTCCTTTCTGTTTCTCTCCTGAAGAGGCAGCTTCTGCTTCTCTCCCTTCTCCCCACTTCTCCTCTTCCCCCTTCCACCCCTCTCTGTTCTCCTCCTTTCCCCCTTCCCCTTTTCCCCTTTCCCTCCATAACCCACTAAATAAATAGCCACTTTCTCTGCATGGTGTGCCTAATAAGTCTCTGTCTCTCACCTGCCTTGTGGGTCCCTGCCTGGGACCAGCTGCCTTTGTGGCCACTGCCCACTGCCACCACTCAGGGACCTGCAGCGTTTTACCATAACACCCCCATGTGTATATGTTCATGTGTGTGCATACATGTAGCTGTGTGTGCAGATCAGAGGTCAACACTGGTTGCCCTCAATTACCTTCCACCTTGTTTTTTGAGTCTCTTGCTGAACCTAGAGCTCACCAGTTTGGCTAGACTGCTCCAGGGAGGCTGGGATTAAGGCACACACCACTTAGCCAGTTTTTCTCTCGGTCCTGGTGACTGAACCCAGGACCTTTGTTTCTGGGAGCTCTTGGTAATGACAAGCCAGTCAACAGAGCCCATGGTTCACAGTTCACTCTCACCAGCAGCCCATGACTCAGAAAGAACCACTATAATCCAAAGATGGTGCTTGGCAAAGATGGCGCGTGGCAAAGAAGGATGGCATGTGGCAAAGATTGCGCATGGCAAAAATGGTGCGTGGCAAAGATGGCACATAGCAAAGATGGTGTGTATCAAAGATGGCACATAGCAAAGATGGTGTGTATCAAAGATGGCACATAGCAAAGATGGTGTGTATCAAAGATGGCACATAGCAAAGATGGTGCGTGGCAAAGATGGCACATGGCAAAGATGGTGCTTAGCAAAAATGGCGCTTGGCAAAGATGGCTCATGGCAAAGATGGCGCATAGCAGATGTTCAATACGTAGACTTTAAGGGGATCACAGTAAGTGTGTGAGGGAAATGAAGGCCAAAGGGAGGTGTGTGCTTTCAACCCCCAACACTGCTGAAGAACTTTAACTCTTTCCAGAGCTGAGTGTGTGTTGGTTCTGTAGGGCAGCAGGGATACACAGCTTAGCGGACTTGCCGGCAGCCTGAGGAGTCCCCTTCCCCTTAGGGATACCACTCAGATAAAGCCAGATCCTTGCATACACCACAGAAAAGAATTTGAGGACCAGCCAACAGGAAACAAAGCCAGTCTATTAAGCAGAGTTAAAGATGGGTCTATGCCTTAGATTTAAGGGTACAGCATACTTCCAAACTGTGGGCATGTGCTTCTCCAAAGATTCCTTAAGAGATGTGTCTTTAAAACAGCTCTCTGTAACTCTGTGACTTGCTGAGTTACATTATTCAAAGGATGTAATTTACACACCTCAAAGGCACCCCTAATCCCAGGACTCAGCATGCAGAGGCAGAGGCAGAGGCAGATGGGTTTACATAGTGAGTTCCAGGCCAGTCAGGGAGACCTTGTCTAAAAAAGAAAGAAAAAAGAAAAGATGTAAGATGTAATTTGCAACATGACTTAAAGAGTAAGCAAAGTTTAAAAATTAAGTAACATTTCAGGGCTGGAGAGTTGGGTTAGTTAAGGGCTCTTGCTGCTCTCACAGAGGACCCAAATTCAGTTCCCAGCACTCAAGTCAGATGGCTCACAACTGCCTGTGACTCTAAACTGGGGGGGAGACTCTGGCAAGCACCTATACTCACAAGCCCATCCACATGCCCCTCCCACATGCAATGCCCCCCCACATATTCATCAGCAAAAATTAAAAAAATAAAAATAAAAATTAAGCTGGGTGGTAGTGGCACAGGCCTTTAAATCCGAGCACCTGGGAGGTAGAAGCAGGTGGATTATTGAGTTTGAGGCCAGCCTGGTCTACAGAGCAAGTTCCAGGACAGCCAAAGGTTACACAGAGGAACCCTGCCTCAAAAAGACAAAGCAAAATAAAAAATAAATTAATTAAAATAAATAAGCAAATAAAAATAAAATTACATTAAAAAATTAAGTAACCCTTAAATATAGATGAGGAGATTTACTTATGTCTTTTATCTGGAAGGATTTCTGTCTGGAGGGACAGAGAGATGCTCAGTGGTTAAGAGCATCCACTCGTTACCTTTGCAGAGTCCCCAGCATCTGCAAGGTGGCTTACTACTTACTGCCCAAAACTCCAGCTTCAGGAAATCTAATGCTCTCTTCTGGGCACTTTTTGGGCACTTGCATGCAAATGCTTACACACACACACACACACAAACACACACACACACACACACTAAAATAATTTCCTTGGAAATGAAAGCATAAAGCAGTTTTCTGAGGTGCATTGTTTGGGTTTGGAGAAGAGAGGCATACATGCTGGCACAGTTAAAGCCAAACCTGCTAACACTGCAGCCCTACGTAGGCAAAGTTCATTTTTTAAACCAAACACTGTTTAAAGTTGTGCTTACTAGTTTGTGCGTGTGCATGCGGGTGTGGGTGTGGGCATGTCGCTGGACTGGTTTGGAGGTCAGAGGGCAACTCTGTGCCCTTATTTGTTATTCTTAACTCGCATGCTGGAGCAGACTTGGGCTTCTCTCTACAGGTCATTGAGCTTTATCAGCTACGTTGAGGTTTCTTTGCTCTTTTAACATCACATTTATTGATTTATTAATTTCTATGTGTGTCATATGTGCCAGTGCACATGTGGAGGTCAGAGGGCACCTTGTGGGAGTCAGTTCTCCTCCTTCATCATGTGGGTCCCAGAGATTGAACTCAAGCCTTCAGGATTGGAGGCAAGCGTCTTTACCTGCTGAGCCATCTTGAAGGTACCTGTTGAAATTTCTTGGCTTTCATTCAGTGGGAAAGGCAAGCTAGTTCTCCAAGACTTCTTTTTCTCCTCCTACCCCTTTCCTTTTTTCTTTCTGCCCTGCTTCAGTTCTACAAGGAACTTTTTGTGTTTGCTTTTTAATTCAACAGGGAGATGCTTTTTGGGCCCCCAATATGGAGCAGGCTGTGAGCAGGGGTGGTAGTGAGGTGGAGGAGGGGAGAGGGAGAGGTGGGAGGGGGGGGAGGGGTATGAAGCACCAGCCCAGTCCGCCAGCACTGGGGAAATCAGCTCCAGGCACTTGAAGGCATCTGGCCAGGTGGAGCAGTTCCCCAGGACTGAGGAAGGGTTCCCATTCCATCTTTGTGGATTGTTACTTCCTGGCACTTGGTCTGGAACACTTGAGTCCTGTCCTGTGTGGGATACTCTCCATTGTCTGGTCTCAAGAGGAGGAGCCCCGAATAGGAGATGGCGCGATGGTTTGTGTTGTTCTGGCGACGTCTCGGTCTCGGGGAGATCCGTCCAGCTATCCCTTCTTCAGCCCTCTCTACAGCAGCGGGAGGGGGCCGAGCAGTATGCTAATTCTCACAGGAATGCCACCAGGCCTGACACTTCCCACCCCGCTCTACGCCTGCTGGGTGAATCCAGGCACCTTGGAGCTCTGCTGACATCATGGAAAATCTTAGCTGCCTGGCCATAGAACACACACTTGCCAATTAGCAGGGAAGCCCACAGAGGAGAGAAGTGTGAGGCTTGTATTATTTCCAAAGAGACAAAGGGCCATTTCCTGATGCCCGAGAGGTGCTGTCCTGTGCACAGCCTGGGCAATCCACACCCAAGGTGGCACCAGGGCAGAGTCTCCTCTGACAGGCGGAGATGGGGGCAGGGAGCAGCTACCTGGTTGGGAGGGAGGGGAGGAGGGATGGCAGAGGCAGGAATCTTGCTGGAGAGTGGAAATGACAAATGTCTCCCACTGGGAACCCTGCCTGCCACCCCGCTGGATCATTCATCTCGGCTGCCAGTGATTTGCATTCCCACAGGGCGGGGGGGGGGGGGGGGGGGGGGGGAGGGGAGACTCCTGCCCACCACTCCTCCATCCCACCCAGGTCCCACTCCAGCCAAATCCTGAATGGAGTGGTGGTCCTGGTGACCCCTGGAGTAGCCCCTAAAGCTTTTAAATGATTCCCCAGGGGCACTGCTGGAAGTCATTACCTCTCCAGGAAGCTTCTATTAAAAGGCCAAAGTCGCTGGAGTGGCGACTCAATCTATAAATTCAGCATACTGGGGAGGCTGGAGAAGGAAGATGGCTGAGTTTGAGGCCAGCCAACCTAGTGAGTTCTGGGGCAGCCTGAGTTATATCGGGAGACCTTTTCCCTACAATCAAACTAAATAGGCCAAAGCTTGGTAAGGTGATTCTATAGGTAAAGCCAGACAACCCCAGTCAGGACCCACGTGGTAGAAAAGGACTCCTGAACGTTGTTGTCTGACCGCCACATGTGTGCAATGGCACACGTGTGCATATGTGTGTGCACATGGGGTGGGGGAAGAGAGGGGAGGAGAGAGAGAGGGCAATTAAATAAATATAATTTTAAAAGCATCAGGGGTATGCAAAGACCCTTCCGGTTGAGGGATGGAGCACCAGGGGAAGGGGTTCAGGATAATGGCACGATGAGATGCCATTTGGGTGTACCAAGGAGCCTCGTTTTAGGGGAAATGTACTGGGGAAGTGCCATAACTTGCTTTCTCGGGCAGGCACAGCACGCAGGCTGCTAGCTGGCAAGGCCCACCAGTGCATCCTACAGACCTGTAGGCTCCTAGTTCAGGAAGCCCACAGGTGCCTTCCTGTTTCTTATGGAGAGGCCGCCTGCATCTAGAGCGGTGGGGGGGGGGAGTGGATTGTAATGACTGTGGTGGTGCTTTCCGCAGAGGGGGAGCCAGGTGGTGATGCTGGCCTGTTGTCATATTTTCCTTGTTTCTGCTTCCTGGTGATTTCATCCTTCCACAGGCCGGGCACGTGCCTGGAGACAGCCAGATGCTCTGATGGGCAGGACCCATTAGAAGCAAGTGGTCCATGACAGGAGCTCCTGGTCGAGATCTATTCCTTCAAGTGTGAGGCCTATATGTGGGATCTAAGAGTTGGTGGCCTCAGCAGGGCTATCAGGGAGGCTGGGTGCTCCCTGAGGAAGGGGCAGCGCAGGGACCCCTGTGCTGCTGGGAGGTCAGCTGATCCTTCCCACAGATCCTTTGCAAGTTGCTCAGTGTGGGGCAGAAAGAGGCTCCCTGTTGCTCTCTGCTTAGGATGGGCTTGGGCCTTCTCATGGAATTCCCTCTTCCTCTGGCCTTCTGCCCGTATGTTCTCTCATCACAGCCCCCAGGAACCCACCACTGCCCTGGACCTCTGGCAACCGAGGGCCAGAGGAAAGTTGAGCTTCTGAGCCAAGAGAACGCCCTTCCTTCTTCCTGGACAGGGAGAAACCGGTGTGGTAACAGGGCAGACACGGGAGCTGTCCGGTCCACAGGCCAGCAGTGAGGACAGGCCGTACCCGAGCGAGTTTCCAAACAATAACAAAACTCACGGAAAGCTGGTCTGCTCTTTATTAAATTCCACACACCTTAATACTGACCAAGTCTGATTGACACCAACTGTTTACACTGAAATGTGTTGTGTCACTGTGGAGTCCTAATGTATAAGTAAGCTTCCAATTAGCACACTTTAAAAATTATGTATCTTTGGTCCCTGCCATCAGAATGGTTGTTTGCATTCATTTGGAAAGCAATTCCTTATGGTTTGCTTTTAAAAAGGAGGATGGCTCTGCTTGCCTTTACAAGCTGGAGAGATGGCTCAATGGTTAAGAGCACTTGCTGCTTTTGCAAAGACCAGAATTCAGTTGCCAGCACTCATGCTGGGCAAATCATAACTGCCTCTAACTCCAGCTTCAAAGGATCTGATGCTCTCTTCTGGGCTCTACAGGAACCTACACACATACGCACACACTGACACACACAAATGTATACACATATAATACATATGCATACAAATATACACACATACATATACAAACACACATGAAGGATCACTCCTTTAAGCTCAGCACGGGGGAGGCAGAAACAGGTGGACCTCTGTGAGTTCCAGGACAGACTGGTCTTTACAGCAAGTTATAGGTTGTCCAGAGAGGCACAATGAAACCCTTTCTGAAAAACAAAACAAAAGCAAATATTTAAAAATATATATTTATTTGTGTGTGCGTGTATGTGCCACCTACGTGTATATGTGTGCAGGCACGCGCACACTCAGGTCACACACACACGGAGGTCAGAGGACAACTTTCAGGAGTTGGTTCTCTGCCTTCCGCCTTATTGAAGAAGGGTCTCCCTTGTTTGTGCCCCTGTGCTGTGTACTCTGGGCTAGCCAGGAGATTTCGGGCAGTTCTCCGGTCTCTGTCTCCCATCTGGCAGGAGTGTTGGGTTATAGATGTGCGCCACCGCACCTACTTTGTACAGGAGTTCCTGGTGAGTTCAGACACAAGGTTTTTGTGGCAAGGGACTTGATGTCCATCCTCAGGTGTCTGTCCATGCCTTCCCCCGGCAGAATCTCATTCCCCGGCACTTAGACAGCAGCCTGGAAATGAAGTACAACCACACAGTGCTGGCGCCATCGAAGAGACCCATGGCTCCCATCCCATCAATCTGCAGGAGAGCGTGTAGCTTTTATTTCTGCTTCAACTTTAAAACAATGAAACAGCACGAACTGTGGCGAGAAATATTTATGTTTGGTAAATGCAAATTTTAGTGCACACATGAAATATTTTATTGAATTTGATTCTTTAAATGAAAATTTATTCTTCTATTAAAATTACTGTTAAAAATCACAAATCAAAGAGAGACCGTGACACACTTTAGTGCTTTATTAGTCCCCACAGCTGCTGTACGGAATTACCGAACACCAGGCGGCTGAGATAATAACATTTATTATCTCCCACCTCTAAAGGCTAGGATGTTTCTTGGAGGAGGGCTAGGAATGTCACCTGACGCTTGTGCATGCGAGGTGAGAACCCCACTACTTACTAATCCACTGCCTGGCCCCTCAGAAGTCTCGGATGAGTTCTGCCCGAAAAAAATCATGGTTTTATCAACCCAGAGACTCTAGGGCGAATCCTGATCTAGTATTGCTTGCTGTCTTTGGCTCACAGCCCCATCCTTCATCTTCACTACAATCTAAGTTTTTGAAGGCATGGAGTCTGCACTTAAGGTCCCCTTCGTGCCCATTTGTCAACAATATGAGAACTTTCGGTGATCATGGGCTAACTTCCCATCAACAAATCCTCAAATTAAAAAAAAAAAAAGTTCAATTCTAATTATATACATGCATGCAAACATGCATGCATGTGTATGCATAAGTGAGTGCAGGTGGCCGAGGAGTCCAGAAGAGGGTATTTGACACCCTGGAGCTAGAGTTGCAGGCAGGTTAGTGAGAGCTGCCTGATGTGGGTGTTGCAAATCACATCCAAGTCCTCTGCAAGAATAGTATGCACTCTTAATCACTGGGCCATCTCTCCAGCCCTGAATCATCAACTTTAATCACTTTTGCAAAGTTCTCTTTTCCATATAGGCAGTGACTGAGGGCTGTGGAAATAGGACCCAGATTTCCTCGAGGCCTTATTCAGCCTGAAGAGGAAGGAGGTTGTTGTGGGACAAAACTTTTCCTGGGGAAATGCAACACTCATCTACTCACTCCAGGAAGGTTGGAACCCATGACACACCAAAGCATGAAACCACCCAAGTCCAATTTGGTGAACCAATGAGTTTTATTGGGGTTCTTTACAGGAGCAGAAACGACTCAAAGACAGCTGCATCTCCAAAGCCCACCCCAGCATGGATGACAGTCACAAAGCTGGGAACCTGGAGCTCACTGCCAGCCTGCAGGCAGCTCAGCAGGTTGAAAAGAGTGCCTTTCCCAGAGACTCTGGTCTAAGCCTCTTCTCAGCAGCTGGGTGCTTCTTCCAGTGTCTCCTTTGCAGCCCAGCTTCCCTTTCTCTGAGGGGGACTCTCAGCTTAAATTTATTTATTTCTTATACTGGCAGAAAGGGGCCTAGTGAATCTGGTCAGTTTCAGGGACTTCCTGAAGCTATTTTGACTTGTCTATCTTTGTTTAAAGAGCTACTCTACAGGATGGAATGTTTCAGTCTCAGAGGAAACTGTTACATAACAGAGATCAAAACACAAACTAGACCAGTCGTTTTCAACCTTCCTAATGCTGTGACCCTTTACTGCAGTTCCTCATGCTGTGGTGACCCCAACCATAAAATTATTTTGTTGCTACTTCATAACTGTAAGTTAGCTACTGTTATGAATAATAATACAAATATCTGATATATGACCCCTAAAGGGATCGAGACCCACAGATTGAAAACTACCAATCTTGGCTGAATGTGAAGACATAAAGCTGGGTCTGACAGAAAATGCCTAGGATAAAGGAGATGAGAATGCATTTAATACAAATCAGGAGTAAGCATGTGTGCGTGTTTGCATGCAGGCATGTGTGTGTGTGTGTGCTCTTAATTGCATGCTATGCCAAGGTTGCTTGAGGCCAGTAAAATATGGTCCCGCTTAGCTCCTATAAGACCCTTATGTTTGCCCTTGAAAGTGTTCATGGTACAATGTATGTATCTCATATGCATGTGTGTTTTTGTGGGTGCATATGTATGTAGAGGCCAGGGGTCAACACTGGGTATCTTCCTCAACTGTTCTCTGTATTAGATAGTTTGTGTTGCTGTGCTGAAACACCATGGCCAGAGAGACTTACGGAAGCTAGAGTTTATTTTGGCTCATAGTTCCCGAGAGAGGGTTTATAAAGCTGGGGAGGCGTGGCCTCTGGTGTCAGAGCAGCTGAGAGATCACCTCTAATACTAATGAGGAGAGAGCTGACTGACAATGGGTCAAGGCTATGAGCTCTCAAAGCCCATCCCTAGTGCTGAATGTACTTCCTCCACAAGGCTCTGTGTTGTGAAGGTCCCCAAACTGCCCCAAGCAGTGCCATCTACTGGTGACCAAGTGTACAAGTACACAAGGCAACAGAGGACATTTCTCATTTAAACCACAACTTGCTTGTTAGACACAGTCTCTCACTGAACTTGGGGCTCACTGACCCAGCTAGGCTGGCTGGCAGTAATCTTTGAGAGTTGCCTGTCCCCCAGATGCTGGAATAATAGATATGCATCACCATGTCTGGCTTTCACACTGGTGCGGGGATTGGAACTCAGATCCTTAGGTTTATGTAGGGACCACTTTACCACTCCCCGCCCCTGTCCCACAATGCATCTCTTTTATCAACCTGATACAGGGTGATGTAAATGCTGAACAGTCAGTAAATTCTGGGGAGGGCTGTGGTTTGCACATGGTTTGAGGGTGCCCTCCAATGGCTCACGTGCTGAGAGTATGGTCCTCACTGTGAATACACTGGAAGGCGGGGCTTGATGGAAGGTCACTATTATCCCTTCCCACTTCTCTCCACGTGATCTCTTCTTATGCTCAGCCCACCAGCCCACCATTATGGCCTCTATCGAGCAGCGCTGCCTGGGAAGGTAGAGTGCTGTGGGACTTTCAGCCCCCTAGCATTTAGGAGGCTGAGAGAGCAGAACCGTGAGATTAAGGCCAGGCCATAAAAACACAGAATCCTGTCACAAGCAACCAACAGCACTCCCAAAATAAAACTAAATTTTTGGGCTAAATAAACTTTCTTTACATAATTAATCTGGCATCAGGTATTTTGTTATTGTAATGGAGACCTGCCCAATAACAAGTCGCAAGGCATTCAGGGCAGCCTTCTAGCCTGGGGCAGGTGAGCAAGGAATCAGGCACCCTGCTGGGAAGCCCTGGTCTTGGCCCCATTTATCAGTCTCACTCAAAGGTCCCTGGAAGGCAGGCCCTTTGTCCTGGCTAACCTGGGGATATTTCCCCAGAGGAACTCAGGGCACGCAGAAGGTACCTGTGCATATTTATTGAATGGTACCTTAACTAGTTACACCCTTCTCTGAACGGGGAAGAAAAAGTTGTCACCAGGTGTGGCAGAACTTGCCTTTAATCCTGGCACCCAGGAGACAGAGGCAGGCAGATCTTTGTGAGTTTGAGACCATCCTGGTCTGTCTAGTGAGCTCTAGGTCACCCAGGGCTACATAGTAAGACCTATAAAAACAAAATTTTAGAGTTCTCTTGGGAAAACTGTACCAATAGGCCACACAGGGGAGTGTTGTTTTTAAGTTACTTATTATGGGATGCTGCTGCTGCTTCTTTTAGGAGTTCCCGAGAGTCTTAGAACCCAGTGTCCATGGGGGTTGGCTCTGAATCTCTGGTGGTTGGGGAGGGGGTAAGATTCACAGTGGTTCCTCAGATGGCTCATGCTTCAGTGTTTGGCTGAGGTCCTTTCTAGCTACCATGAAGTCTATTGTGACCAAGAATCTCTGTGGTGGTTTGCATGATAAGAGTGGCTTCCATGGCTCAGATATTTGAATACTTAGTCCCCAGCTGTTGGAACTGTTTGGGAAGGATTGGGGGTGTGGCCTTGTTGGAAGAGGTGTGCCATGGGGGCGGGCTTTGAGGTTTCAAAGGCCTTCTGCCCTTCCCAGTGTGCTCTTTGCCTCCTGCTCATGGATCAAGGTGAGCTCTCATCTGTTCCCGCTGCCAACTGCCATAACTTTGCTCTGCCATTATGGACTGTACCCTCTGAAACCGTGAACCTGATTGCTTTCTCAGTTCTCTTGCTCAGGGTGTTTTGCTGCAGCCCTGGAAAAATAATTAATATATCTGCTTTGGAGGTGGTCACCCCCAAATCGCTGGATCTAGAAGACCTCAACCTCATTTGTACTTCTTTCTAACTTTTTCCCTTTCCCCAGGGCGTGTATTCCAGCATCCCAGGAGGCTCCCCAGCACTGCCCTCTGGAGGGAGGCTAAGATTCAGGGCAGCCAGCTGTTCATCTCTGGCACCAGCAGGGAGTGATGGGGTGTTACCTCCATGCTCAGGCAAACCCTGGTCTCCAGGCAGCTCCACCTGGGCCTGAGTCTTTCAGATTCTTTCCTTAGCCCTGCATAGAGAAATAGGGCTTCTTACTGTAGTCCAGGTTTTATGTTACAATCCTCCAAATTTCAAAGGAAACAAGACAGGTGTAATGGGATGAGGAGTTGGGAGCTTGCAAGAGGAGACAGAAAGCGTAGACTTGATGTCTGCAGCTGACATCCACAGCCGAGGTCTGCCCTTGGTAAAGCACAAGTTGGATCCCTAGCACCTGTGCCGGGTGTTGTGGCAGGTGCTTATAATCTCAGGTGTGGTGTCAGGTGCTTGTAATCCCAGGTGTGGTGGCAGGTGTTTATAATCCCAGGTGTGGTGGCAGGTGCTTGTAATCCCAGGTGTGGTGGCTGGTGTTTGTAATCCCAGGACTGGGAGGGTTGACATAGGCAGATAGATCCTTGGGTCTTACTGACCAGCCAGCCTAGCCCATCTGATGAGCTCCAGTTCAGTGAGAGACCCTTTTTTAAAACACAAGATGAACAGTGCTTGAAGAATGACACCCAAGGTTGTCGTCTGGCCTGCGCGCACACACACACACACACACACACACACACACACACACCCCGCGAGCAAACAAATAAATAAAGGAATAAATAAGTGAACTAACTTTCAGTATCTACCCAGGGCCGAGGCAGGAAGGGAGGCCCAGAAAGAGCACCGAGCTACCAAAGGACAGGCTCAAGACAGCCAGACACAGACAGGAGGAAATGCCGGTGAATGAGATCCACCCCGATATGGACATAAATTACAGCCGAGATTCCATCCCAGTATTTCGATGACATGAACTAGGAGAACAAAGAAGAGAGAGAATTTTAAATGTCAGCACTCAGCTTCTCTGTGGAGTTTATGACATTGTTATTTATGCTACACGGGCTGGGACACGTGGTTTCTGTGTATTTGGCAGCACTGTGGACTTCTGGCCACTCTCCTGCTGGGCTTCACACCACATCGCTGTCACCATGGCCATTTGAGTGGTTTATCTCAGAGTTGCCAGAAATGGGGAGAGAATCTGTTCCCCCTCCTCTTCTTTTAAAATGTGCATCCACCTAATCATGGCAGACCAGGAAGGCTGAAGCCGGGGGAATCATGAGTGGGTTAGCCCCACCAGCTGAGGACCTCTGTGCACCCCCGTGTGGCGTTCTGTGTACCTCTGCTCTCTGGGGCATTCCTTGGGTTTGCTTTTGTGTCTGTGAGCTGCTCTGGGGAGATAGTGCTGTCAGCTCAGTGTTTGAACGAGGACCCAAGTGAGGATCCCAGGTCAAAGAGCCAGGCGCGGTGCCTCACACCTGCAATCTCAGTTCTGGGCAGGTGAAGCACCATAATAAAAACTCAGAGAGAGAAATTGGGTTTCAACTGGAAGGCCAGATAAAGCAAAACAGTCAGCCACTGGCTCTTACCTCTACCTCAGTCCAAATTGGCGATCTTGCCTCCAGGAGTCTCAGAATGAGACTGAGCCTGGGAGCTGCTTCCTCCCGTTTTATAATCTTCTCTAGGGCTGGGATTAAAGGCATGCACCACTTGGTTTCTATGGCAGCTAGTGTGCCTACTGGGATTAAAGGTGTGTGTCACCACTGCCTGGTCTGTAAAGCTGACCGGTGGGGCTGGTTTACTCTCTGATCTCCATGCAAGGTTTATTCATTAAGATGTAAAAGAAATGCCATTACAAGAAGGTGAAGCCAAGAGGATTCCTGGAGCTTGCTGACTAGGAGCACAATCTACTTGGCAGATTTCCAGGCTGGTGGAAGACCTTGTCTCCAGCAAAAGGTGGAAGGTACCAGAAGAGCAACATAGGAGGTGGTCCTACGTGTTTGGATGTACCTGCACACGTGTGAACACACATGCACCCCTCCCACACACATTTGTTTGCTTCTCTCCCCAAATGTTCATGGGTAGTTGAGGGCTGCTGCTGTCTCTTGCAAAGCCTGGGCCGGCTTCCCAGAGCCCCAGGTCCTCCTCTTCAGGTTGGGGAAGAGGCGAGTGGGGCGCCGTGGCAACCATGCATAGCTGTAGCCCAGCCATGTTTCGTGTTTATGCCCGCCCAGCTTCCTCTTGCTTTCTGAGTGGGAAATTCAGAGTGGTCTGAGCTCTCGAAGAAGCTTCAGTTCCATGCTGTTTAAATCAAGATGAACGGGGCACGCTGATAGATTGTTGCCCACAGAAGGCTGTGCAGGGATCAGGCGGGAGACCGGTGGGGTTACTCTCAGCTCTCTAGCGAAGCCACCCCATGGGCTGGTTCCCGCTTTCCTTGAAACTCCTCTTCAGCCTCAAGTTCAGCTGGCTTCTATTGCTGCCTGTGTACCTTACAGCTTGGCCTTGGCCCCACTCACAATGAGAAGGCTCTCGGAAGGAGCTCTGCTATTCTCATTAAACCACACACCTATGCAAGGACCATGCAAACTCAGTTCTGTTAAAAAAAAAAAAAAGAATATTCTGCTTAATTGATTTTCTTAAAAAGTCTATTATGTTGCTGTGAGTCTATTGATCTAAGGGCCCACAGAGGTAATGAAGCAGCCTGGTGATCAATAAGGCCAAAGTGTGTCTTGGTTCATGTCTTTTGGGCTCATCCACAGGGGCGCTGCGGGGTGCTGATGGGAGATAGGGGAGTTGGGGTGTGGTCAGCCCGATTCCCCAGACAGTGTGGACCGAGCAGCAGCCTTCCTCTGAAGCAGAGATTTATTTCTGTCAGTATAAACATAACAGATGGAGCCTGGTGACTTTTCTTGCTCTGAAAACCACAAGGAATCACATCAGTCACGATTTGCAGGGGTCAGGGGGAGAAGGGTTTGGGGTTTTTTTTTTTGTTGTTGTTGTTGTTGTTTGGTTTTTGGGTTTTGATTTTTCTAGACAGAGTTTCTCTGTGTAACAGTCCTGGCTGTCCTGGAACTCGCCTTGTAGATCAGGCTGGCCTTGAATTTACTGAGATCCGCCCGCCCCTGCCTTCCAAGTGCTGGGATTAAAGATCTGCGCCACCACCACCCAGTTTACTCATCTGTTTTTTGGGGGGAAGGCTTTTTGAATCTTAATCCTTGGTTCCCCCTTTAGCCATAATCAGGGTAATATTTTGTTACTTGGCTCCCATGCTGATTCCCCCCCATTTTTATACCTGTCCTCCGCCTGGCAATTCTGGTCACTTTCATAAGCCCTGGAAGGTTTGCTGTTTTGGCCATGAATACAAAGTATAGGTAGCTGCAGCAGAGGGCTGATAGCTCCGATAGGCTCACGTTGCTATCTTATCCCTGAGAAATAATAAGGCTGAATGAGATAAGACAGCTGCAATAAGCCTCTCCGCACAGTCAAGGGTAGACAGGCACACATTCGCGGCTGTTCCTGCGGAGAGGACGCTCCCTGTGCTTGGAAAACGATCTCAGGTGCTATTAATTCCAGAATTTATCATTTGCATTTTGCCCTGAAACCACAGGCTACTGCTGGACGCAGATGCCAACTGGTCCTGCCAAACTGAATTGATTTGGGGGCCACATGTTTTTGTCCGTCCACCCCCCCCCCCGCCCCTTGAGGGGAGTAGCTGTGTTGCTGGCCCTCTTCCCCTCTGATAAGCATGAATGACTAGGAGTGTAAACTGCCAGTCAGCAGTAGTTTGAGAGGAAGGCCCTGTGAGCCCTGGAAGGGTTTTCAGGAAGGAGGGAGGTGATCAGCTGAGCAACTATCATTGGCTACAGTACAGAACTATATTTCTTTTGGTCATCAAAAGAACAAATAATCCAATAAAAAAATGGAGTACAGACCTAAACAGAGACCTCTCAACAGAGGAATCTAAAATGGCTGAAAGACACTAAAGGAAATGTTCAACATCCTTAGCCATCAGAGAAATGCAAATCAAAACATCTCTGAGATTCCATTTTACAGCTGTAAGAATGGCCAAGATCAAAAACACTGATGACAACTTATGCTGGAGAGGTTGTGAGGTAAAGGGAACACTCCTGCATTGCTTGTTGGGAATGCAAGCTGGTACAGCCCCTTTGGATATCAGTGTGGCGATTTCTCAGAAAATTAGGAATCAACCTTCCTCAGGACCCAGTAATACCACTTTTGGGTATATATCCAAAGGATGCTCAATCGTACCACCAGGACATGTGCTCAACTATGTTCATAGCAGCATTGTTTGTCATAGCCAGAACCTGGAAATAACCTAAATGTCCCTCGACTGAAGAATGGATAAGGAAAATGTGGTACATTTACACAATGGAGTACTACACAGAAAAAAATGACATCTTGAATTTTTCAGGAAAATGGATGGAGCTAGAAAACATCATTTTGAGTGAGGCAACCTAGACCCAGAAAGACAATTATCACATGTACTCACTCATAGGTGGTTTTTAAACATAACGTAAAGAAAATCAGCCCTCAAATCACAATCCCAGAGAACCTAGACAACAATGCGGACACTAAGAGAGACTCACATAGATCTAATCTACATGGGAAGTAGACAAAGACAAGATCTCCTGAGTAAATTGGGAGCATGGGGACCTTGGGAGAGGGTTGAAAGGAAGGGGAGAGGCAGGGAGGGGAGCAGAGAAAAATGTAGAGCTCAATAAAAATCTTAAAAAAAGAAAAAAAGAACTGTATTTTTTACCTACATTCCCTTTTTAAAAAAATAAGTGTGTGTGCACTAGTTTATGTGTGAGTGTATATATGCACTCAGGTACATATGTGGAGGCCAGAGGTCAGCATCAGGCATCTTCCTCAGTTTATTCCCACCCTAGTGTTGGAGGCAGTGTCTCTTGTAGGACCCAGAGCTTGCTGAATTGGTTGGACCAGCTGGCTGGTGAACTCTGGGAATCTGCCTGTCTCTGCCTCCCAGGGAAGGTTCCAGTGTGTCCTCTAAAAAGCCCATCACCTTAGCAGCACACAAAGAGCCGTTAAAAAGTCCCACGTGTGCCTCTTCTAGCAGGTCACATGGATCCACTGCGGAGGGTAGGCTGGGGGCTGGGTAGCTGCAGAGAGAAGGGCAAGAGGGCTGTGTGGCCAGAGCAGGAGGAATGGCCCTGCCTTGGGATAGCAAGGAATTTTGAGGAGGGCGGGACTGTGCCCTCAGTGTTGGCTGGTGTGTTCAGACTTGTGTATGAGAGTGTGTGCAGGTGTTTATTTCATTGCTCCACACAGTTCTCAAGCACCAACTCTGAGTAGCTCCCATCCATGCTGGGTGCTGGGACACAGCAGGGGTATACTGGGGACACACAGGGAAAAGTGAAAGAGACGCTGAAGAAAGCTATAGTGGAAAGACTCTGAGTTCAAAAGAGAAATCCTGGAACCTACCCAGTGGTATTCCTTGGTACATACAACAAGCATAAAGCCTTGTGTATTTATTCCACGGAGACAACTGAGGCGAGAGGAGGCATGGCTAGAAAGTGCCCAGCTCTCAGGTGTCCATTAGGGCACGGTACGGTTATTCAGAGAACAGAGGTCCAGGTCCCAGGTCGTAAGCCTGAGCCCTGCCCCTAGCTTTGCATCTGAGAGGAGAATGGTAGCTTCGCCTACTCTGAGTGTTGACTGTCTTCTCAGGTGTGGGAGCCCCTCTCCAAGGGTCACCTCCTCTGCTCTGAATCACTCCAAACCTGGGCTATTACTCCCACCCCCTCCCCCCAAAAAAAAACAAAGCTGGCAGGCTGCCTGTTATCCCTGTATCAGGACATGGGCTCCATCAGAGGTTCTCACTGAACTGTGTACCCGAACCCTTGGGGACCTTCAGAAACATGGTTGTTTGTAAGGATCCAAGGTGAGGCCAGGACACAGGGGGTATAACAGCCTAAGTGACCCTCACAAATCACTAGTGCACCCAAGCTAAGACCCTGGGGACGAACCGTGATAAACGGCTTTGATTGTCAACTTGACACCACTTCAAAACTTAAACTGTGAGCATGTCTACCGGGGCAGGATTGTCTTAGTTAAGCTAATAGATTTTGGGAGGCCCATGGTGGCACAGTTCCTTGGGCCGGGGGTCCTAAAGAGACGGGTGCAGGGTTCAGGGGCAGGAGAGACAAGGGCAGAGGGGCAAGAGGTTCTGGAACAGGACAAACTGTTTCTCAGGCTGTCTAGTAAACAGATGCAAGCCTCCTCTGGTACCTCCTCTGGGCGAGGCTAGCTATGTGCATAGCACTGCTGTGTGGCAGGTGTGGGAGTGGAGAGGTGTGGAGCAAAGTGGGTGGGCAGTGGGGAGGCCAATGTGGGGGGACAGGATAGGGTGGGCAATGTCCATGTCTGTCCAACCCATGTTTGAGACCATACTGCTTTCTTGTTGGGGGCTGCAGACCCCTGGCCCCTTGACTTTCTTTGCCTGCCTCAGACCGTTTGCCTGCTGGAGTAAACTGGGGAAACCAGCTCGTTTTCCTGTGTTTGCAGCTGCTCTGAGCATTCCTGACAGCAGGGGAGTGAATTCTGGTAGGTTTTGCAGCTGAAAGATCCCAAGAGCTGGGGCGTGGCTACCAGTTAATGATCCCTATATAAGTTTCCCTGGGTCACAATAAAGTTGGCATTCTTGGCATTCTGGTTTCAAAGATGACCTTTGTCCCCGTGTCTCTGTCTGTGTGTTTGTGTGTTTAAATCTCCAGCCTAGTTACGGCTTGCATCCAGACACGTAGTGCGGGCGCTACACTCTCTGCCTCCCAGGACCTGTGCAAGAGTAGCTTCCTGATTTCTTCACATGTCACTCTGACATGGGGGGTAGGGCATCCCACAAAACACAAGAAGAGTTCTCTACACAACCCCCAAAACTGCCAGCCAAGCTGGGAGGCGGGGTTTGTCTTTTACTCTCCTTGCATTGGTATGCCAAATGTTGTTGCTTGTGTTTTATTCTTTGCTCTTACTCTTTGGGGGCCCACCACCCAGCACCCAAATAAAGCACACACAAAAGCTTACTATTTCTTATGAACACCCAGCCTTAGCTTGCCTTGTTTCTTGCCAGCTTTCCTTAACTTAAATCATCCCATCTACTTTTGGTCTCTGGGATTTTTCCTTTTCTTCTGTATGTCTTACTTCCACTCTTACTCTGTGAATGGCTGGGTGTCTGTGTGACTGACCCCTAGTGTCCTGTTCCTCCTTCTCTTTTCTCCTTCCATTTATCTTCTCTGCCTGCCAGCCCTGCCTATTCTTTTTCCTGCCTCAGTATTGGCCGTTCAGCTCTTTATTAGACCATCAGGTGTTTTAGACAGGCAAAGAATCACAGTTTCACAGAGTTAAACAAATGCAGCGTAAACAAAAGCAACACATCTTTACATCATTAAACAAACATTTCAGAGCATAAACCAATGTAACACATCTTTAAATAATATTCTACAATATTTCCCTTTTTGTCTAAGTTAAAAAAAGATTTTAACTTTAACATTGTAAAACTAAAGCCGGGCAGTGGTGGCGCACGCCTTTAATCCCAGCACTCGGGAGGTAGAGGCAGGCGGATGAGTTCGAGACCAGCCTGGTCTACAAGAACTAGCTCCAGGGCAGGCTCTAAAAAAAAAAAAGCTGCAGAGAAACCCTGTCTCGAAAAACCAAAAAAAAAAAAAAATTGTAAAACTATGTACAACAAAAACAGTTATCAGTAAGAATTACATTTACAATGTTCTGTTCATTTGTAGTTAGCGTATTCAGAGAAAATAATGCATTATTTATTAACTATCTTAGTGAGTCCAAAGTTTTTAATCTAACTTACTTTCTTTCATAATTAAAGAAAATGGCAACTATAACTATCTAGTCTTCAACTCCATCTAAGACACCAGAAGGAAGTAATATTACCTAAGTAAACAGGAAGTGCACTACAAGCAACTTCCAAGACTCTAGAAATGACAGAGACATCTGGCTGCCTGGACAGACACCCAAAGTTTCTCTGCGATGTTGGACCATCTTTAGCCTACAGACCTAGAGTAACTGGCAGACTCTTCTGTAAAGCAGGAGTTTTGAAGGATTGATCTGCCTTGTTTTGGCAAAGTTTAACAATCTTTTCCTGTATGACTTGCTTGTCCAGCCTGCATACAATATTGTCAGCAAAGGCAAGAGCAATTTACTTTCCCAGTGGCTAATTTTGCAACAATGAAAGCAAATTCCTATGGAGTTTCTCCAATGCCCATCATCCTTTTATGAAGTAAATTGGTGCTGCCAGGAGCAGATGTGTCTCATTGCCATGAAAAGCCCTAAGTTAACAAAACATTTTAAATGCCAAATTCTGTAGATCTTTGAAGTATTTGAAAACTATTTTTCTATCTAAAATATATCCTGTATGATCTAGAAAACATGCCTAACATAGCTACAAATTTTATTATTATAAATGAATAACTACTAACATATTTTTGATTATCCTAAATGCTTTATAATAATAGCTTTCAAAAACCAGAATTTTACCTTACATTTTTAAATGAACTGCATAGGTACAATACCTTAAATATGAGTAGAAACATATATACATCCTTGGGCAGCTGAGAAGAGGGAGCCTGAAAAGACCAGTTCCTATAACCATACTGATGAATTTCTTGCATATCACCATAGAACCTCCACCTGACGATAGATGAAGAAAATGACAGAGCCCCACATTGGAGCACTGGACTGAGCTCCCAAGGTCCTGATGAGGAGCAGAAGGAGCGAGAACATGAGGGAGAAAGTCAGGAACGTGAGGGGTACGTTCACTCATGGAGACAGTGGGACAGAACTAATGGGAGATCACCAACTCCAGTTGGAATGGGACTGATGGATCATGCGACCAAACCCGTCTCTCTGAATGTGGCCAACAGCGGGGGCTGACTGAGAAGCAAAGGACATTGGCGCTGGGCTCTATTTCTTCTGCATGGACGGGCTCTGTGGGAGCCTTCTCAGCTTGGTCGATCACCTTCCTGGACCTGGGGGGAGTTGGGAGGACCTTGGACTTAGCATAGAGTGGGGAACCCTGATGGCTCCTTAGCCTTGAGAGGGAGGGAGGGGAGGTATGGGTGGAGGGAAGGGGAGGGAAGGGGGAGAAGGAGGGGCGGGAAGGGGGAGGAGGAGCGGAGGGAGGGGGAGGAGGAGGGAAGGAGATGGAAATTTTTAAATATAAAAAAAAAATATACCATGAGAAAGAAAAAAAAAAAGAAACATATATAGAATATGCTATAACAAAAATAACCTTAAATTTGTATCAATATTGTTTTGTAACAAAATAACCTGAATTTTGTATCAATATATAAAAGTCCATACCAATACAAAATATCTGAAATTAATAGTTGTCTTTTTGTCCCATATTCCTATATTTCCCTAAATATGACAAACATCCACGATCCACAAAAGAACCAATGACTACCCACACCCCCAAGTCCTGGGAATGTGAATATCGTTTTCTCCAAAATGCTTCCTGCTGTCTGTAGGCGAAGCATCTTTAAGGTCCCAAAGAGAAAACTGAGAAAATGGCCAAGCCCTAGGAAGACCAGCAGTAACCTTTATTGATATATATCACCTGTCAAGATTCAGGAGATCTTTCCTAATTAAACCATATTAACCTGGAGGGAATTCACAGTCTCTTGTTTCCTGTGAAAACAAAAGCAAAAGTGTTTCTCCCAAGCATTTTTTTGATTTCCCTTTGACAAATACTTTTTTTTTTTTTTTTTTTTTTTTTTTTTTTTTTTTTTTTTTTTTTTTTTGGTTTTTCGAGACAGGGTTTCTCTGTGGCTTTGGAGCCTGTCCTGGAACTAGCTCTTGTAGACCAGGCTAGCCTCGAACTCACAGAGATCCGCCTGCCTCTGCCTCCCGAGTGCTGGGATTAAAGACGTGCGCCACCACCGCCCGGCCATTTTTTTAAATTTTATTTGTTTTTTTAAATTTTATTTATTTATTTATTTATTTATTTGTTTGTTTGTTTGTTTGTTTGTTTGTTTATTGTGTATGCAATATTCTGTCTTCATGTATGCCTGCAGGCCAGAAGAGGGCACCAGACCTCATTTACAGATGGTTGTGAGTTGCCATGTGGTTGCTGGGAATTGAACTCAGGACCTCTGGAAGAGCAGGCAATGCTTTTAACCACTGAGCCATCTCTCCAGCCCGACAAATACATTTTTTGACGTTTTTAAAGTTAAGGCATTCCTAAAGTATCTAGACTGGTTTATTTCAACTGTTCCTCTTTCAACTCCATATCTCTTAGTAGCTGTCTTTTGCTTTCCAGCAATCAAAAAATTCAAAAATCGACACAATAGCATACAGGATCCAGACTCCCTGTGTACTTCCCATCTTTACCTGGCTTTTTGTCTTTTACATTACTTTTACTGTCTCTTTAAAGACTTTGTTTTTTAAAGCTATTTAATTCTTTTATAACTGTCGGTACCCGTTTTCTTAAGCCTACAACATTGTAAAACACACTGGAACCTATTTATTTATTTTTTTCCAATCTGGACCTCTTTTACTGTGTATCTTTTAGCCTTTTGTGACCACATGAGCAAAATGTAGACTTTTAAGCTACACCTGGATCTTCTGTGCGCTCTGGTAGCTGGCTTTGCCCCCTTTCTCAGTTCGTGAGAGCAAAGCCCAAAGCCTGTGGCCTGGTGGGAGGGAGACGATCGATTGTCTTCAACCTTCCTAGAGCTCTTGCTTTGGCTACTTTGTCATTGTTCCTCAAGGGCTCCCAGCAGGCAGAAACTTTTAAAGGAGCTGTACACTTTTCCCCCCAGCTATCTCAGGCCACGTGAAAATACAGCCCCACAATGGGCACCATATTGTTGTCAAAATGTAGTTGTATTTTCTTTTACTTTAGCCCTACATTGGAAAGACAAGATGTGGTTGTTGGTTGTTTTTCTCACTCTTTACGTTTTTCTGGGGGGGGGCTGCCACTCAGCTCCCAAATAAATGCACGGACGGCTGCTTATTATTGCTTATAAATGCCCAGCCTTAGCTTGGTTTGTTTTAGACAGCTTTTCTTATCTTGAATTATCCCAGCTCTCTTTTGTCTCTGGACTTTATCCTTCTCTGTTTCCATGTACCTTTCTTCTTTCTTCGTAGTTTGCTCTGTAACTGGGTGGCTGACCCCTTGACTCCTCCTTCTTGTTCTATCTTGCTCCTTCCCTTCCCAGATTTCTCCTTCTATTTATCCTCTCTGCCTGTCAGCCCCGCCCATCCTTTCTCCTGCCTGGCTATTGGTCATTCAGCTCTTTATTAGACCATCAGGTGTTTTAGACTGGCAAAGAATCACAGCTTCACAGAGTTAAAGAAATGTAGCATGAACAAAAGCAACACATCTTTACATTGTTAAACAAATGTTTCAGAGCATAAACAAATTAACATACCTGAAAATAATATGCTACAACAGGGAGGTAGGTCCGGCTGTGTTCACAGGGCAGCTAGCACCCCTCTGCCTATCCAGTAGCTGTTGGGGGCTGTAGCTCACCCTTTGGAGGCCTCCTGGGAAGCAGGCCATTGCCAGGTAGAAATGCAAAGCCTTATCCTGGCTACTTGATGAACCCCTCCTCTTTGGACAGAGTAGGGGCCCCTAGTCTGGAAGTCTGTGGACAAGTCTTTTAACAAAGACTCAGGCATCCCTGGGAAGGAATGGACTGGAAGCTCTGTTTTGTTCCTACAGCTGAGCATGGGCAGTTATCCTTTTATTAACTCAGAGCCTTCATCCTGGCCCAACACTGTCCCCTAGTCCCATCAGGGTGGTCCAAACCATCTCTGGACTGGGTCTCTCCAGACAGCCACCTTAGGAATAGGAACCCATAGCCTGCAGAGGCCTATCATCCCCCAAATCCAGAGGATCTCAGGGGTGCTCAGCCTTGCTCCTGACAGGGCAGAAAGACAATTCCTCCTCTTCCCAGGAGGGAGCTGACCCCCCACAGGGTGTACTTAGACTCAAGGGTGAGGGGTCTGGGGAGCAGTAATGGGTGAACCAGTTTCTGTCTTCCCACAGTGCTGGTCAGCAGGACCCAGCTTTGTGTGTCAGTAAGGCCTACTGGCCTGGAAGGGTCCCTGCCTTTGGTGTGGGTGCTCAGCTCTTTACAGCTGTGCATGGTTGGGGCTGAGCCCCTGTGAGAGGCCAGTGGTCAGGGCAAAGATATTGTTTCCCACATCAGCTCTCACCCATCTTCTTGTCTAAGGAGGTGGATGTCACCTCTCTACTTTACAGGCGACAGGGAACAGATATTCGGGGGGGGGGGGGAGTGAAGCTGCTTGTTGGGAACATGCAGCTGGGTGGGGCTCCTGACTCCTCATTGAAGCTTCCTTGACCTGGCCAATCTTCCCATTTTGTTCCCAGCTAATGGTCCTGTTTGGGGAGGTTGTAAAGCCTTTCTGAGGTGGGGGGAGGGGAGGGTGGAGTCACGCTGGAGGAAGTGGCTCTCTGGGGGAAGCAGACCTTGAGCCGCATAGCCCAGCACAGTTTCCTATCTTTTTCCTGCTTTTTAAATTAAAAAAAAAAATAGTTTAGAAAAATTTCTGTGTATGGGTGTTCTGCCTGCGTGTGTGTACATACACCATTTTCATGCCTGGTGCCTGCAGAAGCCAGAAGGGGGCACTGGATCTGGAGTTACAGACAGTGGTGAGCCACCATGTGGGTGCTGCTAACTGAACCCAGGTCCTCTGCAAGAGCAGCTAATGCTCTCAACTCCTGAACCGTCTCTCTCGTCCCTTTTAAAAAAGTCTCTAAAAAGTTTTTGTTTATATGTAATGTGAGTGTATGGCACACGTGTATAGATGCCGTGGAAGGATGGAAGACACGAGAGGGTATCAGATCCTTTGGAGCTAGAGTAACCGGACACTGTGTGCAGTCTGATCTGAGTATCTGGAATGCAACCTGGGTCCTCTACAAAGTCAGCAAAGACTGAACTGTTGAGCCATCTCTGTAGCTCCTTAATTCAATGCTTGTCAACTGTTTGGTCACAACAATGAGAAAAATAACTAATACAGCATATGTATGTATATTCATATTTATATACATATTTCTATGTATTTATACTCAATTACACACATATCTATATTCATAGATATGCAATATATATTCATGTATGTGTGTAAATTTATATCTATATGAACATGTATTATTCATATATATGCACATATATTTACATTTACCTAAATACATAATCATATATATGCGTATGTATTTTTATCTACCTACACACATATGTACAGTTATCATATATGCCTACATTTTTATATCTGTCTAAACACACATATACAGATATTCATGTCTATGTAAACACACGTGTGCACATATGCTTATATCTATACACAATCTTGCATGCATGTATACATGGGTTTGTTTCTCTCTCCTTGGCTAGGGTATTGGAGGGATTTTTTTTTCTCCACAGGATGACATCACAGTAACTTTCAAAGCTATGCTTTTTTCCTCTCTAAATTCTTTCCTTCTACCATGGGGGCCTTGGAGGCAGGTAGGTACCTTTACCACTGAGCCCTCTTCCAGCCCCTGCTTGGGTTCCTTAAATGCGGAAGTTCCAGCCACTCACCATGAGGCTGTTGCTGCACCCACATTCTGTTTGAAAAGTGGGAGTGGCTGCTCCTGGCTGCCCTGGCAGTGGTGGCCAGCAGGCACCTGCGAGGCAGGCCTCATTGCATCTAGCCTTCCCTTGCTCCTGAAGCCGACTATGCAGGAAGTCTCTGACATGCCAGACTGGCAAACGGATGAGAGGATGAGAGCGTTTGGAAGATGTCAAACCTGACCTGCACCTATGAGGCTTAAAAATATGGTAATGCAATTAGCAAGCTCGACAGCCTAATGAAGCTGCTCTGAGAGACTGATCAGATACCACCCAAGGAAATGCTCAAGAGCCTCTTCAAACTCCCCAAAATATGAAGTGTGTCCTTACAGAGCAAGCGGCAATCCAGCCTCCTTTCTTCAAGCTTCGAGATTAATTAGGGCTTATTTAGTGTGTGAATGAGGGAACAAATGAACTCTCGGATTGAAAGCGCTGAGACCGATTTAAAATTTCCTTTTTACAATCATGAAAGTCTTTATGATATCACCACCAGCAGGCTTTGTATTTGGGGAGGGAGAGTGCCCTTCCCTCCCACTACTGCCTAACAAAAGGCCTTTCTTCCCAAGGATCAGCTTGGGAGTTGGTTGAGGCTCCAGGCAGTTTGGAGGCTCTACCTGCCCTCTAGTGCTCGAACCTAAGACAGAGAGGCCAAGCAGGTGAGGTGGGAGGAAGGATGTACATACCTCCTTGGAGGCCTTATTCTCTTCTCAGACATTTGTGTTTAAGAGACAAGTGGGGGGCTGGGGACATGAATCAGTTGGTAAAGTGCTTGCGAGCACAGGGACCTGAGTTGGAGACTCAGAACCCAATGTTAAAACAGCAACAACAATAACAACAACAACAACAACACAAGAAGTCAGGTGTGACAGTACATGATTTAGACCCGAGGAAGAGCACCTTTGTGTGTGTGTGCGTGTGCGCGCGCGCACACACACACACACACACACACACACAGGAGATAGATGCCTGGAGAGATGGCTCAGTGGTTAAGAATACTTACTGTTCTTACAGAGGGCTTGAGTTCCCAGCACCGGTGTCAAGATGCCCTACAACTACACATAACTCGAGCTTGGTGGAGAGACAACACCTTCCTTTGGACTCCACGGGCACTGTACTCAATCACACATACACTTAATTAAAAACAAATGGGAAACAACACAGGACTTTAAAAAGGAAGACAGGTACAGGAGAGGAAGCAGCGCGTAGCTGAGGCCTGAGGAGCTCCCTTTCCACAGTGACCATTCGGGTAGAGGCAGGACCAGCAGTCCAGGCTACTCTCAACCATTTGTACTTCCTGGCACACCGTGCAGCCCGACCCTAGCAGTACTGTAGCAGTAAGGGGAAGCTTCAGTCTTCCGGCTCCCACAGCCTGCAGCCTAGGGTTGACTCCCTGGATAGTTACAGATTACCATGTGGATCTGCTCTGGATCTGGGGCAGGCAGGGTACCAATCCACCTCCATACAGCTCATTGACATAGAGAACATTGTCGTGCTGAACTGAGCCTGGATGCGTCCTTCGCCTGTTCCTGACATTCTTCCAGCACCATGTCACACAGCAGCCACATGCTCTCCATGACTACCATCTTTGTGTCTCCTTGAGGTCCTCTCCCAGGACTCAGGGTGGGACTGTGCCTGATCAAATGGGCATGATTACTGAGTTGCAGATGGAGAGGGCTACTTAGCTAGAGGTAGAGGGTAGCCTCCTGCTGATAGTCAGCAAAGAAACAGGTCCAGCAGCCACAGGACCCCCAACCCGACAGCCCATAAAAAACCGAGAGAGTTGATTGGCAGTCCAGATGTTGATGGCAGCTTCATGAGACTCCAAACTGGAAAATGACCTGGCCAGACAGAACCTGGACCCCTGAACGCTATTTTGTTTTAAGTTCATTGTCTTGGGGTCATTTCCTACAAAGTACCTGGGAGCTGGTCAGCCCTCGTGGGTGGTTTAAAACAAAATGAGGAGCTGTGGTGTCAAGAGAGCAGCCACTCTGTCCTGCTCTCTCAGGGTTGGATAGCAAGGCTATCTGAGATGTGGGATCTGAATCAGGGTGCCTGGAGGAGACCCCACCCCATCCCATCTTCGCTGGATGATAACGGATAAATGGTCTAACTACCACATGCTTGAGTTTCCTCACCTGCAGGCAGGAAGTGGTACTGCTCCCACCTTTTTCTTGTAGAAGGAACAGAGCAACCACTAACTAAACACCCTGTAGTTCCTGATTGATAGATCCCAGCTTTTGGTCCTGTTCAGAAGGCATAGTCTGCTATGCTTTAATGGCAAAATGGAAGCTGAGAAAAACGAAGAGGAAAAGAGTCATGTGGCTAATCAGAGGCCCAGCTGGGCTAACCTCTCACATCCCCACCTCTGATAGGTACATGGCCCCCAGCTGTTCATCAGGTCTGCAATCACCGTGTTTCTGCATCCTGTAGAGCAGGCGGGTTTCCAGGAATGCCCTGGCGGTGCACCCTCCTGAAGACTGGGGAGGAAGTGCTGCTCTCATCTCCCTTGCTGCTTCTTTATTTGACTCTGCAGCTCAAAACTGGCCTGGGCTGGGAAGTGCATTTTTTTTCTCTATTAAGTTATTTTTCTGTTGCTGACAAAATACTCCAACCAAAGCAACCCAAGTTAGACAGGTTTGTTTGGCTCACAGTTGAAGGATACAGTCCACAGCAGGGAAGGCATGGGGGAGTGTGAGCGGCTGCTTACATCACATGCATGCTCAGGCAGGAAGCAGTGAACGCTGGTGCTTGGCTCTGTTCCTCCTTTTTATTCAGTCCAGGACCGCAGCCCCAGGGATTGTCAGGCAGCTGATTCGCGATGCTGTCAAACTGACATTAACCATCCCAGTCTCCTTTCCTCTTCCCTCCTAGGCCAAAGGCATGCATCTTGTCCCCAGAGGGTGGAGCTGGCAGCTTCTGACCCAGGTGAACCCACAGTGAAGACAGAAGCAAGCTGTGGACAGGAGAGTGGCAGGAAATGTGTCCTTGAAATGACCTTAGGGACCTCACTTGTTCTGTGGTCTTATGTGGAACAAATTCTAGCTTACACGACCTTTTCTGGAGTCTTTATTTGTGGCTCATTTCCATGTCTGTGCTAATTAGTTCTAAAGGCACATAAGGTGTAGGTCTTGATCTGCTTGATTGACATAATCACATGCCACAGGCTCAAGGCTGAAACCGCAGATGCTGAGATCTCATAGTGTGGAGAGAGGAGGGAGCTGCTGTCTCCTCTCCTAAGGCCACCAGCTCCGTTATGAGGGCCAGTATTAGTAACATATCCTGTGGAGGGGAGAAGCGACTTAAGGGAGCAAGGCTTTATTCTGGTGCACAGTTTGAGCATGCAGTCCAGGTGTGGCGGCAAAAGGCTGCGGCAACTGGTTCCATGGCACCTGCAGGTAGGATGCAGGCAGAGAGGAGTCTGGGTGCTTGGCCGCTCACCTCCTCATTCAGTGCAGGTGCCCACCCGTGGAACAACGCCACCCACATTCAGGGTGGGTTTTCCTACCTCAGTTACCCAGTCTAGAACCTCCTTCACAGACACACCTGGAGGTTGGTATTCTAGGTGATTCTAGATGCTGTCAAGTTGACCATGAATGTTCACCCAGACAGAGTCCCACCCTCTGTAGACTTCCTGCAGCAGCTTGAATTATCTCCCAAAGGTTTGCCTCTACACACAGCCTTGCCATGGCCTAAGGCTCTGACATGGGTTTGGGGAAGACAGTTCAGTTCATAACACTTTGCTAGTTCCTGATTTGTTCAGAGCAGCTAGCCGGTGGTCAGTGCTGACGGGGTCGTCACTGCTGTGAAGTTTTCAGCTGCAGGATGCCAGCCTCCCTTGTAACCCAGGGCATTGCTTCTGCCAAAGGTTACACCAGCTTTGGAGGGTGATCCCCATGATGCAAGATGGAGGGGTACTTTAGAAATTAAAGGCAGCAAATTCTGATCTGGTGTAGGCATTAGGAGAGGGGAGAGGGGGTATATCTCAGAGTTTCCATCATGGGTTCATTGCGCGTTGGCCCTGGCCTTGGTTGCCAGGTTACGGAAGTCTGTGTGGTTCTGGTGAGCGTGTCTGTCCTTGTTCATAGCTTGGTGGGTCTGTAGGTGCAGAGTGGGGCTTGTTTCTGAGACAGCTCCTTCTGCTGCTGGAGTGTTTTAGAGAGGAAAGACCAACAGTGCGGGACGTAACAGGCATAAGAAGCAGAGTGACACGTGCGTCACCCGTCCCCCCAGGTCTCTGATGTCACTCTGGGCCTTAGCCTGAAAACAACATCCAAAGAGGTTGCCAGAAGGCAGCGAGATACAGCAGGGGACCATCTGATCTGGTTGTTTTATTCTTCCCTCCACCCTCATTGTTTAGGCCATAGGCCAGGACAGCAGGACTCAGCCATGCTGTTGGGGTGGGGCAGGGGAATGTTCTCCCATGGCCCCTTTCTGAAGTTTTCTCACCCTCCACATCCCTTCCTTTAGGGGCCACACCTTCTAGGCCTGGGAATGGGGTGCAGGAGGAGGCCCCTCCTATCCTGATTTTCGTCTCCTCCCTGCCCCTGAGAATGGCTGTGAGTCTTGCTCCTTGTTTTCCTGTGGTTTCCCACCTGGCTCTCTTGCTCCACGCGGGAAACCACCCTACTCTGTTCTTTGGGTATCTTAGTGGAGACGGCCACGTATATTACAGTATCTGGGTTCAGCACACCACCCTGCCACTGCCACGGTAACGAGGCTCAGGGACATGCTTCCTGAGTGCCTGCCCTCAGTGTTCTGGGACATCCCCGGGGCTCTCTGTGCCAACCTCTCTGCACTCTGTCCGGGACTGGAAAGTGTGCCGGTGATGGCAGCAGGGCTATGCTCCCAGAGGCTGTAGCAGTGTTCTTCAGGGAACCATAGAAGTGGGCCCTGGGCCCTGGTACTTGTCAGTACTTCCACTCACTTGATGGAGCTTGTAGTTCTGTCTTTGATGTACTAGGGACTGGGAGGAGAGGAGAGGTGGTCTTTAGAATTTAGAGAGGGCTGCAGAGGCATGTCCCACAATCACTAGAGATTCACAACAGTAAGGTGCAATTTGTATATCGCTTTGCGTGTCATTTGCATGGGCATTCAGTCTATTAAAGCAACCTCTCTCCTCCCTCCTCTTCCAGTGGCTGGGGCTCCTTGAGTCTGCTCTATAGAAGAAGCCCATCACTATGCTCAGTCAGGAGGGCAAAACCTCTGCTGGGGTGATGGCTCTGTACAGCTTCTGGTCTCCCTCAAGACATGCTGGCAGTCAGGGAAGTTTTTATAGATTCTCTTGGGGGGGGGATGTTTTTTCTCTAAAGCCAAGAGCTCACTATGATAATAAAGTAGCATGTGACTCTATCTCTGTTCTGGTCCCTTGGTCCTTGTGAGCAGTCTAGGGGCTATGGAAAAGGAAAATCCGTCTTCCTGAGTTTGACGGGACCGTAAATGTTCTTCCTTTGGGTTGGGAATGTAACTCCGTTGGTAGAGTGCTTGCCTGGCATGCAAAAAGCCCAAGGCTCCATTCCCAGCTCCATTTAAAACTGAGTGGGGTGACGCACCCCATAATCCAAGCACTGGGGAGGTGGAGGCGCGAGGAACAGAAGCACAAGGTTATCTTCCGCTTCTGTGAGTTTGAGACCCATCTGGACTATAGGAAATGATGTTTAAAATTTTTTTTTCACTGATATTACTTGAGGTGGGTATAGTCTCAGCTGGCCCCTTCCTGTCCCTCCTGTCCCCAGAAGTCTGGGCTGTGAAGTCTCCCTTTCCAAGTGTAAGGGCTGAGACCTTTGGTGACATACCCTAGGCTTTCTGGTGAACGTAATTCACCCCCTCCTTGATCTTAACCTGTAATTCAGGCTTGCCTCATACCCAGAGTGACCCCCAGCCTCAGCCTCCCAAGTACTGAAATTACAGTCACAAGCTACCATATCCAGCTCATTGATTTAATTTTGCATGCACTGGGCAATCGGGCTCCCCTCCTACTGACTCTGAATTCTAGAAAGTAGAAATGCCCCTGGAACAACTGCTGCACACTGCCCCCTGCTCTTCTCACTTCCTGATGGCAGCTGACCTGCCTCCTTGCATCCAGGGTTCCGGCCTTCAGCAGAGAAGCACCCAGATGGTCCCTTCCTGGACTCAGCTGGCCAGATGTCGGGGGCTTGAGAGCAAATCCCGGCTCTGTCACTTATTGCTGAGTGATCCTGGGTAAGTTCTAACCCTTTCTGCATCTTACCTTCCTGGACCAAACATTTAGAAGCTAAAGCGTTTTGGCAAATCTGAGGCCCGCAGGCCAATGGCCGTGCCGTGTGAAGGACATTCTTTTCTCGTGTTTGTTTCTATGTGTGTGTTGTATGTACATGTTTGTGTGGGTGTACACATGTGTGACCACCCATGGAGACAGAGGTATTTTCCTCAGTTGTGCTTCACAGTTTTTGTTGAGACGGGGACTCTCACAGAACCTGGAGCTCACTAATTTGGCTACATTGCCTGGCTAGGCAGCTCCGGGAATCCATCCCAGCCCTGGGATGCCAGGCGTGTGCTGCCATGCCCAGCTTTTCCATGAATGTGGAGGATCCCAGCTCAGGGTTTCATGCTTGTGTGGTAAGTACTAAGCCATCTCCCCAGCCCAGGTTCCTGTTCTGAAATCAGCCCCTAACTCCCGAGGTTCCAGGAATAGTGGTCCTAGGCACCTGTGAGTGGCAGATCCCACCGCATCCTGGAAGGGAGCGCTCTGACCTGAGGAGTACCAGGGTACCAGATACATCTTGTCCATCGCAGAGAAGCAAGTTGTGAGTAGCATTTGCAGCGGAGGCGTGAGGCTTCATAGGCGTCCATCACTCCCATCCCTCTCCGGAGCAGAAAAGGGAAGGGGGGTTACAGTGGGGAGCAGAGATGAAAGAGGGATAGAGCTGAGAAATATCAAACAATAAAGGACTTTAAAATAGATTTACTTTAATTATATACTTCGGTAATTTGCTGTAGTTTCCCACCCATTATTAAATTACAACAGTAACTCATCCTAATGGAGCTTTTTTTTCCTGAGAAAACATTCATTGTATTTTATTGTGTTTTTGTGCTATAGTCTATAATGACGGCGAGCCAGTCTGCCCTTGTACCTTGAACAAGCTTGGATATGTGGACAGTGACGGAGGAGCGTTGTAGATTCAAATGCCTGCTGTTAACGTCCCTTGATCACTTGGAGCTGAGGTTCTGGAAGGGACAGGCATGGTGACAAGAGAGGGAGGCTGGGGGCAGAGTCTTGGAAGTGGGCATGTAGCTTCTGGGGTAACAAGTCACAAATGGGCAGGATGGACCAATCAGGCCATGGTTTTTCCCTAGAGTTTGTGCAGGCCCAGAGGGCAGTCCTTTACTCATGGCTGACGACTCTTCCAGATGAGACAAAGGCCCAAGGAAGGCACCTAAGGATGGCCACAGGTGGAAGGATCATCACGAGTGATATTGAATGTTGCTGGTCCCATGTCACCAACTCCAGGGTCAGGCCTGTCGGGCTCTGGATGGCAGGAGGATACCGGCAGTACCGTCACTCCCAACAGAAGGAAGTCTGGAGCTGCCAGGCTTGGGGGACTCCTCCTAGCACCCCCACATTCTCCTCCCTCGCTTCTTTGAGCTGGAGTCACTAGCCACCCTGAACCTCGAATCTAGCTTTGCTCAAGTATTAAAGAGAAAAAGTATTTGTGGTTTTCCCACACCCGTATGTGGCTGGGTCCAAAGCTGTCCCCGGTAACAGGAAGAATAGATGATGCGCAATGCTAACTTCTGGGTGAGACATTGCTGCGGCACAGCAGTTGTGTTACCTGCACGACGTCGTCTGCCAGAATCTGTAAGCCATTGTCATATAGCCAGGCACATTAGACAGTCAGGTGACAGAAAACCTCTCTCTCCAAGGGGCAAATGAAGACGCCTGGCAGGTCAGAACTCGTGAACAAAACACCAGTGTTTTATTCAACAAATCCCTAGCAACTGAGCTTGCTGGAGATAAACAGACAGACAGGCAGGATCCTCCAGCCGCTCCAAGCTGGTATCGGGTGAGTACTCCATCAGGACAGCAGCTGCTTCAGGAAAGTAGGTTGCAAATGCGCTTAGGAGGGCAAGCGTGGTTAAGACACTGGCAGCACCAGGAGCACCGTGCATTTGTCTTTGATCATCTCAGATAGGGACCTAGGAGGAGAGGAGGGGCCCCACTCTGCAGATGATCAAGCTGGTAGAGAGAGCAAGGTGGGTAACCAGCTGTAGCGAGGAGTCAGATCACTGTGACTTATTTTCACTTTTTTAAAATGTTTTTCTCTGGGCATGCGCACATGTAAGTTCAGTGCCCACAGAGGCATTGGATCCCCCTGGAGCATCCTTGCAGGTGGTCAAGGGCGTACTGGGAACCGAACTGTGGGCCAGAGCGATGCAAGCTCTCAGTCATCTCCTGGTCTCCCCAACCCTGTGGCATTTATTCTCTGCAGCTACATAGCTGTCTCAGAGGAGCTGTGGAGATGTTCTGAGTCCCACTCTGTGCCCCCACTCCGTGTCCTGTCCTAGCATGGGCCTTGTGTATCACCCTGGTCATAACAGCTGCGCTACCAAAGCTCCCCGTGCTATTTCCACTCTTTATGCACAGCCCTTCTGTCAAACAATCCCTATCTGCCCCAGGGCATCATCCTAAATGTGCTGTGTCCCAGTTTAGGAACCTTGAGCTAAGGGGAACTCAGTATGAGAGCAGCTCCCCAGGAGGTCTCAGATCCCTGCTGCTCTCTGTGGGGGTCCTGTTGGCGCAGCAGCAGAGCAGCCCAGCGTCTTCACAATGAAATTAGAACCTTTTTGTGTCTCTAGTGAGTGGAGAGTTGGTTTCTGATCTGGAGCATTGACTAGTCATTTCTGAATTAGGGTCTTCCCTTCACCCTTTCAGGAGGGTTGCAAATTTGGTTTCTGGAGGGCAGATGGAGCCTTCTGAGGGGAGGGGTGGGGTGAACAGCAGAGAACCAGAGGAGGGAAGGAAGGGAGCAAGTGAGCTGGGAGAGGCCAGTAGCGGCTGGTGCCGTACTCAGCTGGCTCACATGGCCAGCTCTGACCCACCTCCCACCTAGCCCTTAGCTGTGGCCACTTGGGAGGGTCAGGCCAAGGGCAGTACTCCTCTCAGCACCCCGTGCCTGCTGCCAGGCGGAATTGATGGACCTACTGCTGAAACTCAGTGTTCGGAGAGTTTTGCAGCTCCTTGGAGCTGGCTTCCCCGACCCCTCCAGGGAGACCAGGATTCCTGCCACGGCCCCCATCTCCTAATCTAGCTAGTCCGTTTAGGTTGCCTCTCTTTGTGTGGACAGCTCCGGCTCTAACTAGGGTCAAATGTGGCTGTTCAGAGGGAGAACCCCTGACTTCTCTGGCCACTGGACTCTGTAACCATCCTGGCAGGAGAGAGAATATTCTAAAGAGACACACATCTGCTACCTGACTACAGAAACAAAGGACCCCAAAGGGTTAACATTTCCGCAGGAATCTCATGCTGCGGGGAGGGAAAGACAGACACCCTGCTGATGTTCCAGAGAGCGGACTTGCTTCCCAGGAAGAGATTTCATACAACTCTGACAATTTGGTAACATTTGCAGAACCTTCTGCAACAGTTGCTGAGACCAGGCTGCATTAGTCCTGGGGGGGGGGGGGAGCCTTGTACCTTTACCTCTTAGTTCTCCCTACCTCTTGCCCTTTGTTTAAACCTCAACTTTGTCTTTGTGTCATACCTTAAAGGTGGGCTTGGGGAGAGATCTCATCTGTCCCTTTTTATATGAGTCCATTTCTAGATTACATTTATTTATTTATTTATTTATTTATTTATTTATATTTATTTATGGGCAGGTGTGTGTGTGTGTGCGCGCGCGCGCTTGCAGGATTCAGTTCTGTCCTTCACCACTGGGTCCTGGGGATCGAACCTAGGTTGTCAAGCTCAACGGCAGACACCTTTACCCACTGGCCCCATTTTTCCCAACATGGCCACACTGAAAAAAATGTTTTTCTTTGCTTTTCTCTAACACTTGTCTTTTTAATTGACACTAGGACACGTAGCAAAACTTTGATTGTTGGGATTTGACTCTAAAAAAACTTAGGAGACAGCTCTCCTACTACCCTCAGGGCTCCACAGCGCCCCCTTCTTGCCTATTTTGTGGTTTGTGTCAACCCATCTGAATGATTTCTCAGGGTCCCTCCTGCATGCTGGGAGCATGGCAGTTGCTCAGCATCCTGGTGGTGTAGATGTGTGAGGGGGACGGTGGGGAGTGCTGGGGTCTATGCCCCATCCCTTGCCTGCCCAGACCACAGCAGCAGCAGCCTCTGGGAAGTGGTGACAGGCAGCCTCAGTGCTGCACGCTGACATCTTTGTTGGCCTTTGTCCTGCCTGGAAGCCCCCTGGACTCCAGAGGCCAGGGCTCTGTCATTGTGATTGATAGAGTAGGGAGGGGTCGGTCACAGCAGCCACCCCCGCTTGTTTTCAACTTTCTCCCCTCTGTGACCTGAGAGTCCCATAAAGTCCCATGGGGGGAATGTAGAAGGCCTGGGGTGGGGGTAGGGGAAGGCTCTCAGCTTCTCTCCCTTTCTCTCTTCTCCTTCCTCCCTTTCTACTCTCTTCCTCTCTCTCTGGGTAGCACCCTGGGGCCCTTTAATGGTGAAGTGTGTTTATGTGGTATCTACGGGAGATTGTCTGGGTTGACAGCAAGGAAAAGAATGATTAATGGCTGGTGTCCCACTGATACACAAGGAGAGAGACTTCAGCGGCCTCCCAGGAAGCTCTGGTCAGCTGTGCCTCTCACCAGCTTTGAGTCAGGAAGACTCAGAGGTCTGAAGGGAGGCCCAGGAAGTGTCTGTCCTGGCCAGGTGTTCTCCACATTGCTGGGTGATTCTGACAGCTGGAAGAAGCAATGTGAGATCCCAGCGGTCTGGTGTGTGAGGTTGAAGTGGGCTGGAGTTGAAGAACCCCCCCCCCCCAAGCTTGTCTTAAAGGCCCAAGGTACTTTTGTGCACTGTATCATCCTGTAGTCTTTGGTGTCTTAGTGAAGTTAAGCTTTCCAGTGCTTATCAACTGATTTCATGATGTCAGCAAGATGTGCCATTGAGCTAAGGCCTCGATCTCAGCCCATGTTGGGGGGCTCCGAGTTGTGGGGATCTGGGCTCCCAAAAATTCCCTATGAGAAAGAGTATGTTGGTTTATCTTCTTTTCAGAGTGTACTCACCTGATCTGAGACACCCAAACTCACCCTGAAGGGTGAAGCAGTAGCATAACACAGTGCCCACCCAAAGCTCAGTGCCCTCTTGAGTGCCATGATTGATGCTGGGATTTGGATGTCGAAATCACCCTTCCCCAAGCCAAAGACTCTGAGCTGGTCTGCATAGGGCTTTGACTCCAAGTCCTGCCTCCCTGCTGGTCACAGGTATACTCTTAGCGATGCTTCTAAAGGGCTCATTGTGAGCAGCCCTGCCTTGGTTCTTTCTAGGGATCATGGAGCTTCAATCATTGATGGAGACAAGTGTCATGGTGTCTGTTGTCAGGACTGGCTCTTGGGTGACTTGGTCCCATGCTGCTTTCCTTATGTCTGGAGGTCGCTTGCCAGGCTTAGCCTGTCCTGGCTTGAAGATTTGCCACTCCAGTCTCTGCCTCAGTGAGTCTGTGTCTAAACTCTCCTTTTCTTTTGGGGGTACCAGTCAGTAGATTAGAGACCACCTTGGTGCATTATGACTCCCACTCTAACTTGATGCCACCGGAAAAGACCCCATTCCCAAGGCAGGTCCCACCGACAGGTCCTTGACTTCAGAACTTGGGGTGATCTTTGAGGGGACATACAACCACCCATGCACACTTAGCTTTGTGTTCATCTTCCAAACCTGAGCCCCAGGCTGAACTTTAGGGACACCCTGAGCTGAGATGCATCTGTCATGGAGTAGGGGAGGAGGCACAGACTGGGTGAAGTAGGGAAGGATAGAAGAGCCTGAGGAACACTGGGCATCTCCCACACAAGGAGCCTGGCAGGAAGCAGAGGAGGCTGTTTCTGGCCTCGTTCCCTAGGGGCCAGTGTCTGACCCTGGCTTTGGACCTTCCTAATCCAGAGAAAACACAAGGGGAATTCTCCAAGAAAGATATCTTGACGCTGCACCATTGAACATTAATAACTTAGCTATTTTTGGATCCACAATAAGGATCAATACCCTTGGGGCCTTTAAAATGCCACTATTAAGTGTTTACATTATTTTCTTGGATGAACAGAGCCTTGGAAAAGAATAAAGCAATCTAGAAAACAGAAAAACTTCTGAGAACACATGGAGCTAGCTGATGCTTCCTTCTCTCCCCATGAGCGAAATTGGGGTCAAGCGACACTCCCTGCACTTGGAGTGTGTTCCCCTCTCAGGTCCTTGTCCAAGGCACTTTCTCATCTGACACCCACAGCAGCTCCAAGCCAGACAGACAGTGCGTATTTACACTTTGGAATTGAGTCCCTCTAGGGGAGCAGGCGCTGGGAGAGGGAGGGAGGGAGGGAAGGAGGGAGGGAGGGAGGGAGGGAGGGAGGGAGGAAGGGAAGGAGGCAGGTGGGGACAGAGGAAGGGAGGAGATGCTTCTCAGGCGGGAATAAGGGGAAGATAGAGCCCTCTGGCTCTGATGCTAACCACACATACCCATAAGCTGGCTGCACATTGCCAGGGAGCCCAAAGGAATAGCAATATATCTGCCATCTATTCTGCATCCTGAAAGCTTTTGAAATGCCAAGCTGGCTTCCCTCAGCTTGTCCCCACCCCTGAGTAATTCTCAGAGGAGCTGTGCTCATAAGACAAATCTTTAGTTTCCCTCCCTCTTTGAGGTGAGTCTCCCTACCTTATTGCTCAAGGGCCCCTCTGCTCCCTTCTGTAAGAAAGAGGTTGCTTAGGGTCTCCTTGCTATTGCAGTGCATAGGTGTTTGGGTAGAGTGTGCTTGAAACATTGTTACCCAACATTCTTCCCTGAAAGGGGGGTTTTTCTTTACAGTTTCTCTCCCGTAGGTCTTGGTAGATTCCATCCTTATTCCCAATTCCCCTCCCATCCCTCTTGGTGGAGAAATTCACATTTTTTGCTATGTGGCTTTGCAGTACCCTCCTCCCAATCCAGGTCCAGAGTTTCCTTGTCCACTCAGGTTGGTGTAGCTATATGATGTGCAGGCACCTGGAACGGAGCCCCCACGGACCTGTGCCCACAAATAAGAGCACTGACCCGGCAGAGTGCTTGCCATGCAGACATGAGGCCCTGGGGTCCGGTGCTGGGTCTGAAGAGCTGAAGAACCGATGCTCTAGAGAGCTGATTCTCATCCTGCCCAGGGCTGGCCACAGCATCCTGACAGGTTCCTACTCCAACCATCCCCAGAAAGAGCATCTGTATGTATGTCAGCACACCTCCCCCCCACCCCCCAGGGGCCATTGAGAAACAGCAATGCTGTTCTAAATCTTCCCAAGCTGGGTAGCTAGCCTTAGTGCATTCGTTCCTTGCAGGAGGTAGCTATTGTGACAGCCACATTACAGCAGCACCCGTCAGATTCGGGCCATGTTTAAATGTGACCAGCATGTCTACAGGCACTGTCTTTATTTTCAGGTGCCACACAAAATCTTTGAGTGCAGCGATGGATACGTTTCCCCGTCTTTCCTGCAACCCTACCTGAGTTGGGGTGACGGGTCAGAGACAAAAATCCATCACAACCACCTCCTAGAAAGCTGATGCAGAAATCAAAATGACATAGTCTCAGTCCAACACACTACACGGCTTCGTTCCAGCTTCGTTCCATCTCTACGTAGCGGCAGAGGCTGACAGACTCACCCACCTTCCACTCATGTGACACGGGGATGTGAAGTGACTCCCTGAGGTCACCAAGTGCAGGAAAGAGGGGGTAGGCAGGTGGGGACCAGTCCTGGGGTTCTCTGGGTGTGGAGCTATGTACTTTCCCTTGTTTGGCTGGGCTCCCTCTGTGGCTATACCTTCACTGTGCCCAGCAGCAGGAGGGCATGGAGCTGACTGCTGGCTGGTCTCCATGGCAACAACTGACGAGCCAGCCTGTATCAGATGATGGCAGAGCCGCCAGCTTCAAGCTGCCTTGGAGTAAAAGCTGGACCTGGCAGACTCTGTAGGGGAGAAGAGTGGATAGAGGGGGATGGGGTGGGTGTAGGAGGGCCCCCTCCCTAGCAGCTATCATCTTAGTTTATCCCTGGTCCTGCGGGTAGGGTTCTGTTCTTTGCTGGGGAGGTTTGTTCCTTTCACATATATTTCCTGAATAAACACCCTGGGTTAAACACAGGACACAAGGCACACAAGGATCTTGCCTTCAAGGGGATACAGTCCAGGAAGGGAAGCTAATTACAAGGCAGTCCCAGTCTGCCAGTACTGAAGGAGATGGTGGGAGTCTGAGGCACAGTGTAAGACCCCAAGAGAGGTGTTCCCTTCTCTGTATATAAGACTTGGGTGCAAGATGGATGAATGTTTGTGGGGCATCCCTGAAGGATGAAACAGTCCATTAGAGAAGAATGGGGGCAAAGGATCCAGGCTTAGGTGGGGAGAAGGTCAGGGGGATGGAAGAGAGGGGACAGACTGTTGTGAGTCTGCAGAGCTTTTTGCAGAGGTGAGCAGGGCAGCAAGCTGGGCACATCCCAGGGTCTGGAGAGGGGAAGTCTGCCCCAGGCCAGGCCCTGGGCAATAGGACAGATTTAACCTTCACATGACACCAAGTAAGGCATCCCTACCTCCCCTGTTACAGATGAGGGAGCTGAGGGGCAGATAGCTGCCCTGGATGGAGCAGGAAGTGGGGCTCCAGCCTTGACCTAGGCAGGTATTTCTAGGAAGAGAAAGATCTCCCCTCATGCTGTGATTTTCCCCCTCACCCCACTAAACCTAGGTGTTTAGAAGAGTGTATGGATCTGCCAGGGTTGGCCAGTTGTCTGTCTCAGAGACTCGTCTAAGGAAGGGACCTTTGACCACGAGGATGATAAAGGACAGTGAACTCCTGGGGCTGTGTGGACCCCGTGGATGCTCTGGGAAGAGATCAGAACCTCAGAGCTGCTGGTTGATTACTGTGAGCAGGGGTGGGGTGGGGGTGGGGCTTCTGCCCTTCTGCCCTTCTCTCTTCTTTTCCTTCCCTTACTCCCAGGTTTGCCATACAGGTGCATTTATTTGCACAAATGAGCACAGCTGTGCAAGATGTTTGCACACACACTTGGATACACTCCATTGGCAGACCTGCCTGCACATTTTCTGCATCACCCTGGTACCTTTGCACATCACACACCCTTGTACACCTATGTACTTGCCTGCATGCAAGTGCACACTCATCTCCTGCACACACACCTGCACATATAGCAAACGTGCACCCATGAACACGTATGTAGTGAGAGATGCACACAGTGGCTTATGCCTCTCTGTCACTGGGACCCCTGTTCTCTCCTTTGGTTCCCCCAATGTTGTCTCCATTGGAAGACTCTGAGCCTTGTGTCCTCTCTGTCTCCCCATCGTAGGGCTGGTTAACATCTTACCTGCAACTGGCTGCAACTGAGGGGTGAGGCTGAGAGGAAGCCGTGTGTAGGGCCTTCGTGGGAGGAGTGCAAGAAGCTGCTTCTTCAGGAGGGAGAGGAAACCTCCTGCCCCAGGAGAAGGGGCAGTCCGTATCTCCAAGGCTGGTCTGGCACCCAGTTACTTGAGCCTTTTGGTATTATTCTCTGGGTCTTATAACCAGCTTTGGGTGGGTAAATCCTCCACAAGGTGGGTCCCACCAGCCTCCAGGACATCCCCAAAACTTGGGAAGGGGTACCATTGATATAAATGGTCCCCAGGAGCTGGGCAGTGTGTGGGGTACCAAGCAGCAGCCTAGGGCCTTCCTGTAGCTTTTGCTTTTCCTGGCTCTGCCTCTGTCTCAGGCAGGAGGCCAGGCCTCAAGAGTCAGAGGTTCCTGCCTGAGTGGTGGGACACCCATCCTCCACCGTCACACCCTGCCAGCTGGGGCGGGAGCTGCCATGCTCGACAGGGCAGGGCCTAGCTGCAAGATAATGCGGGGCTTGGAACATAGGCCTTCCTGGCCACCTACTGTGTACTGGGCACTGTTCCACGTGTGTTCTGGGTGGTGACTAGGGCAGAGATTCAGAAGGAGTGTCCTAACTTCCTTGATCATGCAGTCCACATGACACAACCAGAAGACAGCGAGCAAATTTGATTTGCCTTGAACCCAGGCAGTCTGGCTCCACGCTCTCACCACCGGGCCACCCAGTCTCCTCCTGAGCCTGAGGCCTGTTGGCTTCGTCTTCTTCTGTTCCCAGGCAGACAAACACAAGCAGTGCTTTCCTTTTGCCAGCAGTTTGGCCCCGCTTCCTGGCTTCCATGACAGGCAGCCAGGGGCATCTTGCCTCCTCAAGAGGCCTGGGAGGGTCTCCTCGAGAGGCCTGGGAGGGTCTCCTCCAGCCAGCTCCCCAGATCCCACCAAGATATGAGTTTTCTCATGTGGGATGGAGGAGGGACGTGTCATGGAAGGACACTCACCTGGCCCTGGAGAGCCTGTAGTAGGTACCTGCTTGCTTTTCTGTAGTACAGTGGAGTCCATGGCCTGTGCCCACAAAGAGGAGGAGTCAGTGAAGGCCTGAGCCTGTAAGGTGTCCAGGCCTGGATCCTGACCTACCAGGGCACCGCTCCCCAATCTAGACTTCCTTCCCTGGCCCCTCAGATTTTCTTGCCTTAGGGCAGGTGAGAAGAGTCTTCTTGAGACCAATTCTCTTAGACCCTAGATAGCTCTCACCAAAGCCAGGAGGACTGTGGTGCCCATTTTGAACTTCCATAGATGAGTCAGAAGCACATGTCCCTGGACCCTAAGCCTTGCTCACTTGTGCCTCTGCTCAGCAAGGCAGCAGGGAGGCTGGTTCCCAGTCCCCAGGTCCTCTATTCTGGGGGCACCAGGTTTTGGCTTCTCTGGCAGTCAGGGGAAGCACCTGGCAGCTTAGCATCCTGCTGTGTGTTGGTCCGCGTATTCTTTTCCAGCCCCTTCACGGTGACTTGCCTGTATGAAGAGCATTTTGACAACAATGGCAAAAGGAGGAGTGGAAAGGGACAGAAAGGTAAACAAACCCTGGAAATCCTCTTGGTCCCCTCTGCCACTGGGTCTCTGCTGGACAGCAGGACAGGGAAGGCTCCAAGGACTCTGTCCTCTTCAGTTTCTCCATCCGCGAGCCAGGCAGGAAGGATCACTGATGGAGTAAGGCCATCTGGACCGTGCCATCCTGATGCTGCCCTTTTCTGCTCACTGCCCAGCCACTGGCCCACCCTTGGCACATGCCAACACACAAGAATTTCATGGGTTAGAGAGATGGGTCAGAGGTTAAGAGCACCTACTGGCTCAGCTCATGAAGAGGACCTGAGTGGGCTCTCAGCACCCACGGTAGGCTGATCACAACTCTCTGACTGTGCTCCAAGGGAGCTAATGATCTCTTTGACCACTGTATTCAGGTGTAACACACATACACACAAGTAAAACAAAAAAAATAAAACTTTTATAACTCCAGAATTAAAGAATTTGTGCTTCAGCATTAGTGATGATGGCTCGTGTCTGTAATTTTAGCACTCTTGAGGCTGAGGGCAGAGGATTCAAGTTCCAGGTCATCTAGGGCTACATAGAAGTTGATGTTTAAAAAATAATTCTTTAAGTTAGGCGGTGGGGACGCACACCTTTAATCCCAGCACTCGGGAGGCAGAGGCAGGTGGATCTCTGTGAGTTTGGGCCAGCCTGATCTATAAGAGCCAGTTCTAGGACAGGCTTCAAAGCTACAGAGAAACCATGTCTTGAAAAACCAAAAAAAATTCTTTAAAACATATTTTATAGGTGTGTGTGTGTGTGTGTGTGCGCGCGCGCGCGCATACACACACAGAGTGATTTTGGACTCCCTTCTGTATGCTGTGAATGTTTTACTACCATTAGTTAATAAAAAAAGCTGATTTGGCCAGTAGCCCGGCAGAATAGATTCAGGAGAGATATCTAAGCAAAGATAAAGGAAAAAAGAAGGTGGAGTCTGGGAGACGCCTGCAGCCACTGGAGAATCAAGATGTGAGGTAACAAGCCGCGACACTCGTGGTAAAATGTAGAATAATAGAAATGGGTTAACTGAAGTTTTAAGAGTTAGTTAGTAATAAGCCTAAGCTAATAGGGCAAATAGTTTGTAATTAATATTAAGCCTCATAGTGGGTGTTCAGGAACTGGTGGACAGGAGAGAAACCTCCAGTTACAACAGAGCACATGCACATGGGTAGAAGAGGGTGTCAGAGCCTCTGCAACTGGAGTTACAGGTGGTAGTGAGTCACCATGTGGGTGCTGGAAACTAAACCCTGGGTCCTCTGCAAGAACAGCAGGTGCTCTTAATGGCTTAGCCCTCTCTCCAGTCCCCACAGGGATATTTTTGAGCTGCACCTGAGATGAAGCAATAGGATTATAAAGAGACCAGCACGCTGAAACAGGGCTTGAAGAATAATTGCACATAATTAAATATTTAAATGTTAATCGTTTCCTCAGGTCAAGGCACTTGTCATGAAAGCCACATCTCTGGAACCCGTGTAACAGTGGAAGTTGTCTTCTGACCTCCACATGTGTGCCATAGCACACATGCCAGCCCCTCCCAAATAATTTTTAAAAAGTTGCCACTTAGCCATGTGTGATGGAATGCTAGCCAGAATTGAAAAGGTCAGAGCTATAGATACAGTCACCAACAAAGCACCTTCAAAGCTCTTAAAGGTAAAAAAGAAGCCAGAGGCTAATGAAGTTGTAGGAATCCAGGGTGGAAACTGTGGTAGCCTGCGGCCATGACAGGTGGTGCTGTTGAGGACTGAACAGGGGCAGAAGGGGACTCTGAGGGGTCACAGAGAACTTTTCTTTTCTTTTCTCTTCTCTTCTTTTCTTTTCGGTCTCTTCTCTTTTCTTCCCCGCCCCCCCCCCCCCCAACTTTGGTTTTTCGAGACAGGGTTTCTCTGTACCAGAACTCATTTTGTAGACCAGGCTGACCTTGAACTCACAGAGTTCCACCTGCCTCTGCCTCTTGAGTACTGGGATTAAAGGCGTGCGCCACAACTGCTTGGCCCATGGAGATGTTTTCTGTCTTGACTTGGAAGTGTTCTCCACAACCTCACACGAAGTCCAAACCTGTCAGATGGACTCTTAAGACTGGTGACTTTTAGCCAGGCAGTGTTGGCACTTGGGAGGCGGCAGAGGCAGACAGAGATTTTTCAATTCAAAATCTACCTGCAGAATCAGCAGAGCGAATTCCAGGACAGCCTGAGTTATACTGAGAAACCCTGTCTTGGGGTGAGAGGAAGGGTGACATTTATTGCATGTACATTGTACCTCATTGAACCTTTATTTTGTTCATTGCAGTCCTGTGCTCTAGGCTCAATCTGGGCTGCAGCACCAGGGTTTCAGTATCCCATCTGCCCTGCTCATCCTTTCACAGATGAATATGTGGCTTTGTGAGGTCACTCGGTGTCCAGGCTCATGGCTCACATCCCACCCCTTCCCTCTAAACCACTAGACTTCTATAAATCAGGGTTGGCCTCATGAAGGTCCAGGCAGGCACCCAGGTCACTTGTCCTGCAGGAAGTCCCTATGCTCACCCCTCCCCCACTGCTCGCCCCCGGCCCCTCCCCCCCCAGCTTCTCTCCTACTTCATTTCTCCTCTTGCACACTGATGCAAGATGATCGGTAGGAGTGCTGAGTGCTGTTTGGGTGAGGATTATGAAGGGTCAGAAACCATGGAAACGGCTCAGCACCCCCTCCAAGGTGCAGCGTCTAGGAAGGATACTCTGTTGCCATTGGCCTGCAGTCTGCACCTCTCCCTAATGTGATGTGTGACTTTTATTTATTTTTTCCCATGGTGCATCTCCTTCTCTCTCTTGCACTCTCTTCCGAGTTACTCTACTTGCCAGACTGCCAGAAGCTGCAAGGTCAGTAGGAAAAAGCACAAGGCTTTGTCCTTGCTTCCTGTGGCTTTTGGGCTTCTTGTGCTCTGAGCTTCACTCTAGGGGGCTGTCCTGACTGCTGGGACCAGTGTTGATGGTGGAAGCAGAGACTGGGGTTATGAGCAGCAGAGAGGGAGCCAGTTTCTCCACAGGTATCATGGTTGCAGAAGTAATTTTCATTTCTCTTTATCTCTGAGAAGCCATCTGAGGGCTGAAGACCGGGTGGGCTCCATAGGTGGACTCCTAAGCAGAGACTGGGGTTACGAGCAGCAGAAAGGGAGCCAGTTTCTCCACAGGTAGGAAGTAACTCATTTCTGTTTATCTCTGAGAAGTCGTTGGGCTCCATAGGTGGGCTCCTCATGAATGTCAGAGGAGCGTGGGCAGCCTGAATCACGCTAAGTTTTCTTTTTTATAAATGCATTGTGTGGGCTGTGCAACTTTACCTGACGATGCGGAGAGAGGGCCAGGTGTGCTCTGGATTTCAGAAGTTTTCCAGTTTTCACATATTTGCACAAACTCTGCCAGCTAGGTATGGTTCATCTGAAGACACAGACCCACAGTGCTTCCATCTGATGCCAAGCGTGTGCACGCCGAGTGAGCTCAACAGATCCCAGGTCTGTTGCAGCCTGCTCTCCTGTGGACTAGTGATGAGGGTAAGGATTCTGCTGGGGCTAGAGCAATAGCTCAGCTGAATTCAAATCCCCAGTTTGGTGTGGTGTTACACCTCTGTAATCCGGCACTGGGAAGGCGGAGCCAGGCAGAGCCAGGCAGAGCCATAGAGCTTTCTGACCAGATGGTTTATATAACTTGTTGAGCTCTGGGTTCGGAAAGACCCTGACTCCAAAAAATAAGGTGAAGGATGGAAGCGAGGGATCGGGAGTAAACAAACTCATGGCCAAACTTGGAGACCTGCATTTTATCCCAGGCCCCACATGGTAAAAAGAGAGATTCCCACAAACTGTCCTTTGACCTCCGCTCTTAGGCCTTCCTAACTAAATAAATAGAAAATGTAATTTCAAATATTTTAAAGAGTGAGAAGTAATTGAAGAAGGCAACCGACATCAGCCTCTGGTCTTCACATACATGCATGTGCACATTAGTGCACACACACACATATGAGAATGTAAACCATATGCATGTACACACTGATGCACATGCACACATACACACACACAAGAGTGTAAAACATGCATGCACACACACACACCCAAAACATATACACTTCTGTCCCCTCTTACCTCATTGTTGTGGTTTGCCCTGGAAGATTCATATGGTAAGGCTTCTCCTAAGTGGTGGCTTCAAGAGAGGGTGTGGCCTTGTGGGGGTGACTGGGCCTTTTGGTTTTTTTTTTTTTTTTTTTTTTTTTTTTTTTTTGTTTTTTCGAGACAGGGTTTCTCTGTGGCTTTGGAGCCTGTCCTGGAACTAGCTCTTGTAGACCAGGCTGGTCTCGAACTCACAGAGATCCGCCTGCCTCTGCCTCCCGAGTGCTGGGATTAAAGGCGTGCGCCACCACCGTCCGGTGACGGCGACTGGGCCTTTTGGGAGTCTGCCTTCAGAAGGGATTCGTTCCAGCCCTGAGTGGCTCAGGTTCCTTGGGGTTGGGTTCGTCCCTGGGAAAGTGAGTTTGGCTCTCCAGGCGTTTGTTTCCTCTATGGCTGTGTGCTCTGCCATGCATATGTTCCCACCATGAGATGCTGTCTGTGTGAGACCCTCACCAGAGGCGGGCAAGGGTGTCATGCTTGAACTAAGTAAGCCTCTTTTCTTGGCAATTTTCCAGCCTCTGGAGTTCTGTAGTAGTAACACAAAATGGGCCAAGACACCCAATAAGCCATTAAAGTCATTGTAGTGAAGTTGTAAAATGACTTTTTTTTTTCTTAAAAATGAAACCACGATTTTGCTTACTGTATAGAAACAATTTCATTGTTGTGGTGGCTCAGATGGGACCAGTGCCGGCTGGTGGAAGTGTTTGAGAAGGAGTAGGAGGTATGGCCTTGTTGGAGGATGTGTGTCACTGGGGACAAATCTCTGAGGTTTCGAATGCCCACGACATTCCAGTTAGCTCTCTGCCTTCTTCTTCTGGATAAGGATGTACACTCTCCGCTTACTAAACTGGCGGCACCCTGCCTGCCTACCTGCTGCATGCTCCCCACTGTTGTAGTCAGAGTCTCTAATCCTCTGCAACAGAGAGTCCCAAATTAAACCTTTTTTAAACATATAAGCTGCCTTGGTCGTGGGATTTCGTCACAGCTGTTGGAAAATGACCACAGCAATTATCTTGTGATTCTGTGAACTGCACTCAGCTGGGAGGGTCTTGGGCTGCAGCCAGGACCGTGTCTGATGGAGTCAGGACCCCCAAGATGCCTCGTTCACTTACGTGACTGGCATTTGGTCACTTGGCCAGGCTGTGGACTGGAGGTACTCTCTGTTTCCTAGGATGCTCATAGCAGAGGAGAGACCCATTGCTGAAGGAAAGAGGAAGTAGGGGAGGAAATAGGAGCGGCTAGCCGGGCGGTGGTGGCGCACGCCTTTAATCCCAGCACTCAGGAGGCAGAGGCAGGCGGATCTCTGTGAGTTCGAGGCCAGCCTGGTCTACAAGAGCTAGTTCCAGGACAGGCTCTAAAGCCACAGAGAAACCCTGTCTCGAAAAACCAAAAAAAAAAAAAAAAAAAGAAATAGGAGCGGCTAGCTGCTTCAAGACCAGACCAGAACTGCACAGCCTTTCTTTGCCCTGGCTCCAGAGGACTGTCTGAGGCGCAGGTCAATCCAGCACTCCCTCAGACCAGTCTTTTGCTGAGGCCCCGCCCTTAGCCTCTAGCCGTCCTTTCGCTGGTTTCTCGCCCTTCCCCCACAGCCCCTGCTCTTCCTTCTAGACCTTCCTAACGCTGGGTACTCTACTATATAGCTTCTCCCATCATGCTGACCCCCAACTTTAGAATTACTTTTGTTGCTACTTTCACAACTATAATTTTGCTACTGTTATAAATCATAATGTAAATAGCTGATATGCGGGATATCTGACATTCGACCCCTGTGAAAGGGTTGTTGTTCCATCTCCTAAGGGTGGTGACCCACAGGTTGAGAATTGCTGTTGTAGAGTACTCACTCCTTCAGGTTCTGTTCGTTTTACCCTTGACTCTACCTATTGTCCCCAAGACTGCTGCCTCACCTGTGCCCAGGACCCTGCAGGCCAACCTACAGCCACACCTCAGTGATAATCCGGGGCATCCAGTCCCCCTTAGGCAGAATTAACAACCTCACTCAGCTGGTGCAGAGGGGAATCCGGTCGGTGTCCCAACCCTCTTCTGTGTGGTCCTCCTCGCCACCTCCCAGGGCTCCCACTCACACCAAGCCCTGCAGGGCATTCTTCTTCGAGAATAAACATCACCTGGGTCGTCAAAACAAGAGCTGGAAGTCAAAGGGGAAGTGAAAGAAAAGGATGTTATGGTCCCAGGCTTTCTGGGGAAGCAGAAAGGTGCGTGCACCCGTGTGTGTGTGTGTGTGTGTGTGTGTGTGTGTGTGTGTGTGTGCGTGCGCGCGCGCGGGCGCGCGCGTGCCGTCCAGCTTGATTGGAAACCACACTGGTGCAAACTGAGAGGCCCCAGGAATGGCAAGCAGCTTCTCCTTGCTCGAAGGAATTTTCTGGAAACCATAATGGCCGCCGTTCCTAACCACAGCCTGGCCTTCCTGGCAGACTTGGTGCATGCGTGTGGTCAGGGCGGCCAGGCTGGAGCCGGCCTGGGAGCTTCTGCAATCTGAGCCCCCTCAGTGTTGACAAGTGGGGCCTGGTATTCCTGAACAAGGAACAGGCGCTGCCTCCCCTCTTCCAGTGGAGAGGAAGACGCTTCGGCCGTCGGCTGAACCCTCTCTCTGTGCAAGGCCCCGCTCGGTCTCAGGGGTATGTGGTTCTCATTTCCACTTTTCATTAGAGGAAGCAGGCTCTGAGGAGCACAGGACTTGCTCAGTGTCAAAGAGGAAGCCTGGTGATTCTGGCCAGGTCGGCTAGCTGCACAGGGCTCTGGTTGCTGTAAACAGGGGCATGGCTGAGCTGGGCCTCCCGTAGCCTGGTTTTCCCCCTCCTTACGTAATAGCATTGCTCCTGAGGTCAAGGGTGGGACAAGAAAGGAGGGCCCCAGCTCAGCACCTGCAGGGCGCCAGCAGTTTGCAGAGCAGCAGCCAGCTGCAGATGGTCCACCTGGCCAGGTGCTCGCATGCCGTCAAGTCATTTGCTCTTCTTTACCTATTTGCATGGTAATCTTATTCAAGTAATGACTGCTTAAAGATGGAAGCTATATATAGACACACTATATATATTTACAACACACACACACACGCACACACAATTGAGAGCAAGGTCTGCAGAAACACCGTGCCAAGAATATTTTTAGATCATTTCATTATGAAAATTTTAAGCACATAACTGAGTAGCACTCTGCTATGTCAGGGTGGGTTTCCTGGGAGGCCCAAGGAGCTGGAGTTCCAGGGCCTTTTCTATGCCTTGGGAGGCATCCAGGGAGGGGTCACCATTGTCATATGCTCTTGTAAATTTTGCAAAAACAATAACAAAAAAATTTTTAAAGTTCTTTTTTACCCCCAGTTTTCCGAGAAGGGTTTCTCTGTGTAGCCTTGACTGTCCTGGAACTCACTCTGTAGACCAGGCTGGGCTCAAACTCCTAGAGATCCATCTGCCTCTGCCTCCGGAGTGCTGGGATTAAAGGCATATGCACATGTCCTCCACATATATGAGCTTCTAAGTCTTGAGCCTTTCCTTCCCAGCTTGGTAGACACAGGGAAGAACAGTTCAGGTTTGTTCTTGCTCCCATTCTCAAATTGAAGTCTGATAACAGTCCCAAGGCCTCAGGGGGCTTCATTTGCTCCTCCCTAAGTGCTCAACCTGGGTTTCCCTACCCTTGGCCAAGCAGAGTCCACCACAGGACTTTGGGGTACAGAGTAGGGGAAGCTGGTGAAGCCAGCTCCCTTCTGTTCCCAGGCAGCCAGGACTTCCTACAGGCCTACATGGAGAAACTGCTTCTTTTGCTTCCAGGAGATCCTTATGGTCCCCAGAGAATCTGTCTGCTGAAGAAAGCCGCACCTGCCCTCTGGGCCTTAGTGCATCTGCTGGGGTGGGGGTGGGGGAATGTGGAAGCAGGATCCTGCCCAACCCCCTCCCTACCCAGCAGGCACCTGCCATCCCTCCTTCCCAGTGGCTACCATTTACTCCTTGCGTTCAGTACCTAATTCCCTTCAGGACATTTGTCCTATATGGCTTCCTAGGGGCTAGCCTGGAGCTTTGCCATGTGGGACAAGTTAGATGGCTGTTGATGGTTAGTTTTGATTGCCTACTGTATATAACCTAGAATCAGCTGGGGTGAGTCTCAGTTGTTAATTATGTTAGTTGACAGAGGAAGTCCTAGCCCATTCCCCAGGCAGATGAGTGGCAAAATCGAGCTGAGCGCAATCAAGCAAGCATGTGAGTATGCAATGGCTATGCATCTCTTTCTGCTCTTGACTGCGGACATGATGTGACCAGTTCTCTCCATCTCCTTCCTCCCGCTGTGACTTTGATGATGGACGAGAACCTGGAATAGTGAGCTAGATAAACCTTCTCTTCCTTCAGTTGCTTTTGTCAGAACATTTAATCACAGGAATTAGACTAGGACACGAGCCTGGGAGCTCCCGGGGACCTGCCTGTCTGCCTCCCATCTCACCACCGCCAGGACTCCAGACACGGGGAACTGAGTGCCAGCTCCTTACGTGGGCTCCAGATCCAGACTCGGGTTCTCATGCTTCTGAGGCAAGCCCTTTCCTGACTGAACCACCATCTCCTCAGCCCCTGAAGATGTTTTTGAGGGAAGTGTGAGATCCATTTCCAGAGAGGCCCTTTGGGAATGACTGGCAAACGAAATGGGTTGGAGAATTCCCCAGTGCATCTGCTGGCCACATGGAACCTCCAAGTGGTGAATACATCAGAGGACAGAAGAGGTGGCCTAGGAAGAGACATAGCTTTTCTCTCACAGCCTCCATAGTCCTCCCCAGATCCTCCAGGTCACAAGACCAAAGCTGCAGTTATGTTCCCACAATGCTACATGCTACATTTCCCACAATGCTACACACTACATTTCCCACAATGCTACACGCTACATTTCCCACAATGCTACACGCTACATTTCCCACAATGCTACACGCTACATTTCCCACAATGCTACACGCTACATTTTGTTTTGTTTTGTTTTTTGTTTTTTTTTTTTGGTTTTGTTTTGTTTTGTTTTGTTTTTTTGAGACAGGGTTTCTCTTTATCTTTGGAGTCTGTCCTGGAACTAGCTCTTGTAGACCAGGTTGGCCTCAAACTCACAGAGATCCACCTGCCTCTGCCTCCCGAGTACTGGGATTAAAGGCGTGCGCCACCACCGCCTGGCATGCTATGTTTTATGGTATTGGAAGTTGTCACTGAGCCTCTAAGCTGGCCAGCTCCCTGGGCCTCTGGTGACGTTCTGTTAATTTCTGCTACAATTGGACTGGTTTGTCTTTGAGCAACCGGGCTGTCTAATTCATTCATTCATCCTTAGTTCATGCCTTCACTTGCATGTTCATTCAGCATTTATGAACTGTGCTTGGTGCCACCAACACAGCTCAGTCCTCCTAGAGCCCCTGGGCTGATGGCTGTGGCTCCCTAGAGGCGGGGATGGCTCAGATAGGCCCTGTAGTCTGGAAAGGATGTTCACATAGGGACTAGTGCTTAAAACTGAAGAGAAAGGAGTTGAGTCTGGAGACTGGAGAATGCTGCGCAGAGAAGCTATGGCAGAGCCTGCAGCCGAGGAGTGGGTTCCCATCAATAAGGAGAACACACTAATAGCAGAGTATCTGAGCTAGGGATTCCCAAGGAGTCAGGATCCCAAAGATGCCCCAGTTTCTAGTTTTGGCTGTGTAGATGATTCATTTGTAGAAAGGGGGTCACTTTGGGAGGGGACCCCACCAGTTCAGGGAACATGCGTCTTTCCTAGGCACGGTCTTCAAAATCTTCTGAAACGTAGCAAGCACATCCTTGGACACAGTCAGCTAGGAGATGGGGCTCCTGCATAGATGTGGGCTCAGGAAAACAGGGCAGGAAGCCAGCCTCACCTGAACTGTCCAGGGAAACCCTGCCACATCAGCCAGGTCTCTGTGTCCAGTTGCAAGAGCAGGGCTTGTCTGCTAAATTCTCGAGAAAAGGTTCATGTCTCCTCCTTCCCTCGTGCGCGGCCTCAGATCCTTCTCCTTTTCCACCCATGCAGGTTTCGCAAGCCAGGTGCAGGCTTTCAGAGCCTGCATCCTGTTTTGAAGTCTGTTTACTCTACAAAATTAATCCCTTTGATGTCTGGAGAAGAAAAGACTCATATTAAACAAAGACCCGGCTCTGGACTCTGCACACTAAGCCCCGCTATGGAGGGTCTTTGTGTACACACTCAGGAAAACAATGCCCCAAGCTCAGGTTACACATCCACTGGGCGTGACCTCCGTAGGTAGAAGGGCACAACTCTCACTACTTCATATCAGTAGGCTCCATGCATGCCTTCCAGACGCTAGGCTACAACCAAGTGGAGAAAGAAACACAATGGTAATTTGGAACAAATAGAGAGGGAACTAGAACCATGCACTCTTAACTGTTAAACGAGATCGTGTGTGGTGTGTGTGTGTGTGTGTGTGTGTGTCTTTGCCACTACCAAGGTCTTCCTAGGAACTGAAAAAACCAGGAAGGGCTGAGGATGTAGCTCAGTTGGTGGGGGCCCTGCCTAGCACACAGGAGGCCCTGGGTTTGACTCCCAACACTGCATGAATGAGCCGAGATGGCAAATACCTGTAATCCAAGCACTCAAGAAGTGGAGGCAGGAGGACCAGGAGTTCAAGGTTGTGGTGGTTTGAATGAGAATGGCCCCCATAGGTTCATATACTTGAATGTTTGGTCCCAGTTTGTAACACTGTTTGGGAAGGATTAGGGGGCGTGGCCTTGCTGGAGGAGGTGTGTCATTGAAGGTGAGCTTTGAGGTTTCCAAACCCTACACCATTCTCAGTTAGCTCTCTCTACCTCCTGATTGTTGCTTCAACATTTAAGCTCCCGGTCGCTGCCCGAGCACCATGCCTGCTGCCTTGCTCCTTGCTGTGACGTCATGAACTTAGTTTCTGAAACTGTCAGCAAGCTCCCAATTCTATAAATTGTCTTGGAGATGATGTCTCTTCACAACAATGGAAAAGCAACTAAGACAAAGGTCATCCTCAGTTGCACAGGGAATTTGAGACCAGTCTGGGTTCCGTGAGACCCTGTCTCAAAACAGGATAGAGGTAAAAACAAACAAACAAATAATAATGACACTGGAAGGCTGGCTGTGTGGGTACTACCGTTGCAAACCCTCTGATATCCAGTTGGCATAGAGAGATAGGTGGGCATGGGTGCCCCTCGACTCTTGACCTGCTCTGCACCCACCCATGATGGCTTGTAAGAAAATGGCTCCCATAAATTCACAGAGGGTGGCACTATTAGGAGGTGTGGCCTTGTTGAAGTTTGTACAGCTTGGAGGACGCGTGCCACCGGAGGTGGGGTTTGAGGTTTCAAGTGCTCAAGCCAGGCCCAGGGTCTCTCTCTTCCTGCTGCCTGCCTTCCTGGTGGTAGAACTAGCAGCTACCTCTCCAGCATTGCCATGTCCCCGCCTCCCCCTGCAATGATAACTGTTTTCCTTTATAAGAGTTACCACATTCATAGTGTCTCTTCATAGCAATAAAATTCTCACTAAGACAAGTTCCATGGTCAAGAAACATGGCCTTTTGGAGACAGCATTTTCAGAGAGGTGATTCTTAATGAGATATGCAATAAGATAACCAGGATGAGCCTGCACTCAAGGGAATTTTCACAGGACAAGGAAGTTTTGTCACACAGAGAGACACCAAGCATGCATGTGAGGACATAACAAAGGGTGTCCCACAAGCCTGGGAGGGAAACCTATACTGGTTGGGTTTTGCTATCAGCCTCACATAGCCTGGAGTCACCTGGGAAGTGGGAACTTTAATTGCCTAGGTCAGATTGGCCTGTGACCATGTCTGTGGGAGATTGTCTTGATTGATAATTGATATGCAAAGGCCTCACCCACTGTGGGTAGTACCATCCTTAGGTACAGCCCCGAAATAATCACACAGACACTGTATTAATTAAATCTTGGCCTATTAACTCTAACTTCTTTTTTTTTTTAAGATTTATTTATTTATTAAGCATACAATGTACTGCTGGCAAGGAAGGCACCAGATCTCATTACAGATGGTTGTGAGCCACCATGTAGTTGCTGGGAGTTGAACTCAGGACCTCTGGAAGAGCAGCCAGTGCTCTTACCCTCTGAGCCATCTCTCCAGCCCTAAATCTAACTTCTTATTGGCTAACTCTTACATCTTAATTTAACCCATTTCCATTCATTTGTATATTGCCACGTGGCTGTGGTTTACTGAGTAAAATTCCCAGCTTCTGTCTCCAGTGGCGGCTACATGGCTTCTCTCAGACTCTGCCCTTCTTCCTCTCAGCATTCAGTTTAGTTTTCCCTGCCTAGCTAAGTTCTGCCCTGCTATGTAACCCCCGCTTGGCGGGTCAGCTATTCAGGGTCCTCTGAAGGGGTGCTAACCTGCAAGACATGGGCTGAAGAAGAGGAAGGAGACCAAGCAAGATTCTATTGTCAAGGTCTCCCTTTATTGGGGTGAAAGTTACAGCTTATATACCCCTTGAATGGGGTGGAGGTAGGGGTAGGCAGGAACTCTGCCGGGGTAACTGAAGGTCATTAGCCAGCACCTGGAGTAAGCCGAAGCATGTGATCCATTAACATTGGAGTAAGGGGTGGTTCAGTTAACAGATGTGATCCATTAGCATTGGAGTAAGGGGTGGGTTCCGTTAATGGATAGCTCTCAAGATAGTGGGATGAGGGGTGGGTTCTCTGTAAACATCCTTAGGGCAATGACCTCTGCTATCCCTGTAAGGATGATGGTCCCTGACAAATCTATCCTTAGGAAAATGGTCCCTGACACTGCTATTTCTTTATTCTCTAATAAAAAAAAAATAATAAATAAATAATAAAAAAAGCAGTTTCTTTATTCTCTAATAGTAATCACAACATACAGAGGTAAATTCCACATCACCCTGATGTGATTCTCAGCGCCCACATGGCAGCTCACAACCGTCTGTAACTCCAGTTCCATCTATGCAATTATCTGACATCCAAGTGTATGCATGTGGTGAATTCATACATGCAGGCAAAACACACAATACAGGTTTAAGAAGAATTCAGAGAAAGGAAAATACATTCAAGTTACTGCTTAGCTTCTTTCACAGTGTGGGAGCCAGCCTGCCCAGATGCCTCCCTTGGGGCAGGGCTTCGGATGTGTCCTTCAGGTTGTATCCAGCCACTCACATCGCCTTGTTCTGCCTCGTTATTTTTCCAGCTTTGAAGGCACTTGCATGGCACACCCTCTCAGAGACAGTGGGAAGATGGACCAGTTTGGTGACCATGGGATGACTATGGTAGGGTGAGAGCACACTGCACCCACCAGACAGCCTGGCAGTGGTGCTGGGCCAGCTGCAGGCATTTCAGAGGGGCCCCTTTTATAACACGCCTCACCCTCCCATGAGGAGGTGTCCGGACAAAATTTATCCCTCCAGGTGTCACCCAGGGACACTGACCTCACCGGATCAAGCCAGCCTGTGCAGAATTGACTGGGCACAGACAGGAGGGTTCAGATGAGGATCCAGGCATGGGTCTGCAGGAAGGAGAAAACCTCCTAGCCAGGCTTGGTGCCGTCTATTCTTCTGATGTCTTTACAGAGACAAGAGGGATATGGGTCTCCTGTCGGCTCCTCAACCTTTATCATGGTTATTGGCCTAGAGAGCCTTGAGAGCATGGTCTTCAGAATGACACAGAGTTTATTACATGCTTTACATCTTGACAGACTTCCCCAGCCCCCACCCCTCTCTCCCTGGGACCAGAAAATGTTCCTGCCAATCTTTCTATTGCCATAAGTGTTTATTTATTTGGTCTCTGTGTATAGTGATGGCTTCCCCACTGTCTGTTTAGAAAACCCTTTCAGTGACCGGATGGCTCAGTGGTTAAGAGCACTGACTTTTCTTCCAGAGGACCCAGGTTCCAGTCCCAGCATTCACATGGTGACTCACAACCATCAGGAACTACAGTTCTAGGAGATCCAAAGCCTTCTGGCCTTTGCAGGCATTTTACGCATGTGGTACGTGGACATACACTGACATATATGGACACACGCAGACATACATGGACGTATGCGGACATTTACAGACATACATGAGGGCAAAATGCTCATACACATAAAAGGAGAGAAAAGAAAGAAAGAAAAGAATTTTTTCAGTGGGCTAGCAAGATGATTCAATGGGTAAAGGTATTTGCCGCTAAACTGGATGGCCTGAGCTTGATCTCTGGGTCTTGTTGCAGAAGGAGAAAGCCTACTCTCGCAAGCTGCCCTCTGATCTCCACACATGCATGTTATGGCATGCACACATACACACAAAATAAGTAAATGCAAAACTAAAATCTGAAACAAGAAAATTGAGAGGGTTGTAGACACGGCCCCCACCCCTAACCAAGAAGCAGTCTGCAAATGATACCCTGGCAAAGGAACAGTTAGTTTTCTCCGATGGGGTCTTATTGGACATACTAGCCACACTTCAGGGCAGTCGCCACGCCCAGGCGTAGTTGGCCAACACAAAAGATCTCAATGGTATTTTTGTAGACTTTTTGTCTCATTTTGCTTGTTTGGGCATTTTTTTGTCTTACTGGTATTTTGTTTATATATTTTTGCTTTCTTTCTTGTTTTTTCTTTGTGTGTTCCTTGTCTTGTGTGTGTGTGTGTGTGTTTGTTTAAGGAGAGAGAGAGAGAGAGAGAGAGAGAGAGAGAGAGAGAGAGAGAGAGAGAACATAATGCTGGGTGGAGAAGTGGGAAAGGATCTGGGAGGAATTGGGGGAGGGGAAAATGTGAACAAAATATATTGGATGAAAAAAATTTAATGAAACATAAAACAAGAAAGTCCTTAAAGAGAGCTGATCCCGAGGCTGAACAGTAGTCTCACAGTTGCTGAGACCTCTGGGTAATAGGCTGAGCGCTGCCCGGTGCTGTAGGAAGACTTCCAATAAATACAGTAGTGAGGGGTCCCTCCTGCTTGCTCCTCTGTGGCTCCAGACCTTACAGGAAAAAGCCCAGAAGCTGCCACTCACCCCAACTCAGACAGAGTGAGTGGTTGTTAGCAGTCGGATGAGTGTCCTTAGATGGGACACCACTTTGGAGCCCCTCGGCTCACCGCCACCCTCTTCTCCGTGACCAGGGCATGTCAGCCAGAAGCACTTGAATGCATGGACTGCTCTTAGCTCCTGTTTCTGAGACACCAGAGAGTGTGGGAAAAAAGTCATGCGAGAGAAGCCAGGGAAGGGTCGGGTCCTTCCATTAGCCTCTGTACAGGGCAGGATCAGCCGCAGGGGATAGGGCAAGCCATGGTGAAGCCCCGCTGTGCTCACCTGCAGAGGGCAGGTCTGCAGGCCACCCTGGAGGCCTCCCTGGAAGAGGAGGACTGTCCCTGGACTGTGGGAAAACTCTGATTCTTGGTGTCTGCTTGCTGCGCAGGAGGACTACTTGACAGATACGCGCCTGTGGCCTCTGGGAGTGGAGAGAAACCTTTTCGAGAACTGGAGCTGTTCTGTGACTCCAGGCACTGAGGCGTGTGACAGGTGGCATTGCATGTGGCTTAGACGTCCCTGTGGTTCTGGATCCATGGCACTGGCAAGGAAAGTTGGAGTGTGTGGACACACATACACAAGCATCCCTGCCCCCCCGCCCCCACACTCCATTTTGGCTTCTGCTAGGCAGAAATGGGAGCAGCAGTCCGTGAGCAGCGAGGGCAAGGAGCCTTTGCAGGAGTCACAGCTGGGGCCCAAGTGCTGAGTGGACCCGGTTCAAGACTCGAAAGTAAAAAGGATCTGAGGCCCAGGGGGATGAGGTGGCTCAGTGGGGAAAAGGTGCTGACTGCCAAGCCTGAGAGCCCCAAGTTCAGTCCCTGGGCCCCACGTGGAAGGAGAAAACGGACTCCCAAAAGTTGTTCTCTGACCTCCATACACCTGCCATAGCACACACATGTGCATGTGCTTGCATGCATGCAAGCAAGCATGTGTGTGCGTGCACACACACACAGAATAAATAGATGTAAAATATTAGTATTTGAGGGGGACACAGGGAGTACCAGCAGTAGGATACCCCTGAGGAGTGAGGTGGCTTAGCAGCTCACCCCACTGCCCACTGGCTGGGCAGCCTCCTGCCCACTGGGCACACGGCACCTGCTTCCTTCCTGCAGGCCTGTGAATAAAGAGCAGGGAACCAGCTCTGTGAAGAAGGGAACAGAAGCCATCACCTAGATGACTCCAGCCCATAATGCCACCTGTACCCACAGCAACCTCAGGACTCAGGGTCCCGTGATCATCAGTCAGACCTTGGACGGCCTGAGCACAGCTGACAGTGCGTGTCTGTCCTCCCCACTCCTCACAGCTCCATCCTCTTATTCAGAGCCCACCTTGGTGTCCCCAGTCTTAGGCCCTGAAGTCCAGGAAGGACTGAGACCTACATGTGGGGTCTCAGGGCTGGTGGGCAGGAGGGTCCCCCATGCACGCAGGCCTTACTCATCCCACCAGAGAAACTCAGCCCAGCCAAGCACTTTACCTAAAGCCATGGGGAACAGCAAGCCCTTAGGGGACATGGCACAACCCCACAGTGGACAGAGAACCAGCTCCAAAGCCTCTTTGTGGCTGGGCCAAGGGCTGCAAGACCAAGGAGCAGCAAGAGAGCCAGCGTTCTGTTGTGATGTATCCAGAAGATGTGCCCAGAGCAGGGCCCTCTGCTTGGATGAGGGGGCAGCTGAGGCACACAGTGCTGGAGTCCGGTGCCAGCCACTAGAGAAGCCATCTTGGCTGAGGGCCCAAAGTCCGTATGACGTCCACTTGGGAGGCTGCTTGGCTCCTGCCACTCATGCCCACCTGTCCCCATCCTCACAGCTCAGAGTGCTCGCTGGCAGCTATCTACTTCTCTTCCTGCAATGCCGAGAAGACAGCAGAAAGCCACCAGCTTCTGAGGGCTGGCAGAGGCCTGGCGGGAGCAGAAGAGGGGCCCTTTAGTATCTCCCATGTTTCTCTTAACCTCCGGGCAGTGGGGACATGAAGTCATCTCCTATTGTGAGACAAGAGCAAAACCTCCTTCAGCCACTGCCCTGCTGTGTGTCTTGGGGCTCAGAGAGCAGCTAGAAGGACAAGGCTTCCTTCAGTCCATATCAGGGAAGAGACCCCCTACCAGGAAACTCCCCTCTAACCTGGGTGCACCTTATGAGCTCCCCAAACTCTGAAGACCTGGCTGAGCAGGGAACATCCTCCACCCCAGGAGAAGCGAGAGAAGTTGAGCAATGGGCCCAGCTAGAGCAAAGCCTGAGTCCTCCCGGGCATCGAGGGGCAGGCTGAGCCCCAGCTTCGGGAGTGAGCTTGGAGGCTGGCCCGGGCCTGAGCTGGGTATTAGTCATCATCAGCTGTAAAATAGAACTGTTGTCCTCTGCTAAACACTTCCAGGCTGGCCTCAAACTTGCTATGTAGCTAAGGATGACCTTGAACTCCTTGTCTGCCTGGCTCCATCTCCCGTGTAGTAGATCATAGGGGTATGCCACCATGCCTGGCATATGTGGTTCTAGATCAGCGCTTGCCAGGCAAGTTCTCTACCATCCTGAAAGAACAGAATTCTCGGGTGAGACTCTCAGGTCCAAAGCGCAGCTCTTTGCTTCTTGAAGGCCAGCTCTGTCTTACAATAACAGTAAATGAACAGGAGAGAATTAGCCGGACAGCCCTGCTCAGGGAGTGCTGGTGGGCAGAGCTGCTGAGTTCGCTGGTTGCAATTGGTGGTTCCTCAAAAGAGTCATGATGAGTTTCACACCTAGAAATCTGCCCGTGCAGCCCAGTTACCCTGCTATGCTCTGGCCTGATAACAGGCGAGCATATTCTATCATCAGAGGAGTGGTTGTGGGATGGGCACACCAGCCAGAGCTATGCTTCAGAGGCCATTTTTGCTTTCTTCTTCTTCTTCTTCTTTTCTTCTTCTTCTTCTTCTTCTTCTTCTTCTTCTTCTTCTTCTTCTTCTTCTTCTTCTTCTTCTTCTTCTTCTTCTTCTTCTTCTTCTTCTTCTCCTCCTCCTCCTCCTCCTCCTCCTCCTCCTCCTTCTCCTCTTCTCCTTTGTCGTCGCCTTCTTCTCTAGGAAAAAGTGACTAGAAGTTTTTTAGAATGGAAAGATTAGTGGCAGAGTATTTGCCTAACATGGAAAACCCTGGGCTCCAACCCCAGAAAAAAGATGGATGGAAGGAAGGAAGGAAGGAAGGAAGGAGAAAATAAATAAGTCCAGGTTTGGCGGTATTGATCTGTAACCCTAACACTTGGGAAATTAAGGCAGGAGAATTGAGGGTTCAAGTTCGGCTTGGCTACAGGGTGAGGCTATCTCAATCAAACAGAAGCTGGGTGTTGTAACACAGGCCTGTAATCTTAGCATTTAGGAGACAAAGGCAGGAGGATCACTGCGAGTTCAAAGCCAGCCTGGGTAGGATACATAGCAAAGGCCTGTTTCAAAACAAAGAAAACGTCACATGCACACACACGTGCGCACACATACACACACACACACATGCACGCATGCAAGCAAGCACGCAATCACAACCCCACCCCCCCACCCCCGCCTTTGGGCCTTAGTAAGAAGACTTGAGGCAAAGGAGCCATAAGAAAATGCCTGACAGAGACACTCACGATGGGCTGGGGCCACCACCCATGTCAGTCAATCATACTCTGCAAAGGGAAGGTGTTCAATCTGGAATGTGACACCTGTTTTGAAAGCCCACAGCTGGGACAGGCAAACTGCTTTGGGGCTTCCTGGTACCGCCATGGCTTCTTCATGAACCATAGCAGCAGGAAAAGCAAACAAACAAACAAAAAAAAAAAAACCAAAAAAAAAAAAAAAACAAAACAGGCCTCAGAACTGCTTCTCACAGTGAGGTCCCTTTTACGAGGTTGTGGGGACATACAGCAACCTCACTCTGAGACAAACTGTCACCCAGTTGGCAACAACAGAGGCTTCTGTGCTTTCAAAAGCCATTTTCAGTCTAACACAAGGACTCATTCAGGTTTCCTTTGCATGACGGACTGGATTTTCTGTCATTATAAGGGCTTGATTTTCAAAATCAGACCAGGAGTGGAGATGTTTTATCTAGAGAAGGGCACGGGGAGGGGTGCAGTGGGGGGAGGCAGCAGGAAGGCTGAGGAGAGCAGAAGCAGACAGGAGGGCATCTTTGTGTATGCACACATGTAGGTGCTTGTGTGTGCATGCACACATGTGGGTGCTTCTGTGTTCATGCACAAGTGTGCTGGAGTGTGTGGTCTCATTCATGGGATGGAGTGTGAGCATGGCCTCACACAAAGCTTCAGAGATCTCCCGCACAGGAGCCAAAAACACAAATAAATAAAACAAGCAGGCCAGGCTAAAAATAAAGGCAGCTCTACAGCCCCGCAGCCTGGCAGCCCCCGAACAGCGCCAGCTCCTGCTCCTAGTGAGACAGCTGCCACAGCGTGGGTCTGCAATCCTGAGGCCAAGCTTGCTCGAAGAGGAGAGGTTTTCCATCTGTGCCCAGTACTGGGACCTCTTGCTTCTCCCAGAAGCCCTTCCTCTAGCTGCTCCTCCGGGCCTCAGTTCCACCAGGACTTCTTGCCCCAGCAGGTGTCTTCTCATGGGCGCTCACTAATACCCAAGTCAGAAGGTGGCCTGTACCCAGAGGTGAGCTGAGGTTTCTGGCTTTCCCACATTCCCCCAATCCACCCTGATCCTTAGGTGGTACCAACTCAGGGAGGGCAGAGAGCCTGGGAGAGCTGTGTGGTGCGTTTGTCACTAGGAATGCAACCTGGTATTTACCTGAAGCCATGATTCTCTACCTGTGGGCCGCAATCCCTTTGGGGTCACATACCGGGTATATACATTATGACTCATAACAGTAACAAAATTACAGTTATGAAGTAGCAATGAAAATAATTTTATGGTTGGGAGTCACGACAACATGAGGAACTGTATTAAAGGACCGCCGCGCCAGGAAGGCTGAGAACCACTGCCCCATTGACCTGTCTTCCTTCCTCGCCAACTGCAGGAAGTGTTGTGAGCAAGGACTTCCTCCCTCCTCTTCATCCTTCCTTTTGGTCAATATTTCCATCAACCCTGTCTTGTCTGTCTTCCTCTCTCCCTCCTCTGTCTCTCCTACAGGCCCCACAGGCTGAGCTATTGAGACCCCTTGTGGTTGGGAGCCCACTGCCAGGATATAGCCAGGAACTTCAGGGGGACATTGAGGGGCAGTGGGCTTCCCTAGGGAACCTCACAGATTCTCGAGCAGGAAACGCAGGCTAGAAACAGGCGTAGCCTTGCGTTTGCTTTTCCATCCTTCCTGTCTGAGAGTAGACTAGGGTTGACTGTGCGCGGGCGGGAGCTTTTAGCCTCATAGGGGCATGGGACGCAGAGATGCTCCATCCCTCCTCATCTCCGCCTCCCTGGGGGCACAGAGCTTCCTCCCAGATCTGACGCAGCAGCAGGAAGGAAGCCTTAGGAGGCTCAGCTGCAGGTGTCTGGGAGGCCTCCCACCTTGCATGGTGGTGGCTCCTTTCTTCTGGAAGTTTTTGAGTTTCAGGTTCTGGATCTCTCGGATAGAGATGGTAAGAGAGGATTCAAGCACCTGCCAGCCTTCCCACAGGGGCTATTCAGCTTCAGGTCTCCTGATGCTCCCGTGGGCAGTCTGCACTAGCCTAGGTTGCCCCTCGTGCTTCCTGGCTCTTTGTCTCCATGCACGCCGCACACTCATAGCTGTTTGCCCCCGTGTGTGAGCTCACTTTCCCCATGAGGGAAGGCATTGTAACTTCAGTTTGTCAAGGTCAGAGTTTAAAAGCCAGGCGAAGGGATGATTGGTTGCATGTATGGGTGAAGGGATGCAGAGAGGGGGATTGAAGGATAACTTGCCGGATGGATTGATGGGTGAATGGAGGAATTGGTGGTGGCTGACTGGGAGGACAGATGGATAAATAGATGGGTAGACGGACGAGTGGGTAGATGAGAGGGTGGCCCGAAGGATGAAAGTGTGGATGGATTGATGGGAGTGGGTGGATTAGTGAGTGAGTGGGTAGGTGGGTGGGAGGTAGGTTGAAAGATGAATGGCTGGATGGATAGGTAGATGGGAGGTTAGGCTGACGAATGGGAGGGTAGATAGATGGATGGGCAGATGGGAACACGTAACTAGGTAGATGACTGACTGACTGGATGGATGGATGGATGGATGGGTGGACAGATGGATGGACAGATGGGAATGGGTGAGTGAATGGGGAGACAGCTGACTGTCTAGATGCTTGTTGGGTGGGGGAAGGGTGGGTAGATTTGTTAAGTGGGCTTCTCCTCTCTTCATGAGCTCAGGAAGTATAAGCACAGAGAGAAAAAACTTCTGGTTTTCACTGAAAGGAGTTCCCATTAGCGATCAAAGGAGCAGGACACATAGTCAGTGGATGACACAAGACGCTCATTCTGAAAAACAACACGTATGTTTGGAAGAGCTCTGAAAAGTAGGTGTCTCAGTAATACTAAAGCTAAACCCAGCCAATTAATACCCCCACCTCCAGATAACAACAGTGAAACCCAGGATCTGCAGGTGTGGAGGTAGAGGCTTCTGGAAGCCATTATGGGCAGTCGGTTTCAGGAGGTAGCAGAACAGAGGCCCTGGATCTCCTCAACCAAGGATGAGAACTCCCAGTCCAGGTGCTATGTATGTCCTTACTGCCAGGACAGTCTGGAACCAGATTCATCCTGGTGGTCAGTGTGGGGGAAGGGACATGCTGAAAGAAAATGGTATAGGTGATGTCTGGGGACTTCTGAGGCTAAGACATGCACCACACACGCACATACACCACACACACACATACACCACCACCACACACAAACACACCACACACACTACACACACACAGTCTGTAGCTTCTGTTAGGGCCTCTGTCCTGGAGGGCAGTGCACACTTTTTCTTCACTGGCAGGGTCATCCACGCTGCTTTTAGCTGTTTGTCCATGTTGGACTGAAAACTAGAATTCTTGGAAGCATATTGGGCATTGAAATTCTGTCCTTCACAAAGAACCTCTTCCTTCATACGTCAATCTGGTAAAATTATGCAAATATCATGCAAGTCACACCATGCAAATTATGTAAATTGGATGCCTTAACTCTCCCAGGCCTTTGGGAGTACGCGAGTCATAGTAACGTTTACAGCTGATGGTGCTAATGTGTCTGTCCTCACCTGTGCAGGTGTGTGGCTTGTCTCCCGGCTGCCATCCATCCCTGGAGCCCATCGGCTGGAGCCCTTCCATACTTTCCACCCTCCAGCCTATCTCTTCCGCCGCCATCTTGGGGTGTTGGTACATGATCTGTTCCTTTAAGATTTTCGCTGTAAGTTGGTCAGAACCCACTGTCTGAAGCAGCCCCACAGCTCACTCTCTGGGGCAGAAAGTTAAGAAGCCACACTGTGCTACAGCTCCACAGCCCCTCACTTATGGTCCTTCCCAGTGCCTGGCTCCTCCATCCCTTCTTGTCACTAAGTCACATGGTAGGAAACTCTCTGGCACCCTCTGGGTGGACGTCAGAGTCAGACATTGCCCCTGGTACGGAGAATTTCCTCGAAGCCCTCTCTCATGGTCTTGCCCTGCCGGCAGTTGCTCTCCATGAGGACCGCTTCCAGGCTAGAGGGGAGCCTCTCTCCCCCTTTAAAGCCCCATCATATTGTCTCTGACGCAATGTTCTGTCCCTTTCTAGTGCTCTCCCAGCTCAGGGCCTGATCATGGCTCCCACGTCCCTCTGCTGTTTTCTCCCAGGTCTTCACTTCCAGAGGGGCTGCTCTCATTCCTAGCACCCGGACCATCCGGGCACGCACTTGCTTTTTCTGGCCCTTGGAGATGAGAGTAGCGGGACTGACCATTCCTTTGGTGGCATACTTCTTCCTTCCGGAGCAGACGGGTGTCCACAGACCCGGGCCTCAGGTGCCCCTCCCTGTCCCTTTAGAGTCTCCTGTAGCCTGCCTGGTTTTCAACTGGACATGTAGCCCGAGAAGAACTGATTCTTTCGCCGCCTCCCCCCGAGTGCTGAGATTGCAGGTGTACATACGTGTGTCAGGTTTATTCAGAGATGGGTCTCCAACTCAGGACAGCATGCATGCTGGGGCAAGCCCTGGACCTACCCTAGCCCCAGGTGCCTATCTTGGGCACCCACTTCCTTTTGTACTCTAGTCCGTTTTTGTCTTTGTCAGGAGGGACCTTCCAGGAGAGGTGGCTTGGGAAATTCGATGGTCCTCACATTGATGTCAGCAACTGCCCAAGGTCTCTAGGGAGGCCATGACCAGAGTAACTGCTGAAGAATAATGGCAGGTGAGACCCCGTAGGAGCTTGGCCAGCATGGCTTGGGGTAGCTCACTGAGGTCCTTTCCTGAACTGTATGGGATGCTACATACCCCAGCAGCCCAGCCTCCAGGGCCATACCCCTGTCTTGTCCACACCCATGAAGTCTTCAGGAATAGGAAGAGGTGGCCCTTGTCCCTTAGAGGGAGTCTGTCTCTTTCAGATAGTCTTGGGGTCAGCCATGAGTAGGGGCCAGCGCTCCAGCCTGACTCCAAGCTCAACCCTCCTGTGTTGTCTGAGAGAAATTGTCAGGAGCCAGAGTGAGTTTCCCAGGTCAGACCTGCCTGGAAATGTTTATGGACAGAGATCCCTTCCACAGGCAGGTGTTGAAAGTCGTCACAGCAATCTGGATTCCCCAGGGAGCATACTGGGAGGGGCTTTCCTAGGCTGTCTTCCCCCACAGCACCCACTGGAGCCTCCCTTGCTCCCAGCACATCTTTGAGACAGGACGTGTTTCTGTCACACACAGGTAGGCCTTGGCAATGTGCATGCCCACCTGGTGACCTTTAGGTAGAGTTAAGTGAACCGTTCTTCCCTCTGCCGTCCACTCCATACGCCCACTCCCCCTAATGTACTCAACCACTAGCAACTTGGTCCCCAACTTCCAGATAACACCTGTCTATGCTACGCATAATTTAGATCTTTGTTTGCATGATCTAAAAGGATACATGCCTCCTTTTAGGGGACAGTGTGTCCTTCTCTCTCACTTCTGAGTAGAGATTTTATGTCCTAAGGCCACACGATGGTGAGGTCTCTCTGGTGAGGTCTCCTCCGGGCAGAGCCAAGCTGCCTTGACATTGAGTGTACTCTTTGTAGACTCTCTCTCCCTTTCTCCCTCCTCTTTTACTCCCTCCCTCTTCTCTCTCTATGGCTTTGATGGTATGAGGGGCCACTCTGGGGAGACCCACAGATCAAGAAATAGAAAACAGCCCCTTGCCAACAGTTTTGAAGATACTGAGGCACTCCACACAGTGGGCCATAAGCCACTGAACAGCCGCCATGTGATTTGGGGGTACGTTCTCTCTGAGACCGGCTCTAATCAACCCTGACCTATGACTCTGAGCTTGTATTGGAGACCCTGAGGCAGGAGATCCAGCTAAGCTGTACCAGACTCCAGGCTATAGAGCCCTGAGGCAACAGGTGTGTGTGTGTGTGTGTGTGTGTGTGTGTGTGTGTGTGTGTCTGTAAGTGCCCAAATGTGTGGTGATATTGGAACACAGCCACTGATGACCAGGACAAGATGCTGAGGAGTGAACAGCTGCCAGGAGACCAGACTGGCTTTGTTCTTGCTTTCTTCTTATTGTTATTGTTTGTTTTTGGGTTTTTGGTTGTTTATTTTGAGACAGGGTCTCATTATATAGCCTTAACTGACCTGACTTTCAGCATGTAGACCAGGCTAGCGTTGAACCCACAGAGATTCACCTGCTTCTACCTGAGAGTGCTGGAATTAAAGGTGTGTGTCCCCAAATCTGGCATCAGACCACATTGTTTACACAGTATCTTTCTCATGCTTATCTCCCGAGCTGTACTTAGTTCAGGTCCTTACATGGACTGTGGGCACTGGCTCATGCGTCCGAGGTGCTGGGGGTTACATGGTGGCTGGGTCTGAGCCACTCTGGAGTGGGAACCCAAGTCCAGATCTGCCTTCTCCCACCATGACCTTGAGCAGGGCTGAGTGTTGAGTGTGTCTATTTCATCAATAAAGCATGGGACCTGCCTACTTACAGGTTTGTGCAGGTCAAACGATCTAATACTGCTAACATGGAGGCCTTATTACTTGTTAAGAAATGCCACAGGCATTCCTGATGGCTGACTCACATGGCTGAGACTTGGCGAGTTTCCCTTCCAAATAAGGCTCCATGGGCTTCTTGTTTGAGTCCAAAGGCTCCAGATGCCAGGCCCTGCCACCCTTGCCCTTCCTTCTCCTCTGTAGAAAAAGCTGCCCTGAATGGATGCCAGCACAGAGCCCAAGGCGGATCTGCTCCTGCGGTGCTTACTCTGGGTTTGACCTCAGTACCAGGCGGTCCGAAGCCCTGGGAGCTGTCTCTGTGGATACAGGGGAGGATAGCATGCTTCCTGAGTCAGAGGAAGAGGGAGATGGGGAGGAGGGTCTCGGGAAGACTAGGGGGTTCATTGACAAGGTCTGGTGGACAGGCCCCTTCTCTCCCTATTCTCTACCCTATGTAGTGAGCAACAGGTCTCTGCAAAGAGATGGTTCCCCGGGGCCCAACCTTCTAGGCAAACTCTCCCCCATCCAACAACACCCCACACAGGCCTGGGAATACCCTGGGGTCCAAGCCCCCCAGAGCCTGTCATAGATGGATTCTCATCTCTCTCCCTTCAGGGTCCAGGCCAAGATTTCCTCCAGACCAGCCAATGCTATAGATCCCTTAGGTCACAGACAGGGAGTGGCTGGCTGCTCTGCATTCCCCAGACCATCCTCAAGCTGCTTCTCCTGGCTGTGCCGTGGACTTGCGTGGAAGCTGGGAGCTGAGGCAGAGTCCGGGAGGAGCTCAGCGGGTTTCATCACCTCTAATGATCCAACAGCAAGGACAACTGCCTACTAGGTAATCTCTAGACAACTTTAATTACACCAATTAGTGTATATCCACCAAGCCTTGGAAGGCGACCATCCATGGGTGCTGAACTCAGCACACAGGAGAGCCATTCATACCAAAGGGAGAAGGCTAGTCTCCCAAGCCACTGTTCACCCTGGTTGCAGGTTCCCACACATGCAGAAGATGGGTCTAGCCCCACTAGAAATGGAGCTCTACACTGGGGCTTGCAGTAGGTACCATAGCTGGTGGATTCCCTCCTGACGACTTCTTGTCTGCATTCTGTTTGTGTCTGCCTGAAGAGCCTTGGAGATGGGATGACTCCCTCCTCGTGACTCCACACTCCTGCTCAGGCCTAAGGTTCCTCCCTGCATGCGGTGTCTGGGCCAGGCTTCCCAGACTTGATGCTGTCTGAGTCCCCAGCAGGATGCTGGGTAGCAGGTGGGACCTTCAATCGATGTCTTGTTCTCCCGTGTGTCCTGTAGCAGGGCTGCCTGGGTCTGGATTACGGAACCTGCAGCAGCTGCAGCTCCTGTGCTAACTGCAGTACCCAGGATCCACCTGCCTGGATGGGTCCAGAGCTCTTATCTACCCCTCTTTAGGGTGTGGGGTCAGCTGGGCTGTTCAGGAAGTTAAACAGTGATCACCTGGTAAGAAATAAGCCCCACCCTCTACTTTGGAAAGACCTTCACTAGCTTCTCCTTTTTAAAACAACATTTTGGAATTACGTTTTCATTGTTATGTGTGTGGAGCAGGGCCGAGGGAAGAGAGAGAATACAAACATACACACTCACACACGTCACGGTCTACTTGTGGAAATCAGAGGAAAACTTGTAGGAGTCGCCTCTCTCTTTCCAGGTAGGGCCTGGGGATTGAAATCAGGTTGTGGGATTTGGAGGCAAGTGCAGCACGGATTCTGATTGGTCTTAATAATAAAAGCCCAGAGTCAGATTAAAGAGACAAAGGAGCAAGCCACAGCCACTTCTTAACTGCCAGCTCCTCAGCCTGAAAGGGGGAGAGGTAGCTCCTGTCTCTACCCAACCATATCACTTCCTGTCTCCTTCTTCCTAGTGCTGGGATTAAAGGCCTCCCAATACTGGGATCAAAGGCATGAGATCTCAAGTGCTGGGATTAAAGGTGTGTGCTACCACAGCTGGCCTCTTTGGTTAACTAGTGGCTAGCTCCACCCTCTGATGTCAGGCAAGCTTAATTTGTTACAGCACAAACAAGGTATCGCCACAGGCAAGCACCTTTATCCCCTGAGCCAGTTTGCTGGCTCCTTCACACACACACACACACACACACACACACGCACACGCACACGCACACGCACACACCAGTTTCAATTGAGACAGAATTTACATGTCCGTTTATAGACCGTGTTGTATCTTCTCAAAATTCATGAGTAAGCTCCAACCCCAGCAGTCCCTGTCCACGTGGCTGCCTGAAGGACTAGAAATGACTGACTCGAGAGGGAGGTAGTGTGGGCCCCAGTCCTGGGGATGGCCGTCCTTCAGAGGCACAGAGGCACCCGCATGACGATGCCTGAGAAGAAATCACCTGCCACCAGAGATGATGGCTTCAGGAGGAGCCTCCTGCCTGTGGCTTCTCTTGGACTTTGTTTCTAGAGCTGTCTCAGCCTGTGCTGCTCTGACAGGGTTGGGAACGCGAGCTTGCAGGTCACACGCTGAAGGGACAGTTTGGTGAGCTTTCGCGTTTCCCTGTCTTAGCTGTCATCGCCTTCATTGCTTTTGTTAATTTAGGGAGCTTCTCAGCGCAGTGGGGTTGGGGTGTGGTTTAGTGGGTCAGAATACTTGCTGCTCAAGCATGAGGGCCTGAGTTCAAATTCCCAGCACCTGTATTTTAAAAGCTGTGCACTCTACACACCTGTTACTTCAATGCTGTGCTGGGAGGGTCCTGGTGGGGCTGGGGTGGAGACAGGAGGATGGCTGGGGGTTGCTGCTGTCAACTTAGCGCTAGGCTCAGAGAGAGACCCTGTTTCAAGAGAGTAAGTCAGAGAGTAACAGAACAAGACAGGCAATGCTGTCTTCTGGGACTGCCTGCATGCCTGGGTGCACTTGTGCTGCACACACACATATGCATGCAACACGCACACATGTAATACAAACACACGTAACACAAGCACACAGAATACAACCATCATAGAATTTAAACTAAATACGTGCCAGAGATTTATTTTCAGTTATTAGTGATTAAGTTACTTGAAAACAGCGCGGGTGCCCCCAGGTCTCCATCAGGTCCTGCAGGCCTCTCTGCGACTTGCTAGTGGTACCAAAATACCCGACGTAAATAATTTAAGGAAGTCAAGTTTTATGTTGGCTCATGGTTTCGGGGGGTTCAGTCCACGGTTGCTTGGCTTGCCTGCCTAGGCAGAGCATATGGCAGTGGGTGTGTGTGGGGAAAGATGTTCCTTACCTCATGGAAGACAGGAAGCAGATGGAGTCTTCAACAGTGCACCCCTACTGACCAGTGTCCTCCAGGTAAGCCCCAGCTCTCCTAGAGTTTCCCAAATGTCCCCAAAGAGTGCCTTCAGCTGGTGACCAGATGCATGAAGCATGAGCTATACCGTGAGCTCTGCCACCTAAACCTCCCCAGACAGCACCACTAACTGGGACAAGGATGCAAATACCCACGACTCTGGGGGACATTTCTCATTCAAGCCACCCCTGCTCACACATTGTATGGAAGTCTGAAGGAGGCACTCAAGTGCTCTCAGTGACCAGCAGCACACATGGCTGAGGTTGCCAATATGGTGGCATGTCACGGTTAATACTACTTCACCCTTGATAGGGCATGGAAGGGGTGGCTGCTGGCCTCCAGTGTGAGCAGGGGGTGGCTCACTGGCCTTCAGTGTGAGCAGGGGGTGGCTCACAGGCTTTCAGTGTGAGCAGGGGGTGGCTCACTGACTTTCAACACAAAGAAATTCCCAAGCTTTTGAGGATGAATCAAGCTTTTGAGGTGAACCCAGGCAGGTTATCAGGAAATATGAAGGATATATTTGTGTGACTAGGGATAGAGAGTGCAGGTGATGGGGTGACGTCCTCTTTCCTACTCCCTAAATTTCCTGCCTTCCTTCCAAAGCAGAACCTGACTTGAGTACCAAGGCAGGAGGCTTTGTATATCTCTGGTTCCCTCTCCCCAGATTTGCCCAATGATGGAAGGAAGGTGTTTGGAAAAAAACAAACAAAACAAGAAAATACAGCTAAAACCCAACATAGCACAACGGTTTACATGGATCTTTCTTGTGCTCACAGTGATGAGGACCCTAGAGATGATTGTCACAGCTCACATGCAAATACCATTGCCACTGTATTGGGGACCTGGCACCAAATGTCCCAGGAAACGGGGAGTTGCCTCCAGGAGGGAGGCATCTAGACTGTGCTTGTGCCTGCTTTGGCCATGGCCAAGATGTTAAACAGAATAAAAGATGACGATCAGCGGCAGGTCTGGGAAGGAAGCTGGCACAATTCCCTTCAGCGAGGTTTGCTGGAGTCAAAGACCCTCCCAGCCACGATGGGCCTCGATGAGGAGGGGAGCATTAGACAGGAGCAGTACATACAATCTATGGGGAGCTAAACAAATTGGGGCTCTAACAGGAAGGAGAGTCCCCCCTTTAAAGCTGGGGAGGAGCTTTGTTAAGAGCAAGAATGAGAGAGAAGAGAGAGCTGCTATGGGGGGGGGGTAGTGGGGATGCAGAAGAGCGCTTTCAAATCACCCTTCCCAGCAGCCCCCACTGCTGCCACCACCAGGAGTCTGGACCAAAGTTCTGAGACCTGACTTTTAATAACCTTTCAGAGGTGGTAGGAAGTGTCACATTGCGTGATTTAGTTCAGCATAGCATTTGGTCAAAGGACATGGAAAAGCCAGGCGCCACAAGTTTCTTAACTCTGTCCCAGAGAGAGCTTTGGGAAGGTGTAGCTTGATTCAGGCTGTGGGACCCAGCCTAAAGGTGCAGGCCTGTGCTCTGAGGCAGGGGAAGACATGGGGTCAGGACAGTGTGGAAAGAACAACGAGAGCCCAGGGATGGTGAGTGAGTCGCTGTTGGCGTCTCCCCAGCACACCTCCCAGTGGACGATGAGCCAAGCTGGCCTTGTTTCTCCTCTTTTTTGTACTTCTTCAGAGGAGTTGGCAGCTGGAAACACCATGCATGGTGGCTTGGCCTAGGTACTAACACTACCCAGTCACCTGATGTCCCCAATACTACCCAGACACCTGATGTCTCCCAACACTACCCAGACACCTGATGTCTCCAACACTACCCAGTCGCCCGAGGTCCCCAACACTACCCAGTCACCCGAAGTCCCCAACACTACCCAGTCACCCGAGGTCCCCAACACTACCCAGTCACCCGAGGTCCCCAACACTACCCAGTCGCCCGAGGTCCCCAACACTACCCAGATACCTGATGTCCCCCAACACTACTCAGTCACCTGAAGTCCCCAATACTATTCAGACACCTGATGTCCCCAAAACTATCTACTCACTCGATATCCCCAACACTACCTAGACACCTGATGTCCCCAAAAACTACCCAGTTGTAGGAGCCAGCCATGATAAGCTAAATATGAACAGACCACCCAAAGGAAGTTCTTTACTTCCAACAATTATCACCTGCCAGAGTAGGACTCAGCCATTGATAAGTTTAATAGAGGCCTGCGACTCAGTAGTTTACCCTGAAGCAATACCTGGTTGCAGGAAGGACCATAAACTAAGATTACCTGGGCACCACCCAAGAACAGACCATCCAAAGGAAATGCCTAACATTCCAACCGCTGTAGATAGGATCACCTGCCATCACACAGTCACCAAGACACCCCTAGGCAAATGTCAGCCAATCAGCAGTCCTGAACCTTAGAAACCCCTCACCCCCACCTTTACTACTATAAAAATCCAACTCCAACTGAGCTCGGGGCTCTCCGTTTATTCCAATACGTTGGACATGTGGAGAGGCTGAGTTTGCAAACTTGCATAAAATAAAAGCTCTTTGCTTTTACATATGGAACTTGGTCTCCTTGTTGGCATTTGGGGGACTTCGTGGATTTGGGCATAACACTAGTCACCTGATGTCCCCCCAACACTACCCAGTCACCTGATGTCCCCAACACTACCCAGACACCTGAGGTCCCCAGTAGCAGGGACAGAAGCTGAAACAGTCCCCATGCTGAGGACAGGTAGGCAGAGAACGAGGAGGAGCTGGGCTGGACTGGGGGATGAAGAGTGCAATCCCAGAGTTCACAGAGCTCAGAGGCCAGCTCCCCTGGGTGATTTGGAGAGGGTGGAGGAGCACCCCCATCCTAGAGCTGCTTCCTGCCCAGCCTCATGGTGATCCAGCGGAGGCTGGAAAGGCAATGGCTGCTCACAGCTCAGGGAGTTTATGATGAGCCCAGACAGCTGGTTTGAGGGTCTGGGTTTCTTCAAGAAGGAGGGCTTCCCTTGTGGAGAGAGCCAGAGCTTCCTACAGGGATCTGGGGCTGAGGAGAAGTCAGGGCAGGTTTCCTAATCAGAACCTCAGCTGTGTGTCACTGGGAGTTGCAGGCGGGCCTCCTGGGGTGGGGTGTCTGGGACCGGTCCCAGCTCTGCTGTCTGGGTTTCTTTCTTCTTTTAGTCCTGGGCTGTCCCATCCGGTCTCAACTGGTCCTGCCTCTGAGCCTTCTGAGCAGGAGGCCAAGGAAGAGCTGAGGGTGATAGTCGGGCTCTGGTCGGGCTTTACCTCTGGAGTCCGCCTGACCACACTGAACCAGAAGGGTTTAATGAAGAAATTAAGAGTCCCCTGGGGCCACTGTTCCATTTCAATCTTTGCCTTTGGCTTTTTTGTAAAAACAATGGAAACTCGGGGTGGAGTTTCCTTCTCCAGCTGCGGTGCACCCCTGAAGGGGGAAGGCTGTGGCTAAGAGGGTGGGCAGGGCTGGTTCTGGCAGGCAGGGCCTGCTCAGGCTGGGCAGGGTGGGTACCTGGCTCCAGTTCTTATTGTGGCCCGCTCACTCACGGCCTGGCTGTCCAGCTGGCCCAGCGGCTAGAGTGTGGTATTCAGCATGTGGAAGTCACTGTTCCTCGTGGACCTGGGCCATGATGAGCTGTGGTCTTGTGACCTGAAACTGGCAGGCTGGACTAAGGGCAGGAGAATCTCTTTGGGCAGGCCCAGCTCACAACAGTCCCTGTGTCTGGGAAAGGAATCCAGGTGTCTGATGCCCTGGGGTCATCAGCCTGGGGTAGAGCTGGCTTCTTGCTGGTCTTCCCACAGCCAGCCAGCTCTTCTGTGGCTCTCTGAGCAATCCCTCACACAGCTACTACTATAAAGCCTGACTCTTAAAGACCCCGCTTTGGGCCTTGTGTTTGTTTTGGCTCAGGGCCTTGACTTGTAGCCCAGGCTAGTCTTGGACTTTAGATCTTCCTGTCTAAATTTCCTGAGTACTGGGATTATAGCTGTGTGTCACCAAACTCAGTTTGATTGTTTTTATGTCTGCCAGATGGTGGGATTCAAGCAGGCCTGCTAACACAAGGGAGAGAGCTCAGATTAAATTCATGGAATGAAGATGTCTTCAAGAAGACTGGGGATGTAGCTCAGTTGGTTTGAGCACTTGCTTACATGAAGAAGGGACTGACAGCCGGGCGGTGGTGGCGCACGCCTTTAATCCCAGCACTCGGGAGGCAGAGGCAGGCGGATCTCTGTGAGTTTGAGACCAGCCTGGTCTACAAGAGCTAGTTCCAGGACAGGCTCCAAAGCCGCAGAGAAACCCTGTCTCAAAACACCAAAAAAAAAAAAAAGAAGGGACTGACACACGCATACCACACTCACATACATTCACACACACCCTGTATTCCATACATGCACTCACACACACAGACACATGTGTGCGCACACAAGCACATGCACACACACCGCACTCACATGCACAAGATACACGCACATGCACGAACATGTGCATACACATACACACACATGCACACACTGCACTCACATGCACATTGTACTCATACACATGCGTACATGCACAAACATGTGCACACACACTGCGCTCCATATGTGCACACACATGTACACACCATGTACGTGCAAACACACCACACTCACATACATGCGCGCGCGCACACACACATACACACACACACACACACACACACACACACACACACACACACGTTCTTGACAGAGCTAGAGACAGACGGCAGAAGCTTCCAGAGGCTCTGGGTCTCCAGGGACTGGAAGGTGGCTCTGCCAGCCTCCTGGAGGCCCCAGAAGCCTGGGCTCTTTGTTTTCATTAGGGGAAGATCTCAATTAAAATAATTACAGTAAAAAAAAAGCCAACTGCAGAAACTAGAGGGCCGGGGAGTTGAGTGCACTGCAAAGCGTTCAGAAATCCTGTGAACTCTCACCCCCTCCCAAATCTCCATTAGCATCTCACTAATTACCCACCTTCCCATTGTTTTGAGGAGGAAGAGAGTCCTTCCCCGGAAGATGGTGCCACACACTGCATGGTGGGCCAGCCGCAGGCCTCACAACCTTTTAATTAAACCACTAGGAGGTTAGACAGTTCTGTGGAGCTAAACAAGCAAATAAACAAACAAACACAGTCAGTGTTTGAGACTGTGAAGGGCCTTTCCCTTGGGCGGTTTGTAAGGCCCACTCATACCCCCCCCCCCCGACCCCGACCCCGCCCCCGTCCCTCCCATCCCAGCTCCGCCCCTCACACCCCGCCCCCTCCCGCCCCTTGCCCGCCCTTCTTGCCCCATGCCCCGCCCCTCCCGCCCTGACCCCCAACCCCTCCCGACATCATCCCTGCTCCTTACCCCAGACCTCAGGAACCTGGCTCAGCCTGGAGAAATGTCTGACATCTTTTCCTCACTCAGTTTTGCTCGGTGTGTATGAGGCTGCTTCTCTTCGCCCTGACTCCTCATCTGTCAGGAACTCTGAGGCAGATGGATGTTTCTAGACCATGTAGATACCCCGAAGTTGGGCCTTCAGGGTGAGCAGCACTTGGGGGTCAGGCCACACCCTGTGTGTCTGTCTGCATTCAATCCTGCCTTCCCCGTCAGTCACCTGCAGATTTTGAGATGTTTGTGGCTTTGACATTCTGACCCCCCTGAGAGCTACAGAAGTCACGGTGCACAAGGTGTACAGGCCAAACTGTGCGGGACAAGCTGGCGCTGGCCATTCAGGTCCCAGACTGCATGTGAAGAGTGACCCAGTAGGGTTCAAGCCTCAACTTTCCTTCTTCCTAGCCTGGGACGCTTCTGCTTGGACCCAGACTTCATGATGCCACCCATTCTTGGTCCCTGCCGCTCCCTCACAGCCTTCCCGGAAGGTTCTGCTGGCAGCGCTCAGGTCCGGTCCATGTCCCGAGTACCGTCCCCTGTCCCCCTGTTCGAGCCCCACCTCATGCATGGACCCAGCCTCCCGTCTGGCCTTCTGGCCTCTACCCTGATCTCACAGCCCCCTCCCACTGCACCAGGCCCCAAGCCAGCCTGTGCCGGCTGTGTTTGGCCTCCAGCCTCCCCATCCTGGTTGGCTGTTGACTCCTCAACCTGTTGTTCTCAGAGTTGGCCGTGTTCTACAGGTCCACTGGCTCCTCACGCCGCCGTCTCTGCCTAGAGCGCGCCGGCACTAACCCTTGGTTGCTTTGGTAAGCTCCTACTGTGTATCCAACCCAGCCTCTGAGTTACTTTTCTCCACCCATTTCCCTTTCAATAAGTGTGCTTGTTGCTTATGGAAAATGATCAGTTCACCAGCCCCTTCCTTCTGGACTCCACACTATCTAGGAAGACATTGCAGGCGCTCTCAGTGGCCAGCTTGGCCCTTAGCAAAGCCGGTTAAATAGAACCGAATGGCCCCGATTTTTCCCACCCTTCTATCCTGTAACCCCCTCGGGAGGATTCTGCTCTCTATCAGCTTGCAAACCCGTGGCGCCCGTCTCTCGTTTGTGAAGGCTTGCCTCTCTCGGCTACAGACTCAGGCCCTGTGACCATCTCTCTGGTGACCTGTGTGCCCCAACCCGCCTCTCTTCTTCTCCCTTCGGCCTCACTGTGGCCGAGCCTCAAAGGTAGGGCTTGTTCTTCAGAAGAGATGAGTTCCAGCCAAGTTGGCCCGGGAGTGATTTTCTGCGGAGTAATTGGATGGATGTTGCCATGGCAACTGAGCCTTTCCTGGAAACCATTGGTGGGAGGCAGGAGATGGCCAGCTCTGGCTGCCCCGGGCGCTTTGGGCCCTGGGGTCCAGCCAGGAGGAAATGGTGGCACCGCCCAGTTCACTGCTCTCTGCAGCTTCCCTTGCTCAGGCCTCCCTCCTGCTGCCCTCTTTCTGTCTCGCTGAGCCTCAGAAATCATTTCCACAGCGGTTGGGCTGTCTCTCGGGCATTCCCGCTGTTCCCAGAACTTGCTACCTCTCCCTCTCAATCAGCAGAAAACAGGCTTCTTGCCACAGGACTTTACAATTCTTGTGTCGACAGGTTCGGAGCGGCTTTTGTGGTCTGACCAGCTGTAGGACTCTTCATAAATGGCCTGGATAATGGTGCTTTAGTGTACCCATTTTACAGATGGGCACAGGTGTGGTGACTGGAACAGAGTCCACGCTGCCATCAGGTTTTTAGACCTCCAGAGCAGAGCCTTGTCCTTACCCTCTGGGAAGAGGGAGGGGACATGACTTTAATCCAGTAAGGAGCTACAGGGACATCACCCTCCTAGCTGGTGGAGAGGAGAGGAAATACTCCTAGGAATTCTGGGAAGCTCCTGGCTGTCATCACTTCCCCAGGTAGAGTCCGCAGACACTTTCTTCCCTCCTCCTGTCTCAGCTCCCAACATGCCTGGCGGTTGGAGAGAAACCACACTCTGGCTCTGGATCACTGGTCCTTTAGTCTGGGGAAAGCTTCCAAGCCCATTGATCAAGAGGCTCTGTAGTGTCTGCACAGAAGGGTGTGCATATGTGAGTGTGCAAATGCAGATGACTACATGCCCATGCATGAGTGTAAGACCCTATGGTGTCTGCTCCGAAGGGTGTGCATATACAAATGTGTAAATACAGATGAGTGTGCATACCAGTGCATACGTGTATATGAGATCCTTGCCTCTTTTAATTTAGTAATTAGTTAATTTTTTGAGCCTTGCCTTTTTATGTGTGAATATACAAATACATGAGAATGAATATATATGAGAATGTGTTTGTGGGTTTGAATGTACATGTGTGAAAAAAGATGTGTGTAGCTGGAAGTTTCTTTCCCACCTGCCAGTTCCCCAATTACCACTCTGAGGCTTATATTAGTTACAGACTGTTTGGCCTATTACCTCAGGCTTATTATTAACTAGCTCTTACATCTTTTTTTTTTTTTTTGAGACAGGGTTTTGCTGTAGCCTTGGAGTTTGTCCTGGAACTAGCTCTTATAAACCAGGTTGGCCTTAAACTTACAGAGATCCACCTGCCTCTGCCTCCCGAGTGCTGGGATTAAAGTCGTGTGCCACCACCACCCAGCTTAGCTCTTACATCTTAAATTAACCCATTTCTATTATTCTATATTTTACCATGAGGCTCGTGGCTTGTTACCTCACAACTTGCTTCTCTATTGTTTGCTTGTGTCTTCCTGACTCCACCTTCTTTCTCCCTATCTCTCTGCTTAGATTTCCTGCCTGGCTCTATTCTGCCTGACTATTGGTCAGATCAGCTTATTTACTAACCAATGGTAATAAAACATATTCACAGCCTACAGAAGGGCACCCCACATCATCGTGTGTGTGTGCGTGTGTGTGTGTGTGTGTGTGTGTGTGTGTGTGTGTAGTATCTGAGAGTTCAGGGGTGTTTTGTGGCTCTAAATGTACTGAGGTGTAGGAACGTGAACGTAGGTGCAAAGCAAGACTGTCAGCCAGGTCATCTGTCTCCAGAAGACTGCAGGGCCCGTGCCTAAGGGACTCCTGAGAGCCTCTGTGGTCCCCTCATTGGGAGTGAAGCAAGAGGATGAGGGTGACCAGTGGCTCCAGGGGAGTCTCCATGTTCCATTGTATTTTGAGTCAGATGAGAACTGGATCAACCCCACAAACCCCTACACCGGAGCCTCTTCCAGAGCTCTGAGTTGTTCAGCTGTGTCCCAGCCACCAACATGGCTCCACATTTGTGACTCGTACAGGTGTGTAGCAAAAGGGCTCTTTTAAATGAGGACTGCTTTGTTACACATCCCTGGGACCATGAGACGGAAGGGACAATTCCCAAGTCTCTATCTCAAGGACAGCCCATCTTCTGAGCTTCTGATCCCCACACCCTGTTATCTCCCAGATGCCCCAGAGCCCTAAAGTACACGGAATCTTCACAGATCATTAGATGAGTGCATAACTAAACTGAAGCCATCACCTTCCCACCTTTGAAACCTTGATGGCTACTGACCAACTAAGGCTATGGCCAATGGTTCAGAGTCCTGGGGACGTCTTCTGGGGGTTGGCTGAGGCCATCTGGGGTGATAGAGAAATGAGCCAATGATACAGTTTTCACTTGGATGAAGTCCTGTGAAACATGGTATGTGCTGCTGTGCTCCTCCCTCCACTGCTGGATTAGCTGCTTGCAGCACACTGTAGTAGGCTACCTTCAATCATAGGGGAACTCTACTTCCTGGTCCCCAGAGGTGGAAAGGCCATGATGGGCTTCATCAGCAAGGTATGAATAATGATATCCTATCCTAAAGGAAGGGTTGACTTCCCTGCACCACATGCACCAACAGTAGGGAGGAGCCCTGCGTCTTGGAATCACTTATCCATGAGGCATGCCTTATGTGAGGCAGAAGTACACCTCTTGTTTTCCACCCTTTCACATTGAGCATTTCTATGATGTTATAAGGAGCCTATAGTTTGATTTTAAAATAATTAAATCTGGGTATCATTACCTTTTAATTGTAGTATTTAGTTCATTTACGTTTAATGTAGTAACTGGTTTGTTTTGGTTTGAGTTTACCATCTTACATTCAGTTTAACATTTGCCTCATCTATTCCATGTTTCTTTTTTCTCTTTCTTGCCATCTCGTTGATGAATCAAGTAGAGGCTATCCTGTCAGCCATGCACCATTGCCGTGTCTGTCACAGTCCTTCATTTGGCTCACTGAATGCTTGGTTCACTTTCTTTTTTTAAATAATTTATTTTTATTTTACATGCATTTGCGTTTTGCCTGCATGTACGTCTGTGTGAGAGTGTCAGATCTTGGAGTTACAGACAGCTGCGAGCTGCTATGTGGGTACTGGGATTTGAACCTGGGTCTTCTGAAAGAGTAGCCAGTGCTCTTAACCTCTAGGCCATCTCTCTAACCCCATTGACTCACTTTCTCTTAGGCCCTAGTTAACTGATTTCTTTTCTTGTCTTGTCTTTTTCACATGTATCTGTGGTGTGTGTGTGTACATGTGTGTATGCATATGTGCACATTTGCATGTGTGTGGTCTTCCTGGATCACTCTCCACTATATTTATCGAGGCAAGGTCTCGCTGAACCTGGATCTCACCTGTTCTGACTAGTCTTCCTAGTCACATTGCCCCTGTGTCTGCCTTCTGTGTCCTGGAACCACAAGTGGCCTCCACGCCTGCCTGATGGTCACATGTGTTCTGATTATCTGAACTCTGGTTTTCATGTTTGGGCAGCACGTGGTTTTGCTTTTTTCCACTGGGAACAACCCACTGGGCCACCTCCCCAGCCCAAATTGTTGTTTCCCATTTTTCTTGCTGTTGTAAATAATACTGGGTTAAGCAGTCATTTAAAAAGATTTTTGTTTTGTGCGTGTGTATGTGGTAGGTGTGTGTCTTTGGTGGATGCACACATGTGTGAGTGTGCTGAGGCTAAAAGAGGTCTTCGAGTGTCCAGCTCTATCAGAGACAGGATTTCTCATTAAGCCTAGGGTGGCAGCCAGCAAGCTCTAGCTGTCCTGTCCCGCCACCTGCCCCATACCAGTGCTGGGGTTATAAGCAAGTGTGGCCATGCCTGACTTTTTATGGGGGTTCTCTAGGTCTAGACTCAGGTCTGCAAGCTTTCATAGCAAGTGCTTTTACTGAGGCATCTCTCCAGCCCTGAGCTAAGTTTCCTTAAACAATGTGAACTTAGAAATAAACAGGGAGAAAGTATGTGGATGAGGCAGAATGTTAGAGCATTTATGTGTGTCAGTAAAGCCAGGTTCAGTATCTACTGCAGTGGGATAGAGTCTAGAAGTTGAAGCAGTGATGACCGAGTGACATCTCACACTGTCTCTGTCACCCGAGGAGTCCCAGAGCTGTGTGGTTGAGCAGGGGTTAGGGATGCAGAGAGAGGGTCCTACATTGGGCTGCTCTGAGTAGGTGCTGTCAAGACTCACTCAGCAGAGCTGGGGTTCTCGGAGGCTCAACTAAGGCTCAGAGGGTGGGCTTCTAAGAGAGAGAAGACAGTAGGTATTGGAAGCTGGAGGGTGGAGGCTCAGTTCTTCCCTACATGGACTTCCCGGCACTTGAATATGCACACTGTGGCAGCTGACTTGTACCTGAAGGTGTGTGTGTGTGTGTGTGTGAGAGAGAGAGAGAGAGAGAGAGAGAAAGAGAGAGAGAGAGAGAGAGAGGGAGGGAGAGAGAATGAGAGAGGGAGAGAGAGAGAGACGCAGAGAGAGAGGCACACAGAGAGAGACAGAGGCAGAAACAAAAACAGAGACAAGAGAAACAGAGAGAGACAGAGACACACATAGACAGAGACAGAGACACAGACAGAGAGACAGAGAGAAACAGAGAGAGACAAAGAGAGAGAGAAGAGGTGACGATTACTGCTTCAGTGTCTATTACCCATCCTTAGAAGCCTTTGGCCATGGGGCACAATAAGCTCCCAAAACACCTGAAGGTGTCATGCTCAACAGAACACAACCTACAGATGCCTGCAATCCCAAAGCCCAGCTATGGGTGCGGTCCTGTCCCTGCACCCCTCTGCTGCTTCTGGTAGGTCCTGGTCCACTAGTAGGATTCCATAATCTATAGGACTCAAGTTCTTCAGTGATGCAGACTCCAATCGCTGCACCCGCTGAGACCCTGGCATGGCCATGGCCAGTGAGCATGGCCAGTGCCACCTGTCTCCTCCGCTACCTTTGGCAGTGGTTGGGTCTACGCTGTTGCAGGACCACCAGAGGACCCAGCTCTCTTTGTAGCCATGCCTTCAGAGTGTGTGGTGACTTTCTCAACAGCATTGCCTCGCTGTTTTCTGCTATTGCTCAGGTCAAGAGTGAGGTGACTTTTCATGGTCTTTTGTCTCCTTCTTGATCCCCTGGATCATGTCTCCTTATCCAGCGTGGTAAGTGGGTGAACAATACCTGGTGTACCGTGCTGAGTCTGGGAGCTTCACTATTGTTATGGGTCATCAGGCCCCACTTAGCACCCAGCTTCTGCCCGACTCACCCCCTGCCCTGTGTGTTGGTGGAAGCTGGGCCGAGTACTGCGCGGGGAGGCTGTGAATCTGGGGTGGGGGCACATCATGAGGAGGGCACTGGTCTCTGTGAATGTGGAAAGTTGTCCCACTCCCAGCTCCAGCTGAAGCAAAACAGATTGCAAAGGCTCACCCACATCTTACGCTTGAGCATAGATCTGTGTTGTGGAATATTTGCTTAACTATGTAAAGATGCGTTGCTGTTTTACCTTGCCTGCCTCAGGCACCTGATGGGTCTAATAGAAAGCTGAACCGTCAATAGTGAGAGAGGAGGTATAGGCGGAACTTGCAGGCAGGGAGAATAAATAGGAGTAGGAATTTAGGCTCAGAGAAGAAGAAAGAAAAGGAGAAGACAGAGAGACATCAGGGGCCAGTCAGCCATATAAGGAGGAAGCGAGAAAGTAGGAGATACAGAAGGAAGGAAAGGTAAAAAGCCCTGAAGCCAAACATAGATGAAGAGAAACAGGTTAAATTAAGTTAAAAAAAAGATAGTGGGGCAAGTCTAAGGGCAAACATTTATAATTAATAATAAGTCTCCAAACTTTTATCTGGGAATGGCCCAAAGAAAATGCCAACAACAGATCTGTCTCCATTCTCCTCCTTCCCTTCAGCAGGTGGAGGGTGGGAGGGGACCAGCAGGATTCTGGGATGAAGTAAACGTCTTAGTTTCTTCTCTGTTGCCACGAAGAGACATCATGACTGAAGCAACTTCGAGAAGAAAGAGTTCATTAGGGGCTTACAGTTTCAGAAGAAGAGTCCGTGGCCACCGTGGTGGGAACATGGTAGCAGGCAGGCATGATGCTGGAGCAGTAACTGAGAGCTCACATGTTGAAGCAGCAACCAGAAGCCAAGAGAGAGCCAACTACGGATGGTGTGGGCTTTTGAAGCCTCAAAGCTCATCCCCGGTGACACACCTTCTCTGTCAAGGTCACACCTTCTAATCTCATCCAAATAGTTCCGCCTACTGCAGACCAAGCATTCAAACATATAGGCGATAGGGGCCATTCTCGTTCAAACCATCACAGGAAATGATAATAATAATAAAAGAAGGGGCCTGACCTATCAAGGGCTTTGTCTTAAAGTCTCCCCCTTTTCCAGGCATTGTTTCTGAGGTTGGAGTTCATGTTGGTCTTTCAACCCTCCCTGGATTCAGGGCAGAGTCACTTGGGAAGGAAAAGAACTGAAGATACGCTGTGGGGTTAGGCGGGGTACCTGCGAGACCCCCATCTGAGAGGACAGAGTGAGGGTCTGCTGAGCTGAACCAGTTCCGAATGGGGAAGCTGAGTGGGACAGTGTGATCATCCATGCTGATGGGGCACAATACTCATTGGTCTGTTCCTAGGCTGGGCATCCGGCTGATGATGAGACATGTTGACCTTCATCATTCGCACGTCACGCTCTCATGGTAGCTGTGGATGCCTGATCCTCACATCACACTCTTGGGGTGTCTGTGGGTACCCAGATCCCTGCATCACACTCTCGGGGTGGCTGTGGGTACCCTGACCCTTGCATCACACTCTTGGGGTGACTGTGGGTACCCTGACCCTTGCATAACATTCTTGGGGTGACTGCGGGTACCCTGACCCTTGTATCACACTCTTGGGGTGACTGTGGGTACCCTGACCCTTGCATCACACTCTTGGGGTGACTGCGGGTACCCTGACCCTTGCATCACACTCTTGGGGTGACCGCGGGTACCCTGTTTGGACACTAGGGAAGCCGAGGCTGTCTGAACTAGGCCCATCTCTTCACCTTCAGGAGATGATACTCATTCTCACGAAGCCTGGATCTATCCATCACTCCAGCATCTGAAGGGAGCTGGGGCTGCAGGTGGAAATCTCAGAGACCTCAGAGCAACAGAACTGGGATCTACCTCCCATGAGATGCCCAGAGGACTCAGCTGATGAAGCCTGGGAAATGACACTGAGAGGCATCTTAGTGACTGTGTGACCGGCAGCTTGGAGCTCAGGGTCCAAATGCCTTTCCTTCCCCTGCAGCTGGATGAAAGCCTGCTCTCTGCTTGGCCCATGTGTCCGCTGGCCTGGCTCCTAGTTGTGCCATGCTCTTGCCTTTGCTGGAGTCGGAAGCTGCCTGTGTCACTTGGTTGTATTTTTAGCAACACTTGGGAATCTGCTGCAGGACAGAGACTTAGAGGGGACAATTTGCACAGTCACCAGAACAGAGGCAAATTATTCTGAACTGATCCCTGGGGTGGATGGCTACATAGGAAGAGAAAGAGAAAGGGCTGATGTGTACCTGGCCATGCTCCAGGGAGGAAGGTGCCTCAGGGGATTGTGCAGACAAACAGAGGGCATTGTGAGTGCTGTCCTGATGTGATCAATAAGTCTGTTTCACCTCGTCAGTTCAGGGTGTGGGCTCTCCCCTGGGGATCCCCAGTGCCTCAGACAAGTCCCATGTTTCCCGAGTCCTGTCAATGTAATCATGTTTCTTCAACTTGCTAACCACCATTACTACCATGTTCATCACCACCATCACCAACACTCTCGATATCATTCAATTATAACCATTGCCACCCCTACTGCTGTCGCCACCACCACAACCACCATAACCACCACCACCGCTGCTGCCACAGCTGCCATCCCCACCATTGCTACCACCACTGCTACTGCCACCATCACCGCCACCATCACCACCACTGCCACCATCACCACCACCTCCACCATCACCATCACCATCACCGCCACCATCACCAACACCTCCACCTCCACCATCACCATCACCATCACCACCATCACCACCACCACCACCACCACCACCACCATTGCCACCACCTCTATCACCATTCTACCACGATCTTTATTTATCATTGTTACCAGTGTCATCACAAGCTTCCGCAGTTTCCACTTCATTGGTGTCACCATAATCACCACCATCATTATCACCATCACCATCCTCATACATAGGGATCTGGATGAGACCTTGACACTTTGCTGAATATATTACTTTATTTCATTGGGTTTATTCTTTTCTTTCTTTTCTTTTTCTTTTTTCCCCTTTCCCTCCCTCCCTCCCTCCCTCCCTCCCTCCCTCCCTCCCTCCCTCCTCCTCCTCCTCTTCCTCCTCCTCCTCCTTCTCCTTCTCTTTCTCCTCCTTCTTCTTTTTCTCAGAGACAGAATTTCTCTGTGTACTCCTGGTTGTTCTGGAACTCACTCTGCTGGCCTCGAACTCACAGATATCTGGCTGCCTCTGCCTCCCACGTTGGGTTTATTCTTCATGACATCCCCAGGAAGAAACCACCACAGAAATGATCCCCAGAGGATTTGGCCCTCATCTCCAAAGGTTAGTCATCCCAAGAAGGCATGGTTCCCGGGGTCCTCAGATCTCTCCCCACTGCCTTTTTTTTTCTAAAGAACAGCTCAATGAAACAAAATCCCAGTTTATTGTTGATGTGGGATTCCCTTCAGTATGCTGTGAATACCATTGGTTAATAAAGAAACTGTCTTAGGCCTGTAATAGGGTAGAGTAGAGCTAGGCGGGGGAAAACTAAACTGAATGCTGGAAGAAAGGAGGCAGAGTCAGAGAGAAGCCATGGAGCCGTCACCAGAGACAGACACTTCAGAACCTTGCCTATAGGTCATGAGCCTTGTGGTAAGATATAAATTTTCATTCTTACATCGAGAATGAAAATGGGTTCATTCTAGATGTAAGAGCTAGCTAGCAATATGCCTAAGTGATTGGCCAAGCAGTGATTTGATTAATACAGTTTCTGTGTGGTTATTTCAGGAGTCTGGGCAGCTGGAAAGTGAACAAGCAGCCTCCTACAATACATTGTTGTACGTTGTTTCACAGATACATAACAAGTTCCAAACCCAAGAAACTCCAGCAGTTTCATAGACAAAAGTTTTATCTTTGGCTTTTTAAACCATCTCATACAAACTAACGACTTATAGCACAACTAGATACCACAAAAGTTACTGGAATGCCTCCAGTTCCTGCCTCTGCGGTCGCATGTCTGCCTGCCCATCAGTGTCTCACGAGGACTGCTGTGAACAAGTGTTCTTAATGACTGAGTTGTTTCTCCACCCCTCAGCCTGATCCTTGATTCCCACATCAACCTCACTCTACAGTAAACTAGAGAGTGAATCTGATACAAGCAGCGCCTGTGGTTTTAGCTGGGGTTTCCACTGCTGTGGAGAGACACAATGACCATGGCAAGTCTTACAAAGGAAACATTTAATTGGGGCTGGCTTACAGTTTCAGAGGTTTAGCAGATGATCATCATGGTGGTACATGGCTGTATACAGGCAGGCGTGGTGCTGGAGGAGCTGAGAAGCCTACAGCTTGATCTGCAGGCAACAGGAAGTGAGCTGTGTGTCACACTGGGCACAGCTTGAACATGTGAGACCTCAACACCTGCCCCCATAGTGAAACACTTCCTCCAACAAGGCCACACCTCCTAGCAGTGCCACTCCCTATGGGCCAGCCCTTCAAACATAGGAGTCCATGGCCATTCCTATTCATACCACAAAACCCGTGCTATCAAATCTTGGCCATTATTATTGTTGAAGGGTCTCTGGAAGGGGATGATCTAAGAAGAGTCACATTAGCCTATCTTGTCCATCATTGCTGAGGGATCTTCTGGAAGAGTCATGACTTAGAAAGGCCAGACTCTTCTTCATGAATCTGTTCTTCCTCTGGCCCATGGGACCTGCTGATCCAATATCCCAGGCCTCAGTTTCCTTTTGTAATCATTGGACAAGGCATTCAGTGAGCTGAGCCCTGTGTGTCTGAAGATAGACATACAAATGCCTTGCCTGCCTCCTTGCATCCCTCCCTCCTTACCTCCCTGCCTCCCTCCCTGCCTGCCTCCCTCACAGCCTCCTTTCCTCCCTACCTCCCTGATCCCTCCCTGCCTCCCTGCCTCCCTCACAGCCTTCTTTCTTCCTTACCTTCCAGCCTCCCTACCCTAGCCTCCTGCCTCAACAGCCTCCCGCCCTCCTAGACTCCTCCCTGCCTCCTGCTGCCTCCCTCCCTCACAGTAGCCTCCTTCCCGCCCTCCTCACAGCCTCCTCCTCCGTACCAGCCCAGCCTCCCTCCCCTGCCTCCCTGCCTCCCTTCCCTCACAAGCCTCCTGCCCTCCCTCCCGGTCACAGCCTTCCTCCCTCCGTACAACTCCCACCTACCCTCCCTGCCTCCCTGCCTCCCTCCCTCAAGAGCCTCCCTCCCTCCTTACCCTCCCTGATCCTCCTCCTCCATCCCTCCCTCCCTCCCTCCCTCCCTCCATCCCCTCCCAGCCTCCTTCCCCTACCCTACCTCCCTGCCTCCCTCCCTCACAGCCTCCCTCCCTGCCTCCCTGCATCCCTTCCTCCCTGCCCCTTTTGAGGGGTTTCAATGAAGACAATGAAAGTGAAAACACTCTGGCAAATCCAAACACTCAATGCAAGCAAAGTGCATGGTAATTCTTCTCCCGTAGGAGTTGGCCACCTAGATGATGAGATGACCCCCATACACACATCCAGATGATGAAATGACAGCCCCCTCTGACACACTGTCCTCAGATGAACTTGGCGTTTCTAGTGCTCAAATGTCAGCTTTCTTTGCTTCTGGAAAAAAAATAGCTAGAGGTTTTATGTTCCCTTAAAGCCCCTGCTGCCACCAGCTCCCAGCTGGTCCTCCCCTTCCAGGGACAGATTTGGGGCTCTTGGGGTGCCTGGAGGACATCCTTGAACCACCACACCTCCAGCACATGCTCAAGGAAGACAAGCTTCTTCTGATTTGTCCCCTTCGAAGATGTCAGTGATGAATGGGCTAGGAAGGGGCTTCAAATCCAAGTCAGACCCTCTAGGCTCCCTTTACTCTGGGACAGGCTGCCCAGAAGGATGATCGAGTACTCCTAAGCCACGAGTTAAAAAACCCAGATACTCTCTTTTTTTTTTTTTTTTTTTTTTTGGTTTTTCGAGACAGGGTTTCCCTGTAGTTTCTAGAGCCTGTCCTGGAACTAGCTCTTGTAGACCAGGCTGGCCTCGAACTCAGAGATCCGTCTGCCTCTGCCTCCCGAGTGCTGGGATTAAAGGCGTGCGCCACCACCGCCCGGCTCAAAAACCCAGATACTCTTGGTCAACAGTACCAGCATCTCAGGAGCTGTGGCCTGCCTCCCCAGAAAACAAGCGGGAGCTGATGGCTGATCATGAAGGCTGAGTCCAATGTAATCTGTCCCACATTTAAGATGGGAGGCCCTGGGTAGATGCTGGGACCTGGGTGTGGTGCACAGAGCCCATCTATTCTGGCTCCCCTGTTCTGGCATCTGCCCAGAGCCTTGCCTTGGTCTATCTTTTGCAAGCCCCTAGCTTCTATAATGTGCCATGTTTACCCCAGCCCCTCTCACATTTCCTGGTCACCCCCTCAGCCTCTCACAGAAGTCTTAGAGCAACTGGTTTGGGGTGTGTGTATATGGGGGGGGGGGTTCTTTTTTATTCTAAGCCAAAGGGTGACTTTACTAGAGTTTAAGAGAAAACATAGGTTAGGCAGAAATCCCAACAGCCACCATGAAAAGATAGAGAAAATGTCATGCCTTCTAGACACAGACAAGAAATAACTCATTAAAGGAAAAGCAGGTACTGAAGAGGTGGCTCAGTGGTTAAAAGTACTGGTTGGTCTTGCAGAGGACTTGGGTTCAATTCCCAGAATCTACGTGGTGGCTCACGTTCATCCATAACTCTAGTTCCAGGGGACTAATGCCTTCTTCTCATCTCCTTGGGCACCAGACACACATGCGGTGCACATACATACACATGCAGTACACATACATACACACATGCGGTGCACATACATACACACATGCAGTATACATACATACACACATGCGGTGCACATACACACATGCAGTACACATACATACACACATGCAGTGCACATACATACATACATGCAGTTCACATACACACACACGTGGTGCACATATATACATATATACATACACACACACACACACACACACATATATATATATATATATATGCAGGCAAAACACTAGTACAGATTTTACAAAGCAGGGTGTGGGGTGGCACCCTAAGAAGGGAAGTGGGCTGGTGTGCTGAGGAAAGATCCCAGCATTTTAAAATTTTAAATTGATTTTTTGACCACCTCCTAACTGCAGCTCTTGGAACCCCTTCTGCCCGCATTTCGCCTTAGCCACCCTCTCCTCAGCCTTCTCAGATGAGAACCAGTGGAATCATCTCAGCTGTCGCCTGCTGGGCTTCTAGGCAAGCCCTGCCTGGGCCTGCTGACCGGCTCTCAGGCTGCCTACTCCTTCCTGTTTCCTTTGACTGCTGTGCACACACCCTGTGATGTGCTGGGACTGGGCCTTCCTCTGGCCAGAACACCTGCTGTTCCACACCTGTGCCTCACCTCCCCGCTCTATGGAAGCCTTCTTCCTGGACAGTCTACATGCACTGGGACTGGGGACAGGGAACAGGGGACCGAAAGTCTCTTTATACCCATGGTGGTGAATTCACTGTCTGCGAAGCTGTGCTGGATGGGATATGCTTGTCAGCGCCTGTCTCAGAATCAAAGCAGTGAGAGAGCTGAGAATTTAGCTCACGGCAGAGCTCTCCTGACTAGTGTATGCACTAGTGTGTGCGAGACCCCGAGCTGATTTTCAGTACTGGAAGGAAAGTGGGGAGTGAACTGGGCTGCACAGATTTTTAAAATGCGTGTATTTTGTTTTCAATCATGTGTGTATGTGAGTATATGTGTAAGTGTATGTATATGTATGTGTGTGTGTATATGTGTATGTTTATGTGTATATGTGTGTATGTGTGAGTATATATATGTATGCGTATGTATATGTGTGTATATATGTGAGTGTTTGTGTATGTATATGTATGTGTGAATATATGTGTGTAAGTGTATGTGTATGTATGTGTGTATGTGTGTATATGAGTGTATGTGCATATATATGTGTGTATATGTGTGAGTGTATGTGTGAGTATATATATGTATGTGTTTATGTGTGTATATGTGTGAGTATGGTGTGAGTACATGTGTGTACATGTGTGGCTATGTATATGTATGTTTGTATATGTGCATGCATGTGTGTGTACATGTGTATGTCTTTGTGTGTCTGTTCACTTGAGTGCAGGTTCTTGTGGAGTCCAAAAGGTGGCAGTAGATCCCCTGAAGTTGTAGTCACCCAGTGTGGGTGCTGGGAATGGAACTCAGGAGCTGGGCAAGAGCAAAGCAAGCTCTTAACCACTGAGACTCCTTTGGTTCTGTATGCTTTTTTATCAGGGTATCGGCAAAGGTTATCTGGGCCATGGTGGCCATGACCATCCATTAATCTTTGTATCTGCTGTCTCTCAAAGTTTCAGGATGCAGATTTTTAAACAATCAATCTTCACATTACTTTCTGAGACAGGGTCTCTTACCAAACCTGGAGCTCACCGATTGGCTAGACTGCTGGCCACCAATTAGCCCCCAGGATCCTCTGTTTTCCACTGTCTGGAGCTGAGGTTGTAGATTTTATTATGCCAAGCCTAGGTTTTTATCTGAGTGCCGGAGATGGGCCTCAGGTCCTCATTCTTGTACAGCAGATCTATTCACCGAGCCATCTCTCTGCCATTACGAGAGCATCTTTTACCCAGAGGATGGGGTCCATCCTAGAGTTCCCTGTACCCCACTGAAATGGAACCCCTAAATCCCAGACAGTGGCATGACTGTGGGGATCTCTGGTGTCCCAGAGAGCATTGGGGCAGCAGGGTCTGGAGACAGGGGTTAGGCAGAGGGAGCTAGTTTGTCTCTCTTTCCTACCCCTCACACTGACCAGTGGGGGTCCCTTGTCCCACCTCAATCCTCTTTCCCCTCAGCCTCCCATTCTGTATTGTTTGCCTTTTAAAAGCCTCGATGCAGGGCTTCCATTATGGAAAGTGCTGCTAATGTCCAGGGCGCCTTGAAAAGGCAACTAAAGTCTCTCTGACTGCGGTCCTCTCCACTTGTTGCCCTGGCAACCGGAGGCAGGGAAAACAGGACCTGTCAGATGGAAAATGTCAGTTACAGCAGATCTAGAGAGCAGGAAGCAGGGTGGGGAGGGGAGAGAAGGGAGAGCTGGGACTCAGTCTGCTGCCCACTCTGGCTGTGCCCCAGCCTCCAGAGAGGCTGATTTGTGAAGGAGAGGGGCTGTTTCCAGAGCAGAAGACTTTCAAGAGGAGAGGGAAGGCGGGGAGAGAAGACACACCTAAGAGTCACCCCGGTAGTCTCATTGTTATAGAGGTGATTTGGGCTGGGCGTTAGGAGGGCTCAGGGGTACATTTTAGAAGCCTGGCTAGCTGAGGGTTTGATGCTAAGGGTCTGGGCAGCAGAAGGGGAGGGTTGGGAAGAATAGATGCCAAGTCTTGGCTCTTCAGGTTCTGGACCCTGCTCCCTTGCCCTCTGTGCCCAGCCCTTTCTCTGCTTTCCACTGATGGATCCACTGCCACAAAGAGGGGTCAGGTCCACCCTTAAAGTGGCGAGGAAGGTGCTTCAAAAGAGTCTGGACAGGAAGCCGTGCAGACCTTCTCAGGACACAGGGGAGAGGAAACAAAGGAGGGTCGCTTCAGACTCTGTCGCAGGAGGGCAAGCCATCAGTTCTGGAAGAAGTGAGATGCAGGTGCAGAGAGGGGGCTCTCTGAGAGAAGGATGGGCGTGAGCGTGTGTGAGCAGATGGGAATGTGGGGGTGGGAGAATGGGCACTGGTGTGCATCGGTGTGTTGGTCTCTCTCCTCTCTCCTTATCCTCAGAAATTCCTCAAGTCCCTCAGGCTCCTGATTCCCTCAAGGGATAACATCGGCCCCCAATCCGCCAGAAAGGGTGTGGGACTGAGAGAGGCTGCTGTCCAAGGGCAAATGAGCGAGCCCCCATCCTGTGCTTGAGATGCTATCCAGATGGATAGTATTTAAAGCAAAACAGTAACCCCGTGTGCATGTGTGTGCATGTGTATGTAGCTGTGTGGCTCCAAAAGGGAAGCCAGAGCTTCATGCTGAATGAGAAGGGTAAGAATCAGCACCAGACACTGGACTGGGTTATCTTGAGGGAGACCCAGGTACAAAGGGTGGGATGAGGGGCCTCTGAAAGTGGGGATAGATGAGGGTGAGCCTGCCTCAAGGGCTTTCTATTTTTAAGAAATCAATTTAATTTATTTATAGTTTGTGTGTATGTGTAATGCGCACGCAGGTGTCTGGGCATATGTAGAAGTCAAAGGGCAGTTTGTGGGAGTTGATTTTTTCCATCCAGCATGTGGGTTTACAGATCAGTCTCAGGGTATCGGGCTTGGTTGCAAGTGACTTTTACCCACTGAGCCGTGCTGCTGGCCCATTAAAGACTTTTCTGATTCCAGGGTCTTCTGCTAGTGGACTTTAAGGGTCTGAAAGTGTGACCTTAAGTTTCCTGTTTGTGTCATGGAGGACGAAGCTGCCCCAGTTACAGAGGCAGTGGAAAGAGGGAGGTGTAGACACCGCCTTTCTGGTATAAGATGGACAGAGAGACTCCTCAAGCCCTGCCTGGGTCAATTACCTCCTGGTTTCTGGAAGAATCTCAGAAACAAACGCCTGGGCTGTCAACATGGCTCAGTTAGCAGAGCATTGCCCTACATCCACGAAGCCCTGGCTTTTGTCCCCAGCACTGTGGGGATCACTCCACCTCTGTCACCCAACTCTCAGAGGCTGTAGAAGTAGGATCATCAGTCTACGATCATTCTCAGCTACGTGGGAAGGTGAGGACAGCCTGGGCTACATGAGACCCTACTTAAAAAAAAAAAAAGCAGGGGCTGGAGAGTGGCTCAGTGTGGAATTTCATCCCAGCACCCACACGGTGGCTCACAACCACCTGTGACACCAGTTGCAGGGGATCCAATGCCTTCTTCTAGTTTCTGAGGGCACTAGGAGCACACATGGTACATAGACACACGGACAGGCAAAGTGCCCATATGCACAAAATAATGAAAAAGAAGGCAGCTTAGTGTGTAGTTTGGCTTTGGTGCAACCATCCTTATAAAGATGGGAGGTCTGTGGATGCAGTGGCCTTGAGAATGCAAGAATTCATAGCACACAGTTCCCTTCCTGGGCTCTGGTCACCCACTGCGACATCTCAGGGCCTTCTGGTCACATCCTTTACATTTCTCCCACATTTTCAGCCAACTACTCCTCCAGGATCTCCAGGCTGTGGCCATCACCTGTCTAGTTTCCTGCTGAAGGAGAGGGTGACCAAGGACTCTGTCTGTGAAGACTGGCTCTCATGGCCCTCCACTGTCCCCGCAAAGGATGCGTGGCTACTGACAACGGTGAATCACCACTCCCCACGCTCACTCACAGACATATGAGCCTACTTGTCAGGCCGGGACATCCACAAAGGATGACATGTTTCCTCTTGATTGACAGTTACTTTCCCCTAGAAATTCAGTAACGGCCTGGCCACAATTATGTCTTGTTCAATAAAATGAGGGGAATAAAAAGGAGAGTCATTACTTTATGGATATGGTCTCTGGCAGTTGTCTGTGGAGTAATCTTTATTCCCACAGCTCCTATGTTTTATTATTTTATTAAGAGTTAACTCTCGATTATCCACATGTGAGCTTGTGAGATGATTTTATTCCCCTAGCTGTTTAATATTATTCTTTTATTATTATTAGTTCGGCTTCCCCTACTCCAGGGCTCTGTAGGGGGCCTGAAAAGAGCCTGAAAGGTCACATGTGTCTTTGGTGGCCTTTTTGAATCATGACAGTAAACATTTATAACCCTAATGTTGATTCTCCCTTCTGGGGAGGGGTAAGGGCCATATTTTTTATTGTGCTAAAACACACATGACATAGTGCTGTGGGACAATGGTCTTGTACCCTGTAAAAATTTGTCACATGTATTGGTTTAATCAAACGCTGATTGGCCAGTAGCCAGGCAGGAAGTATAGGTGGGGCAACCAGAATAGGAGAATTCTGAGAAGAGGAAAGGTTCAGTCTGCTTTTGTCACCCAGATGTAGAGGAAGCAAGATGAAAAGGCCTCACTGATAAAAGTACCAAGCCACATAGCTAACACAGACAAGAATTATGGGTTAATGTAAGATGTAAGGGTTAATTAATAAGGAAGCCTAAGCTAAGAGGCCAACCAGTTTATAATTAATTTAGAACTCTGTGTGTTTCTTTGGGGCTGAACGGCTGCGGGATGGGGCGGGATAGAAACCTCTGTCAACAAATTCCTGTTTTAGTTATTTATTTTCAGTTTCCATTATTTTTTTTTATGTGTGTGTGAGAGAGATCACATACATGCCATGGAGATCAGAGGGACACACCTTTTTGGGGGGGCTGGTTCTTTCCTTCTCCATGTGGATTCTGGGTTTGAACTCAGGTCCTTGGGCTTGGCAGCAAGTGTATTTACCTGTTGAGCCATTTCTTCAGTTCCCTCCTTTCCTGTGTCTGGCCAGCTGTTCTGTTTCGCACTCCCACCAGCAGTGCATTTGGATCCCACTTCCCTCAACCTTCAGTCCTTGCCAGTAGTGATTCTCGCTCAGAGACTGTGTCTCACGAGAGTATAACATCTTCAAGGTTGACCTTTGATCCTCACCTAGCCTTTTATGGGTAGTCTTTTGATTTTTGGCTTAATGCCTTTGGAGGGAAGGTGTCACACAGGCCAGGCTGGCCTTATTGTGTAGCTGAGGATGGTCTTGAACTTCTGACTCTCCTACCTTACCTCCAGGATTATAAGCACACACCACCACAGCCAGCCAGATTTTGCCCAGCCTTTGATCCAGGGTGCTGCCAAGAGGGTACTGCCAATAACGTGGCTCTTGACTGAGACAGGAATTGGGGGTGGCTAGCAAGAGGACAGTCAGTCCCCTTTATCTCGGGAAATGAGGAGCCTGGGGGAGCTCACGGAGGCAGGATCACTGGACAGCAGCACTTTAGACAGGGTCATTGGGGTGTAGGGGATGGGTGGGAGCTCAAACCCCCACCTACTGTCAGTCTTATGGCCTTTCAGAGCATCCTTATTGATCTTAGCTATGCAAAATGTGTTTTTCCAAGGCTGAATTGCAGAAAAGCAGGCATCTCCTTTGGGTGTCCCCATTTGGCGGGGGTGGGGGTGGTAGGGAGAAAGGGTTGTGGGTACAGCAATGCTGGTCCCGAAGCGAAAAATAGCTTTAGATTATCTACAAAGTGCTCCTTTCACCGTGGAGAATCGAGAGGTAGCCATGCTTATTTAGAGCCTCCCTGTCAGGGACAAGCAGTGGAAGAGGAGGGGGAAGGAGGGGAATGGAGGGGAAGGAGTCGGAGGGATGAAAGTGATGGGCATTAATGAGCCAGACCTGGACAGAAGAGGAGCTCCTTCTGCATGTGGAGGCTGGAGGGAATCACCTCATCGATATCAGACGCCCATCGTCCGAGGCCCCAGGCCCCAGCTCGCCGCTGGCCAAGACAGAAGTCCGTCTGTTCAAGCGCAGCCAACAATGCTTCTCTTTTTAACCCATTTTCAGCACTGGCCATTTTGTGGACAGGGAGCTCAAAGAGAAGCCACAGAGGTGACAGGAAAGGACATCATGGGCTTAAACACTCAAGGGACTGATCAAAGGCACAGAGGACTTGCTGCTTCAAAGCTCAGATTCTTGCCGGGCGGTGGTGGCGCACGCCTTTAATCCCAGCACTCGGGAGGCAGAGGCAGGCCGATCTCTGAGTTCGAGGCCAGCCTGGTCTACAAGAGGCTCTAGAAACTACAGGGAAACCCTGTCTCGAAAAACCAAAAAAAAAAAAACCAAAGCTCAGATTCTTCCTCTCCTAGACAGCCAGTGCTCCCGGGCATCTGTCAGCTGTCCCCTGGAGAAATCTTAGGATCCCCACTCTGTCTTTCCACCCTCTGCATTATCATCAACTTAAGACCCAAGGAATGAAGGTTGCGGGCTCCCCGGGCTACCTCTGGGTCTTCTGGGGGTGTCTAAGGCCACATGAGGTCCTGGTGTCTCCGGGTTGGGAGGCGGTCTTCTCCTGCTGGTCAGCACATTGGGGTGAATTTGTCTTCATTTTTTTCCCCAACTCCACAGACGGGGAAGAGCCTTGGTCTTCTGATCAAGCATGGGGTTGCCTCATTCTCTGGAGGTCCAAATAGAACCCCCTCCACAAATCCTAAACACGCCCCCCCCACCTCAGCCCTGAATCAGACCTTGTTAGGATTTTCTCCTAGGTCTCCAGACCCACTGGTTGTTGGTCATGCTCTCTCATTCTCTCTCTGTAAGAATGTCCCCATGGCTACATGCCCTCAGCCGGTATTGTGCAGGGGACTGGGAAGTTGCTGGGAGAGAAGGGCAGGGTGTAGAGCTGGTCAGAGCCGGTGGGGATGAATCATGCTGGCAGCAGGCACAAGCAGATGGAAAGTACCTGGAATTGTGCCTGCTTGTGATGCTCCTTCCCTGAGGTCTGCTCCTCCTAGGTCCTCCTCTGCTTCCCTCCTCCTCCCTCCTCTCCCTCACTGCCTACTTTATAAGGAAGGGTCTCTAGCCTAGAATTCACTATGTAGCTGAAGATGACTTTGAACTTCTCACCTTCCACTTCCACCTCCTGGGTTCTGGGGTTGCCAGGGTGCAACCAGGTTTTATGTGATGCTGGGGATTGAGCCTTGTGCATAATAGGCAAGTGCTTTGGCAAAGGAGCCACACCCCTAACTTCTCTAGGGCAGGTTGCATTAGTATGACCTTAAGACCCAAGGAATGAAGGATGCAGGCTCCCTAGGCTACTTCTGGGTCTTTTGGAGTATTCAAGGCCACACATGGTCCTGGTGTCTCCAGGTTGGGACGTAGTCTTCTCTTGCTGGTCAGCACATTGGGGTTGAATTTGTCTTTGTTCGTTCCCCAAGCTACTCACAAACCTGTTCTTCACACCTGCTCCATCCTACAAACCACCAGTGAACCAGCGAAGCCCATAAATTATTGTACAAACCACTCCAAACAATACCGGCAGTTTTACTTACTGAACCATTAAATGCACATACTTAAATTCGACCCAACAAGACATCGCGTGGGGATGTCTTGGGGCCAGGCAAACAATGAGTCTTGGAGGAAGTGCTGTCTTGTGTTGCCCCACCTCTCCCATGAAATTAATGAGGTGCTTCAATTACATCCTGATGACCACACTGGCTTTATTTAGCCAGTTGGCTGGGGCTGACCTGCCGTCAGCAGTGACCTCCCTTGGCTGCTCCGGCTGTCCTGATAGCCAGCTTGAGGTCAGCAGTAAGTTGGATGCTGAGGGCTGCTCTGGCCCAGAGGTGAGTTAGTCTCATTGACAGATGCTCAGTGTCTGGGACCCACAGAGGCTCAGCCGTGGCTATCAGAGCTACCACTTGGAAGACATAGCACTGGCTCTCCTCTGCTCCCCATGTCTGACTTGACACTGAATGAGCCAATTACGTCTTTCATACTGCTTGGATGTTTGCTTCTTTTCTGTTCCTTCAGTGTTCTAGTTCAGGTCTTAAACTCTTTGTCCCTTTTGTGTTAACCCTTTCATACCCTGTCTGTCAGAACCATTTATAGAGAAGCCCACTCTGGCTCGCTCCCTGTTCAGAGCCCTTCGGTAGCTCCCAGGGCTTATTGGAGAACTGTCACAGCTGAGTGTGATGGTCAAGGTGCCTCCTGCCTTCCCTTACCCCATCCCTCCAGCCTGTCTAGAACTTTGCCAAGCACCCTCCACAGTGAGTCCTCCAACCCAACTCCCCTCTACACACTTGGAGCCATGCAGGTCTGGAATACCATCCTGCCTCTGTCCCATGCTCACAGTCTTTGTCCTTGAACACAGTGGTGGCCCCTTGCCACCTGCTCCAAGCACGCAGTGGCAGCCCAGTTCCTCCCTCCATCTGAATGCCTTTCCAAGTCTCCATGCTGGGCCAAACGCCTGAAGACACCCCAGGCTACCTCTTCTTCCCCACTGAGATATCTGCAGTGAGCAGTGTGCCCATGTGGTAAGGCACCTCACACAGAGTCTGCCAAGCAGAACAGTCAAAGACATTCAGTAGCCAGGAGCATCAGCAACCTGATGCTGGTCCTCAGACTCTCGCCCTCACCCTGGTGTCCCTCTCGCTCTCCAAGGGTTTGCAAGATAAACCCAGTCTGGCTGTGTTGGAGAAATCCACTCAGTGGCCCAGAGTGGGACCAGTGTTCCCACTGTTTGTGGATAGTGGGAAACATTTGGTTATTGTTACACATGGCCCAGATGTCAACCCCCCATGTACCAAGAAACTCCTGGGTTCCATAGTAGCCTCCCCTTGGTGGCAATTTTAAGACGTAGCCTGAAATAAATCTGAGCATCCAGGTGCAGGAGAGGGGAGGGGAGCAACCCCAGGCTCAGCCTCCAGGCTCGGGTGGGCACTGCGGCTATTTGCAGGGGGAATGGCCACTGTCTACTCCCTGCTGAGGTTACCAATACTCTTGAAAAGGGTGATATTGGAGGTGCCCTTTCTGTCTCCGTCTATCTGTCTGTCTCCAAGAACACATCTAGGGTTTAGAAATGGAATGGAGGAGAGCGTTAGGCCTGGGGCACATCAGTGGTGCCCTAAGGTTGCTGGCACAGGAGAGCCTGAGTAAGCCCTGTCTCCATCCCCATAAGGCGGGGAAGGGAGCACTTTGTCTCCTAGGGCACAAGTGGGATTTTTTTCTGTGCTCCCATCCAGCTCCTCCCACACGGAGTAGATCTCTGCATGAGGTGTAGTCTGGCCTACAGATCAGGAAGCACACAGGCAACTGCCCATCTCCTAGACACCAAACGACATAAAAGAAGCAGGTGAGGTTAAGTTTAACCTGACTTTAAATTTTACTCGATGTATCTGAAGCACCATTGTTTCATTTGACTTTATTTGTGCCAATGGGTGTTTTGTCTGCGTGTAGATTTGTGCACCCTTTGTGTGCTGTGGCTGCAGAGTGCCAGAGAGGGCTTCATGTATCTTGGAACTAGAGTGACAGGTAGGTGGTTGTGAGCTGCCATACGGGCGCTGGAAACCAAATCCAGGTCCCCTGGAGGAGTGGCAAGTGCTCTTAACTGCTGAGCCATCTCTCCACCCCCTCAAGCACCATTATTTTGCCATGTAGCTAATATGAGAGTTGCCAGTTAGATGATTTCTTGGTTTGGATGGGTGTCCAGCCTTTGAAATCAGTGTGTTCAGGAAGATGAGGCCTCATTTCCAGACCGCAGGAGTCCCATCCGGTGTTGCTACTTCACTAATTTGGGGTAGCTGTAAGTTGGGTGACATCGGAAAACATCCTGGTGGTTTCTCATATCCTGAGCTCAATAGCATGACATTCTTTCAATTAGGCTTGGAGCAGCAAAGGTGGAAATATGGTATAAGGTAGGAGGAGCTAAGGTGTAAGGTAGGAGGAGCTGGCTATCCCAGGTACAGCCTATGTCCCTGAGAAACAGCTCCAGGGTGACCGGAGGAGGAGGAGAGGGGCTGGTTGGCCTCTAGGTCATAGATGTAGTTTGTTAATGCTAAATTATGCAGGCTCAGCAGAGGCATCAGGGACATAATATTTGTCAGTGCTGGGGACACAAAGAAGCCCTAGAATAAGTCCTTGACTGAGGACACGGAGAAGGCAGCTCCTTTCCCCGACTCCTGTGGAGAAAGGCTGGGTTTCTAGGATGCTTAGGTACCAGGACTTAGGATGTGGGCATATAGGGATGCCTAGATGCTGGGATACCGAGATGCTGGAATACCAGGTTGCAGGAGTGCCTGGGATATAGGGGTGCTGTGATAGACAGATATGGGGATGCTGGATTCACGGCTGCCAGGCTGTCGGGCTATTTGGGTGCTGGGGATGATGGGAGACCATGGGGCCCTGCAGATTGTAATGGGGTGAGACTTACAAAGCCATCATCAGGTTGGGATATACTGTGGGACTCAAGACTTCCCAGGCAGTGCCCACAGCCGCTCCCATGCATGGTGATTAATGGCTGGTACCCTGGTGTGAAAACCGTTTTAGTAGTGGCGGTTTTGTCATGGACAGTGTTCCACATATTGTAAAGGTCATACATGATAAGAGCATTACCCACATTTCCCGGGCAAACACGCTTAACCTTGTAGCGCACACTCCCGGGCAGATCAGCGTGCAGCTCCCTCATCTCAGAGGCCCCGGTGGCAAGGATTCTTTGCCAACAGAGATGAAAGGCGATGGTGATGACACCATGCTGGGACTCTAGACAAAGCGCCGAATCAGCTGCTGGCCTCGTGCTGTGCCAGGGGCAGAGGGCACCAGGCTCCATAGCCAGCACAGAGCTGTGGGCAAGAGACTTCTGTGAAGGTTGGTAGGGACTGGCCAGCTTTGATTCCCTTCACAAGGCTGCAGAGGGGCCTCCCCCATCAGGTTGGGTCAGAGGGAAGGAGAGGGCCATCTCAAGCTGTGGCTGCCTGGGCTAGCTCTAGGCCTGTGGACACATGAGGCCTTCAAGGGCACTCAGAAGTGGCGTCGGCTTGCCTGGAGAGAAGGGTGCTGTGTGTGACCTCAGGAATCCCCAAGGTTAATGGCTGGGTAACTGTGCTTGCTCACGGTTAAAGCAGGCTATAGATGGTTTGGGAGTCTGCAGGAGAGGTCTGTAGGAAAGGTCAGCCTTGCCCTTGGCAATTCACTGTATGGTCTAATGCCCCAGGTTCATTAGAGAATGGCCTTGTGTTAAAAAACACCTGGGCATAGATGCATAAACCTTCCCCTACAGGCCATGACCCTGGGCTGTGGGAGTGGGCAGAGACATGTCCTGCCTGCTCCTCTTTTGCTCCCACAGTCCACCATCACTGCTATACACACTCACCACGCACGCACGCACACGCACATGCACACATAGACACACAGACACACACACATGCACATGCACCATACACACATACACCATGCACACACACTCACATGCATGTATGCACACACTCACACACAGGCATGCATGCACACACACACACATGTGCACGCACACACTCACACACACACACACACACACACACACACTCACACCAGCTATCCGAGCCAGGTCTCATTACCCTGCCTCCCAGTTTCTTTGCCTTATGACCGTTGTCCAAAGCCCCCATCAAATGACATATTCATGCTTTCAGTCTCAACAAAGGAGCCAAAGGGAGAACGCCTGCTTGTTACTATAAACATCAACAACATAAAGGAATAATGGCAGGTGGGGTGGGTGGTTCTCATCTGCAATCCCAGCGTTCAGCAAGAGGACTGAGAGTAGGAAACCAGCATCAGCTACATAGGGAGACTCAGACAGACAGACATAATTAGGAGCCACAAATTAACAAATAATTATAAAATATAAAGTTTCCCTTTTTATAACTTTAATATATATATATATATATATATATATATATATATATGTAACACATCTAATTAGTTGACACAGAAGACTGCACAATTGCTGCTGAACTCGTAGTTCTGTGGCTGTGGTTACAATTCAACCCTAATGTAACTTATTTTGCAACACCCACCTGCTAACACCAGCCAGCCCACTGTTAATGTCACTCGTCTCTGCTAAATTGTCTCAAGTCTAGACAATCAACAGAGCCACGCAAATAAGGCCGGAACTGGTTGTTTGCTTTCATTTCAAGTTTGAAACATGGTTCTGCCAAAGTCTGAAAGAGATACATAGTAGCCACTGTTACTATAAATAATAGTCCATCTAAAATAATATTTTCACCACTCTGATGCAAGAAATGTAAATGACCCCAGGAACACAGTAACAAAATGAAGTGAAATAATTAGGAAGGGCTTTGAGGTTTTATTACCAGTCTCAAATAAAATTAACTGAATTATAATTTGATATAAATTAATATTTTATGTAGCTGGATTAAGCAGCAGCTCACAAAATTTCTGAACATTTTATAATCAGATATGCAGAGTAGGTAGGAGCAGGCTCAATCACCTCCACTTCCCTGCAGAAGGTACCTTCCCCACCCCATCCTCTCTCCACATTCTTTCTCCTCCTCCTTTCTTCTTGATTCCAGACTAGCCTAGAAGACACTCTGCAGCCCAGACTGGCCTCAAACTCAGATCAATCTTCTTGTCTCTTCTTCCCAAGTGCGGGGGAGACAGTACACCTTCTGTTCCTGCCCCACAGCCACCTGCTGTGTCAACGTCCTGTTCATCACATAATCCCAGCTCTGCCCTTACCTGAGAATGGTCCATCTGTTGCAGACTTGTTGCTGCTGCCTGTTGTGCGCTCCCTGTTTCCCAGGGTGGGGGGAGGAGAGCAGAGGGTGAGAAGATGCAGAGGCAACACACAGACTCCAAAAGATTCCTATGTAAAAGGTCTTTACTGTAAAAGGGTTGGTTTTTTTTTTTTTAAAAATAGGGTTAGGGAAATTAACCTGCAGCAGGAATGCTTTTGGTTGGTCCTTTTAAAACTGGCAGTCACTGCTGGCATGTTGTGATTGGCTAGGAGTGTATGTCATTAGTTACTGTGCTTTTGGTTGGCTGAGGGTTGTTTTGGTTAATTTTGCTTATTTGTTGTGAGTTTGCATGTGCTTGTGCTATTGCCCTGTCTCATCTCTCCCTTTTTATTTTATTTTTATTGGGAGATCTAGAGTTATGGATTTTTATTACCCTACCTCAGGGACCCCCTAGCCTTTTGGTCTGTGCCTGTCTTAGGATGACCTGCCAGACCGGCTCTTACCTATCTTTGACTACTAGTCCTTAAAGGGTTGGGTCCCTGGAAGGTCCCAAGAAATCAGAAGCAAGGAGAGACTTTTAGGAGAACTAGGGCTTTAAATGGCCTCCTGTATTTGCATTAGCCAAGCATGGATCACCTCTTTTGGAGGTTTTGGTCCAGCGCATTTCATAGCCATTAACACCTGGAGTGTTGCCTTGTTCACCTGCTGTTGTGGGGATCTTAGCTGTAGAAGACACTTCAGCAGAAATATTAGAGTCACCACCACCTCTCCCATAAGGCACCATGCAACACGTTTATTGGGATCTAGCAGGGATTTTATGTGACCAAAGAATGTAGTGGGTAGGTCCAATGGATGAACCTATGTTAAGTTGCATAGGCTCTGACTAAATGTTTACAGCTGGGCAAGGGTAAACCAGGTAAAAACTTGTACAAATTTTGAGGGGACAAATAAAATTGCTGATGGAGGGGCCTAATCTATTCCAGCAAAGGCAAGGGCACTACCAGAGTCATAATTAGGCAGTCTACTCTGTAGTTGCCTGTTGCTAGCATTCCTGGCAGCCCCATATGAGACTTGATGTGGGATATGTGCCAGGGGTGTCCTCTGGACTGTAATAAGTCTTGAATAGTTTGCATGGTTTGGGAGATGGAATCCTTTTGGGACTTTAATTTTGCAAAAGATAGTATTTTGCATGCTTCTGTGGCATAGCGGTTATCTGAAAAAAATATTTATGGGTTCTGGTTGGGTCATTTCCGATACCTTAAATACTGCCAATAATTCCCCTAGTTGTACTGGTCCAGGATTTGGTTGGGTATAGGCCCTTTCCTTATGATTAACTCCCATTATTATTAACCCAAGATTAGTTTTATTGGCATCTGTAAAGGCTATCACTGCCTGGAGGATAACATTTTTGATGGTGTGGCATAATTTTTTTGTCTTTAATTCTAAAAGGGGGAGGGCAGAAAGTCGTCTGTCCTGGGGGAAATGATTATCCAGTGTGCCCAATACTGGACCTAGCAATTGCTTTAAAACAGAGTTCCTCTCTAAGTGGTTTGCTGTTTTCCCTGGCTTTGCTTATGACAATGTCTCTGCAGTCTGTATCTATAACTGTAACTCCTGGGTCAGTACACCAAGTACCACGAGCAGCTGCTGACTGGCCTGAAGGGCAGCAAACGGCTTATTTTCATAGGCTGTCCTGGGAAGCTGGCTGAGCACATAGAACATGAGCAACAGAAACTCCCTGCTGCCACCAAGGCTCTGGAAGAGGACCTAAAGGTGTTCCACTCTCAAGCCAGCTCACAAAGACACCAAAGTCTCTATTAAGGTTGGCCCTACTGCTGTTCAAGTTACCTAAGCAGAGAGAACTTTTTAAATGACATTCACTAGAGATCTGCCTAGCGGATGAGAACCAGCTCACCTTCACCATGGCAAACCAAGGCACACCGCTTACCTTCATGCACCAGGACTGTGAAGCCATTGTCTAGTCTATCACCACATCAGGACCCGCTGGGAGCTTCTACAGTCTCATGCCTAGTGATAGCCCTTTTGGCATTTAGGCCATTAGGTCTCTGGACGAACCCTGGGACAATCCCTATGTAAGTGGCCAGACTGTCCACATTCCCAGCAAGTATGGTCTTGTGGGGCAGAAATATCGTCCTTGTCAAGTTTGACCTTGACCAAGGCATTGATGGAAGCTGTAAGGGTGGAAGTGGGCCATACTGTGTGTCACTATCATGGGTGACTAAGACCCACTTATGAATATCTTCATTCCTAACAGATGTACTGGCATTACGGGTGACGGTGTTGAGCCCCTCCCAGGTTAGCGGGTTAATAAGAATGTCCTTGGTAGGACCAGATGGGATGCACTATTTAACAGCATTGGTGGTGACACAGGTAAAAAATTTAGAAAATGGTTCTGCAGCCCGCAGGACAAGATTGCAGAGATAGCCTACACTGTCCTGGGGCGTACATAGTTTGAGAGCCTTGAAGGCTAGGTTGGTCACTTGTTGGAAACAGGCATGCAGGTCAACCATAGCTTGTGAGACAAGATCAGTGTATTGCTCATGGCCAGTAAGCATGGTTAGAGTACTATTAAGTCCAAATTGCAAATCTGTACATGCTTGGGTCTCTGCTGCATCATCATAAGCAGAGCACTACTGGAGGAAAACTAAGGGGTCAAGGACTGCCTTCAGCATGGAGTACCAATCATAATGGGTTTGAATCTGCACGGCCCATTGTCTGAGTACTTGCTCAAAACAAGGAGAATCAGGGTAGCCTCAGTCACCCTCACATACCCCTGCATGGCTCCCAGCCTGCTCCCAGTCCTACTGCCATCACGCGGGCACATGGCTGACAAGGACAACCTCACTGAGTGTGTGTGTGTGTGGGGGGGGGGGGGGGGGGGGGAAGGGAGGTCCACACAAGGACAAGGGCGGAAGGGAAAGGGAAAGGGAAAGTCCTGTTCACGACCAGTGTGCTGCTTACAGTGAGGGACTTCCACAGTTCATTAGGCCGTGGGCGGTATGCTCATAGTGTCTCCGTGCAAAAAAGGACCAGTCGGAGGTTCCTTTATTGGTTCCACCTCCTGGATCGTAGATTGGTCAGCCTTTACGTGGGGGTACGGGGATGAACCGAGTCAGGGTGGAGAGTTCCTAACCCGGAAGACAAACAGGGGAAAGAAAGGGCCACCAAGGGCCAAGAAAACGAAAACAGGGCTCATCTCACTGAAAACAGCGGGTGGGGGTGGGGGGGGACTTGAGATGCCAGTGGGACCGGACAGCAGTGGGGCAGCAAGCAAGAAAAATGCCCAAAGGAGGCTAAGGAAGACCCAAAAAGCAAGCACAAGAAGAAAGTCCATCCACTCTGGGTGCCAGTTGTGGGCTTGTTGCTGCTGACTGTTGTGAGACCCCCATTTTCCAGGGTGGACGGTGAGAAAATGTGGGGGCAATGACACAGACTCTGAAAGGTTCCAATGTAAAAGGTCTTTATTGTAAAAGGGTTGGGGGGGGGGGATGTTTATGGGGTTAGGGAAATTAAGCTGCCGCAGGAACATTTCTGGTTGGCCCTTTTGAAACCGGCGGTCGCTGCTGGCATGTTGTGATTGGCTAGGAGCACGTGTCATTATTTACCGTGCTTTTGGTTTGCTGATGGTAGTCTTGGCCAATTTTGCTTATTCACTGTGAGTTTGCATGTGCTTGCTTGTGCTTGCGCCGTTGCCCTGCCTCAACCATCTGTGTGCACACGGAGTGAGGAGGTTGCTACATGTGTGTGCGTCCTATATCCAGTGTCATAGCCAACAGTGTTCTTAAAAAGAGGGGCTGTCTTGTTCTCCTTCTGTGTCTTCCCTTGACACGGGCAAACACTAAACGCATATTCGACATACAGAAGCCCCTTGGGGAGCAGCCACACTTCTCAACCAAGCCTGGGACCTGGTCTACAAGGCTCCTGCTGACCTCAGTGCCACCCTCCCTGCTGGTGGGTGAAGCCTGGGTGTGACATCTGCAGGCAGGCACTGCATTGGCCTGTGTCAGAGTGAGGGCTGGGCTGCCCTGTGATGGGCAGCGTGTAAGGGTGGGAGGGAGGAGTGAGCTCTCCTTTCTGTTGCTTTCACACAGGGTCTCACGCAGACTCACGCTCTATGTAGTCAACGGCAGTGAGCACTTTTACAGTTTTCTTGTTTACTTATTATTCTTTTAGATTTATTCGTTTTATGTTCATGTGTGTTTGCCTGCATGTAGGTATGTGTACTACATGTGTATTTGGGAGTCAGAAGGAGGCACCAGATTCTGTAGAACTAAAATTACAAACCATTGTGAGCCACCATCTGGGTGCTGGGAATAAAACCTGGGGCCTCTACAAGAGCAACAAATGCTCTTAATTGCTGAGCCAGTTCTCTGGCCTGGACCCCGATTGATCCTTGTGCCTAGACCTCCTAAGTGCTGGGATTATACAGGTGGGCACAACAGTTGCTAGGAGCCGGCCAGCCTCTTGCATATAAACAGGCAGCTCGTGCTGGATCGAACCTCTCTCCTAATGACCAATTTTTAGCTTTTCTAAGTGGACTGCCCATGTGCTAGAGTATGAATATGGCCTGGGTGTGTTCAGGGGCGGGCAAATTTGGAGGCTGTGGAAACGGTTCTTGCTAACTGCTGGGGCGCGCGAACTGGAGACCGTCTCCTGCCCTCGCTGGACTTTGCGCGGTCATTAGACTTTCTAGGCTGCTGCATTTGAACCTGGAACGTTAGGGAAACATCTGGCCGCGGTTACCTGGGAAACCGACCCAGAAGCTGGCCATGATTTTAATGAGGTTCTGCCCCCTGAAAGCTGCTGGTGCTCGGGGGGTCTCACTTGAAGTGTGAGCTGATGTATGTGTGTGTTGGCATGTGACTGCAACACTAATGCTTCAAAACCATGCCAACGTAAATCACTGGTGGCCTCTCTTCCATTCCCAGATAGCCGAGTGTGAGCAGGTGGGGGGGGAGGAGGAGGGGGAATGAGTTCCTAAATCCTGCTCTTGGTCTCAAGGCTGCACCTCCATATTCATTAAGTACTTGCCACCCAGTCTCCACAGTAGAAGGAGGGGGGGAGCCATTTCTCTCTGGAATGCCTGGAAGGGCACCGATGACCAGTGGAGAGGGTGGCCTCTCAGTCCCTGCCCTTCCCCCACAATCCCACAGCTGCAGCCTGTGTGGAGAGATGGTGCTGAGCTGAAACCCCAGCACTCAGGACGGCAGACAAAAGGGTTTGAGGCCAGCTTGGCTTACTACCTAGTGAGTTCCAGGCCAGTCAGGGTGCATGATTTGTGTGTCTTCCCCCGCCCCCCCCTTAAAAAAAATCACAGCCCAAACGAGCAACAAGAAAACAAAATCTACTTCCATAGCTTCAGCTGCCCTGAGCCCATGGGGCATGTATGAAGACTGTGTGATGCAAGGGTGTATCATGGCAGCTGGCAGCAGGAGGGAAGGGCCCTGCTGGGAAGAGGAGCAGGGCCAGGACGGGGGAGGTGGGGGACAGAGGGCACTTTGGTGGGTCCTTAAGGAACCACAGGCCCCCCTGCTCTCTGCCTTGGATGCTCACACTGGGGCACCTTTGGCTGATGAAGAGAGAGTGTGAAGGTTAGAGCAAGGTCCAGGCAGGGCAAGTTCCTCCTTCCCTACCCCTCCCCAGCACAAAGGCCTAGGTGGAGGGAAGAACAAGGAAGCTCCCAGAGTCTGAGAACCTTCTAGAAGCTCCGGCTGTCAGCTTGGGCTGATTTTCTCATCTCCTCTCCTTCAGGCTTTTGGGATGCTAACATGATTAAGTTCTTCACACAATTTATTAGTAGCGTGTTGGAGGTCCGGCCGCATATCACACTGTCTTAGTAATCCAATTAGCAAAATGTGTTTATTTAATGGAAATATTAGCCACGTGCCATCCCACACCAAGCCCCGCTCCAGCTGCCTCTGCTCATGAAGATCCTCTCTTGTGGGAAGAGATTTCTTCACAAATCCTGGAAGCTACGAGGGAGCAGGAGGCAGCCCACGTGACCAGGTGACAGAGAGGCAGGGGAAGGGTGGGCAGGAGTGTCTGGTTCAGACTCTGAAGTCAGCGCATAGTCTGAGGCCGGCTGGTGGGAAGAGGAAAAAGTAGTTTCTAGATTACCTGTGAGATGAAGACGATAACCCCTTGGGGGGGGGGCTAGGGTGACAGCTCAGCGGGTAAAGCGCTTGCCTTGCAAGCATGAGGATCCGAGTTCAAACCCCAGAATGCACATTAGGAATAAAAAAAGAAAGTTGAACATGGCAATGAGCAACTGTAACCCTAGAGCTGGAATGTGGGAACAGGCGGGTCCCTGGGGCTCACTGGCCAGTTGGCCTAATCTACCTGTCAAGCTCAAGTCCATGAGAGATCCTGCCTCAAAATTCCAAAGTGGATGGCACCTGAGGAATGACAGCTGAGCATGTCCCTTGTTTTCTGTGTGCACACCTACACACATGCACCTGCTCATACATAAACATGCACATGACAGACAGACAGGGCTACCCCGCCCTCAGACTATAGCTTACCACTAAACTGGTAGCCCTATCGACACCCACAGTGGTCCCGCCATGGGTCATCCTGCCTCTGTCCTGGCACCCTCAAGGTGCCTGAAGGTGTGTGAGGCCACAAGGCGGTGCTGACCACGATGGGTCCCTACTGCGGGGACTTTTGATGAATGAACCTAGCTGGCTGGTGATGCTCTCAGGATCCTCTTGACAAACAGCCCAGTCTCTGCTCTGTGCCTACAGATTAGAGGTCTTCAGCCTCCAGCCACCCTGGGAAGCCAATGTCAGCAAAGCTTTGTGCAAATGAGCAGAGAGGGGTGCAGTGGTCCCTGAAGATTATCAGGTGGCCCAAGACCCTGGGGTTCTCTGTAACAGGCTCCCTCTCTGACGGAGAGCCCAACTCCATGGTTCTCTCAGGAAGCACGGTGGCTAGTTTTCTGTCCACTCAGGACAAGCTAGAGTATTTGGAGAACAGGGAAACTCAGTTGAGAAAAAAAAGGTCCTTGCTAGATTGGCCCGCACGTTTTCTTGATTGGTAATTAATGGAGGAGGGCCCAGCCCACTGTTGACAGTGTTGCTCTTGGGCTGCTGGTCCTGGGTGCTAGCATAAGAAAGCAGACTGAGCCAGCTATGAGGAGCAAGCCAGTAAGCAGCACCCCTCCATGGTCTCTGCTCCAGCTCCTGTGGCCACAGTCCTGCCTGATATCCCTGAGGAAGGACTATTACAGAGATGGGTAAGTGAAATAATCCCTTTCCTCCCCAAGCTGCCTTTGGTCACATTAGCACAGCAATAGAAACCCTGACTAAGACAGGAGGGGAATGCACACACAGTTGCTTCCCTGGCTGCTCTTCAGAGCGGATATCCAAAGGAACCCCTCAGGAGAGGACCCCGGCCATTAGCATGCATGGCGGGCTCAAGCACTTCCCAGATCAGCTTGATTGCTGTCGTTTGAAGTGGGTGAAGCTCAGAGAATAAAGAGATGATTTCACAACAGTCGAAGACAAATCAGCTCTCCCACCCCCACTCTCATTCCCAGGGCCCCGCTTAGTACAGCCTGGGCTCCTCTACAACCTCAAGGTGCATGGTCCTATCTATTCAGACACTTCCCAGCCACCAACCTGGGGCTCCCATGGTCTCAGCAGAACCCCCACCAAGCTCCCCATGGAGCTCTGACTTGTGTGACTGAGGCATCTCCACCACACACTGCCTACTCCGCCCCACTGAAGACTAACAGCCGGGGCCTTCTACATGAATGGCAGGTGTGTGAAAGCTGCCTGCCTTGCCAGTGGGCACCGCCGACATCACACCCGCTCCCGCCTGTGAGCAGCGCACCCTAAGGCAGTGAAATCCTAATAGGTTCCTCTAACTGCCTCCTGTGTCAGTTCTGACACCCGCAGCTTTCTTCTTCCTCCCCGTGGCTCGGGGCTCGCCTTCCAACTCTGTCTCTGTCATTGATTCTGACTAAAAGGAAACCGCTAGGTTTGCTTTGGCTTTTGTATGTAGGGAAGGAGGCAGAGAGCAGGGCTGGAGCATCAGGAGCTGTGGTGGGCGACAGCAGTCAGTGGGGAAATCGTGCCTCGGGGACAGTGTGAGGAAGGGGCTACGTAGAGATCAGGTGTGGTTCAGAGGTTCTGGACCACCGTTCTTCATTGGCCCATCCAAGTGGTGTGAGAGGGTCCTATCTCTGGGCGTCTCAGACAGCAGGAAGCCGTGGCTCCCATGGTACTGACAGTTTTCCTAGACAGAATGCCTCGATCATGCCTGCTGTACTAGGTCAAACCCTGAGACCACAGCCTGAGGGGTTAGAAAGCTCATGAGCAGGCCCCCCAGGACCCTGCAGGTGTATCAGCCCCTGGAGTTCCACTTTCAGCCTGGGCTCCCTTTCTTCTTCTCTTCTATTAAATGGGGGGGGGGAGGGGAATCTCACGTAGCTCAGGTTAGCTCTAACCCACTGTACAGGTGAGGATGACCTTGAATCTCGGATCCTTCTGCCTCTATCTCCTGCATGCTAGGAATACAGGTGTGCACCACCAGGTACAGTTATGTGGTGCTGGGGATCAGACCCAGTCATTCACGCATGCTAAGCAAGAACTCTTCCGACTGAGCTGTGTTCCCAGCTCCTGAGTGTGTTTCCGGGTGACCACAGAGCATCTCTTAGGCTATTCTGCGAGCCAGAGGAATGGACATCCTCCTCTGTCCCTCCCTCCCTCCCTCCCTCCCTCCCTCCCTCCCCACTCCCTCTTTCAGTCTCTCCTTCTCTTCCTTTTCTCTGTGCGGTATGGGAAAGGAATGCAGAACCTCTTCCATGCTAGGCAAGTGCCCTTCCACTGAGCCATATTCCAACCTTTTGGCTTTCTTGTTGACTTTCAAGTCTTTCACTTGCTGGAACCAGCCAAGACCCCAGATCCATGATGATCTGAATCCCTGCAAGAATCCATGTGGGAGGTTGAGAGCCCTGGACCTCCTCCATCCTACAGGCCAAGTCCAGTGTCGGCATACCCATCCATGGCTGGAACAAGCCCCCCGTGCACACCTGGGTCTGGGGTGCCGTGTGCCTTCTCTTGTTCCCTGTTTGGCTGCACTGAGTGTCCTGGCACATCTTGGGGACACCATCCTGGGAGAAGACAGTCTAGAAGTGACACCTGCTTCTGCTCAGGAGCTGGGGTTGCCAGAGGGCAGCTCTGTCCTGGGGCTCTCAGTCCAGCACCCTGTCTACAGAGGAGGGGACTCTGACGGGCAGGCTTGGGGCCGAGCCCTGCAATGACTCCTGTCTTTTGGAGGTGGGAGCTGGAGAGGAGTGAGGCCACCATCCTTTTCCCTCCATCCAGGCACTGTCCTCCCGGAGCCTTCCTTGATTTTGTCCCCTGTGGGTCCTGCTAAGGGACATCTTCCAGCCCGACTTAGGATTGCTTCTCAGTGGGACCGCCTTGCCTCCAAGGTAGCGTGAATGGCAACCCAGGACCAGACTGGCAACCCAAGGCAGGGAGCAGTGACTCTCCCCTCAGGATCTGCCAGTATCAAAACTGGCAAATCCCCGAGTTTGCTCAGCCAGAGTCTTGGGAGGGTGGAGGAGGAGCAGCTTCCGATTTCTCCGCAGCTGTTGCTGGGCAAAAATCTGCTCCCACCTCTGCCATTGGTCCTCCTTCTTCTGCCTGGCAGAGTGGGAGTGATGCCAGCTCCTCAGGAACCGTTACCCAGGCTGCCCAGTGGAGGCAGCTCCTGAGGCCTAGTGCTGCCCTGACCAGAGCAGAGAGTTCCTGCAGCGGCGTCTGCTAGTCTGCCAGCTCTCTCTCCTCCTCTGCCCAGGCCTCACCGGTCCCCAGTGCCCATCTCACTAAACCAGAGCGGGCCCTCTGGACTGTTTTCCAGGTAGCAATGTACAATGGCTGCGGTTCCAGCATTTGTCTCAGAGTGTGGTGGAGCTGGTGACCTTCAGAAGCGTCAGCCATCCAAGGACACTGTGTTCACAGCTTCGTGCTCGCGTGGCAGAACTCGACACACCCAGTACAGCACCTCGGCGCTACACCTGGCGATACTCAGTACCCAGCTTAGCGCCGGGCACATCCGGAACTCAGTGCAGCACCTGCAGGCCGAGAACCCAGCAAAGCGCTTGGCTTGGGTCTGGTGCCTGAGTACTTATAAAGTACGTTTGCAAATTCTCCGTGCAAACCCTCCGCTACCTGTCCTCACAGCCTGTGTGGGTGCTTCATCCTGCTCACAGGTGAGAATAAGTCTCAGAAAGGCAAGGTTCTGTCTGACGTCACAGCACAAGCCAGTGTGGTCAAGGCAGGACCCGAACCTGGAGCTCACAGCCTCTCTCCTTCTCTCTTTCCCTCCCTCCCTCTCCCCCCTCCAAGTCCCCAGAGGTCATTTCAATGTCACTCCCTGGGGAGAAACCCTGAGCAGAAGTTAGCTGTTTTCCAGGGAAACTGGCTCATCATAAATGCTTCAGTGCCTAGGGAAAGCTGGGAAAATTCCTGAGAAGCCAGGCTCCTCCCCACAATTGCTCTAAAAGGAGCACCTTGTACCCCGGGAACAGTCCCCAGGAATAATCGCTAAAGGGCCTAATTTTGGAGATAACCACCATTATGAACGTCTCATTACTTTAATTAAAGTCTCATCCATCACTGGCACGTAGTTCCTGGATGTGAGGGGGCTAACTCGGCAACCGGCAGCACTCGGAGGAGGCAGTCATGCGCACTTACCCGCAAAGCGCATAGCTGATGGGTGGACAGTCAAGCCAGCCACCAACGCCCTGGCCCTCCGGTGCCACCCCCGCACCTGCCTCCCTACCCCTTCTCCACCCCTGTTGCCTAAATGTGCTGTTGTCGCTGGTGAAAAAGACAAAAGCTGAAATGGCTGCAGAACGTAGGATGCTGGGCCGAGGGAACTGGTTCAGACCAAAGCTGCCGCTCTGTGTCGGGATTGTGTTGCATCTGAGCAGTGGGAGCTGAGTGTTCCTGAGCATGAGGTACTACCTACCCTGGCTGCTCACCCAGTCACACCCAGGTTAGAGTTGATCAGTTAGGCACAATAAAAGATTAACTCAAAATATGGAGCGATTGTGTAGCAATGTGCAGTCACAGAGGCCGTGTGCCAGAATTGCTTTCTCTCCAGATATCTTTGTTTTGTTTAATTCTTTAAGGCAGGCATCATTTGGACTCAGCTGTGGCCGAGGATGACCTTGAATTCCTGACCCTCCTGCTTCCACCTTCCTCCCCAGTGCACGGCTTCTAGGCCCACATCACCACACCTGATTTTATTCTGTTCTGCTTTGCTTTCTGTTGCTGCAATAAGACTGTGACCAAGAGAAAACTGGGGTGGGAAGGGTTTGTTTGGCTTACATGCCCAGTCACAACCCATCATTGAGGGAAGCCCAGGGCAGGGACCTAAATGCAGGCACTGAAGCAGAGTCCAGTTTGCCTGCTTATGCCCAGGACCGCCTGGCCAGAAGTGGCACTGCCCACGGCGGGGTGGACTCTCCCGCATCAAACATCAATCAAGAGAATGTACCACAGGCTTGCTTACAGTTCAGTCTGATGGACTCTGTTTTAGTCAGGTGTCTGTTGCTGTGAAGAGACACCATGATCACAGCAACTCTTACAAAGGAGACCGTTTAAAAGGAGCTGGCTCACAGTCCCAAGGTTTAGTCTATTATCAGCACGGCAGGCAGGAGCATGCAGGCAGACGTGGTGCTGGAGAAGGAGCTGAGAGTTCTTGATAGGCAGGCAGCGGGAAGAAAGACAGACACTGGGTCTGGCTTGAGCTTCTGAAACCTCAAAGCCCACCCAGTGACATACTTTCTCCTACAAGGGCCACACTTCCCAATAGTGACACTCTTTGTGAGTCTGTGGGGGTCATTTTCATTCAAACCACCACAGAGACCTTGTCTCATTTGAACGTCCTTCTCCCCAGATGACCTTAGCCGTGTCACATTTACAAGGTATTGACTATTACAGCTGGAGAACCTACATGGGGCATCACGAATCTTAACACACACTCGACCAGCTGAGCCATATCCCCGGCCCAGGAGACAGCTGTGTGCGGGTTTGAAGGAGAGTGACCCCCATAGGCTCATATATTTAAATAATTGGTCCCTAGTTGACGGAACTGTTTGGACCAAGTGTGTCATGGGTAGGGGGAAGGGTTGGCTGGGGGAACTGTGGTTTCAAAAGCCCAAGCCATTCCCACCTCACTTTCTCTGCCTCATGCTCATGGATCAAGATGTTAGCTCTCAGTTACTGCTCCAGCAACATGCCTGTTTGCCTGCCGTCATGGTCATGGACTCCAATCTTCTGGAACGTGAGCCCCCCAAATCAAATGTTTTCTCTTATGAGTTGACTTGATCATGGGGTCTTATCATAACGATTGTGAATAACTAAAAGGGAGTTGTAATCATACCTTCTTGTTGACCGTAACTGAAACCGTGGACATCAGAGCCTTGGCTAATGGTCAGCCCACCCCTAGCCACCCAACATGCTAGGTTTCCAACAGCCTACGAGGACTGTAAAGGCTATGCTTCACGGCACTGGACGCCAAGACTCTGAGAGGAGGACACATGCTCCAGGTGGTACAGAAAGATTGTGAGATTTGTTTAATTACAGGATCTTCCACCCAGGCTCTGATGCAAGAGGTACCCCTGAACAAGGTGAGAGTGGGGCGGGGTGAGCATCACAGGGGGCCTGGGTGAGCACGGTCACGGGGGGGGGGGCTGGGTGAGCGTGGTCACAGGGGGGGCTGGGTGAGCGTGGTCATGGGGGGGCTGGGTGAGCACGGTCACGGGGGGGGGGCTGGGTGAGCACGGTCATGGGGGGGGGCCTGGGTGAGCATGGCCACGGGGGGGGCTGGGTGAGCATGGTCATGGGGGGCCTGGGTGAGCATGGTCACGGGGGGGCCTGGGTGAGCATGGCCAGGGGGGGGCCTGGGTGAGCACGGTCACAGGGGGGGGCCTTCAGAACAAGACTAAGGAAAAGATGGGAAACATGGGGTTGGGCTTGCTAGAGAGGGTTAACTGACATGAGATGGAAGCTGGGCACCTTGGGGACAACCAGATGCCAGGCTGTGCAGGGGGACTAGGAGATCCTGGAAAGAGGTGGAAAGGGAATTGATAGTGAGACTTCTTTCCTCTCTGGGGAGGAGGTGGAATCAAGTGTGACCCCTGAGGACGCAGACGAGGCCACCACTCTAAAACCTGTCTGTTGTGCTCAAAAGTGTCTGAAGTCACTATGGAGGGGACTTCAGGACACCCTGGGAAACGAGGCTGGGGCAATTGCCATCTCCAAAGATAAACATCATTGGGCCAGGAAGAGACCTGGGTCACAGGTCGGAGATCCCAGTAGGCTCAGAACCAGGCACTGGCTTCTCAGCTTCAGAGATTAGCAGGAGTGGACAGCGCCTTCTACTGGAAACTCTGGGAATAGGAGAAAGGAACATGTGAGTGGATACCCCCATCTCCAGGTGGGGTCTCCAGGTGGAATGAAGCCCAAGGACCTGGGCTGAGTGAGGGACATCACTCAGCTGACATCCCCATGGGCTCAGCATTTAGATGAAATGGATGGCCCACTCTTTCACATCCTGGGGGGTCCCCTGCCCCGCAGCCCCAGGTAGAGCAGTTTTTATCACACAGCTTTCCTGTAGTCTTAAATGTGATCATCCCAAGGGCAGTCTTTGAGTTTGGCTTCTTTTGCTCAGAAGCTTGTGGCTTCCATTGCTAAGTATCATCCTGTTGTGTGGAAAAACTCAGTTTGTCTTTCTCCTCTTGGGGTGGGGGTCTACTCCCAGTTTTGGCTGCTATGACTTTAGCTGCAAAGAACACTCCCTGGAGAGCTACGTGAATACATTTTCTGCTCTGTTGAGTGAAGAGTGAGGAGTAGGCTGGCCTGGTCACATGTAAAATGCAGGAGAGGCTGCATAGTAACCAGGGAGTGGGTTTCAAAAGTGGCTGGGTCTTTCAATACCACCCACCCAAGCAGCAGGTGAGTGCCACTCGTTCCTAAGAGTGCTCATGAAGGAAGTTACTTCTGAGCCAGAATAAAGGCTCGAAAGACTTTTTTTGGGAATGGGGTGGGGAGGATGGTTCAGAGGGAAGGAGCACTCACTGTACACATGAGGACTGCAGTTTAGATCCTAGCATCCCTGGGGAGAGCTTGCCATTGCTGAGCACACAGACCAGAGGATGGCTGAGGCTCGCAGGCCACCTGCATAGCCCCAGGTTCAGTGGGAAACCCCGTCTCAAGGGAATCAGGTGGAGGGTGGACAGAGCAGGAACCTGAGTGTCCTTCTTGACTGTGTGAAATAGTACCCCCACTCACATGCACATACACATGTTCACATACACCATCTATAGATACACCCACACACTCCCAGGGGCTCTCTTTGTTGCTCAGGCTAGCCTGGAACTCACAGCAACCTTCAGCCTCAGCCCTCCCACATCGTAGGACCACAGGCAGGAACCATACATCTCTATGGACATGTGAAAGCTCCCTTGGTGTGGACGGCAGACGGAGGTGGGTGGCAAGGCATAGGCGGTGAGAACACCTAGAATGGATTCTCTCTGGCCCTTTCCCATTGTTGCTCATCCCAAGTCCTTGCCATGTTGCTTAGTTCTGTGCTGGGCAACTCTCTTGTCTATCACAGCATCCTCAAAATCACATTGTGTTTTTAGGTGCTTTTTTCTTCACTGTGACCAAATACCTGACAAAGTCATTTTTGGACGGAAGAGGTTTATCTGGGTTCAGGGTTTTAGGGGATATTGTTCATGGCCGAATTGCAGTTGAAGATGTTACATTTGTTCCTACTGTGGAGCTTTGGTTTAACAATGCCAGGATATTTGGTATTCCTTTATGTTGCATTTGTTTAATTCTGTGAACCTGTGTTACTTTGCCTGTCTAAAACACCTGATTGGCCTAATAAAGAGCTGAACAGCCAATAGCAAGGCAGGAGAAAGGATAGGCGGGGCCAGTAGTCAGAGGGGATAAATAGGAGGAGAAATCTGGGGGAGAAAGAGATCTAGGAGTGAGAGAAAGCCAAGAGGGGACTCTAGGAGCCACCACCTGGCTACACAGCAGACCACAAAGAAGAAAAGAAAGGTATACAGGATAAAGATACAAGCCCAGACACAAGAGATGAGATAATTTAAGAAAAGTTGGCTAGAAATAAGCCAAGCTAAGGCTGGTCATTTATAAGTAAGAATAAGCCTCCATGTGATTTATTTGGGAGCTGGGTGGCAGGCCCCCCAAAGCTGAGAGCCAAAAGAATAAACAACAACAGTTCACTGTGTTGGGGAAGGCAGGACCGCCACCAGCATGAGGTGGCTTGGTTGAAGTGTCTACGGCCAGGGAACAGGGAGAGAGGGAAATATAGACATTCACTTTGCTTTCTCCTTTTTATGCAGTTCATGATCCCAGCTCAGGGAGTGGTACTCACTGATCATCCGGCATTGTTGGCACATCTGTGGGATGGGAGGTTAGCCCTGGCCACAATTAACTCTTTATCTGTAGCTTCATAGTGAGCCAGGCAGATGTTTGCCCTTGGCTAGGCCAGGCTGTTCTTTCAGCTTCCAGTTGACCCAAGGACAAATGGCTCCTTCCAGCCTTGTTGTAAGTATTTATTTAACTATACAAAGATGTGCTGCATTTGTTTAACTATGTAAAGATGTGTTGCTGTTTTACCTTTTCTGCCTAGGGCACCTGACTGGTCTAATAAAAAGCTGAACAGCCAATAGTGAGGGAAAAGGTACAGGCAGGACTTCTGAGCAGGTAGAGTAAGGAGGAGGAGGAATTTAGGCTTGGGAGAGGAGAGAAAGAGACACCAGGGAGATGCCAGAGGCCAGATAAACAAGGAGGAAGCATGAAAGTAGGATATATGGGATGAAAAGGGTTAAAAGCCCCAAGGCAAAATGTCAATGAATAAAATAGGTTAAATTAAGATAATAAAGCTAGAAGGACAAGCCTAAGTAAGGTCAAACATTCATAATTAATAATAAGTCTCCATGTCTTTATTTAGGAGCTGGGTTGGCAGCCCAAAGAAATTCCAGCTACAACAGCCCTCCTGTCCCTGTAGCCCTGGTCTCCAGAGCTACCATTAGCTAGCCCAGTACTGTATGGAGCAGGATCCTTCCTGATCCCACCCCTCATCTTGCTAACAGATTTCACCACTAAAACAGTGTGATTAAGTGGGCCTTACAGTTTGGAAGGGAGATATTCCAACAAGACATTTGTTTTGCCTCAACCTGGGATGTTTAAATCTGGGGAAGCGGGTGTCCTTCACTCACCATAACCCTGGTCCATTGCCTTAGTGCCTATGGACAGCTAAGCTGGCAGTGTTTGCAGGGGTAGCTGGATAGAGCCAGACTCTGGAGCGGGACAGGGCATCATACTTCAGGTCACTGAAGAGAAAGCAGACTGTGATGGAGGTGGGTGAGATCCTCCCCTTTGTAGGATAGTCCTCATCAGAGATGCCAGCTCAAGCTGAAAGACTGTAGCAGCTATCGGGTGTCCTTCATATCCTGAACCTGAAGGGCCCTGTCATGACAGAATAAAAATCCTCTTGCTTTTGCATCAATTGTGCCCTTGTGAATGGTGTCTGGAGCAACTCCTCCCTGATGTTTGGACTTCTAGTCCAACAGGTTCTGGAGTTAAGGATAGAAGAAAATGGTCATGGGATTTGCCTCTGCAAAGGAAAGTCACTGAAGCTGGACATGTGTCAGGGGTGTCCCTGAATGAAGGCCTAGAAGAAGCCATTGTGTGAAGCTGTGAAGTCGAAGCCTAATTACCTTGGAGACCCCAAGAAGTTGGAGATGCCAGACCATGGGATACCTGCTGAGCGTAGCATGATTAATAAAAATCCGAGACAGATAATTGGTTCAACATGAGGTCAGGAAAGCAAAACAGCCAGCCACTGGCTCTTACCTCTACCTCAGTCCAAAATGGCAATCCTGCCTCTAGGAATCTCAGAATGAGACTGTGTCTTAGAGCTGATGTGGGATTCTTCTCTGTATGCTATGAATACCATTGGTGAATAAAGAAACTTCCTTGACCTGTTGATAGGGTAGAAACTTAGGTAGGCAGGGAAAAACTAAACAGAATGCTAGGGAGGGAAGAAGACGGAGTCCAGAGAGAAGCCATGTAGCCCCACCAGAGACAGACGCTGGGAACTTTACGCGGTAAGCCACAGCCATGTGGCAAACACAGATTACTAGAAATGGATTAAATTAATGTATAAGTGTTAGCCAATAAGAAGCTAGAGCTAGTGGGCCAAGCAGTGATTTAATTAATATAGTTTCTGTGTGGCTATTTTGGGTCTGAGCTGCCGGGTGACCCGGAAACAAACAAGCAGCCTCCTTACAACAGAGAGCTGTCTTCTCCCATCTTATATTCCTCTCTTGGTCTGGGATTAAGACGTGCACCACTACTAACCGCCCAGTGTCTATGGAAAACTGTGTGGTTACTGGTAGTCACTACTGCCTGGTCTGTAAGGCTGACCATTGGGGCTGATTTACACTCTGATCTTCAGGCAAGCTTTATTCATTAAAATACAAATGAAATGTTACTACAGCTGAGGAAAGCTGCTAACAGGAAGTGGAACCAGTCCAAGAGAAAGAACTGTGTTGCCGTCAACAAAGCTAAAAGGAGCTGGAGATCTGAAGAGCATTTGGCATCAGACACGGAGATGTAGAGTTTGTAGTTTGCTCAGTTTGATTTTGGTCTTGCCTTGGTCCAGTATTTTCTCACTATGCTCCCTTCCGTAAGTCTTAGAACAGTAAGATTTATCCTGTGCCATTAGATGTTGGAAGTATGAGATCTGGTTTTTTAAAAACTTTTTTTTAAATAGGGGATTACAATTAAGAGATTACATGAATCTCAGAAGAGACTTTGAACTTTGGACTTTTAAACATTGTTGAGACTGTGATAGGGGACTTTTGAAGTTGAACTAAATGCATTTTTGCATTATGATATGGCTACAAGATTTTGGAGGCAGGAAGTGGAATGCAGTGGTTTGACAGAAAATGGCCTCAAAGGGAGTGGTGTTATTAGGAGATGTGGCTTCACTGGAGTGGGTGTGGCCATGTCAATGTGAAGGCGGGTTTTGAGGTGTCATATATGCTCAAGCCATGTCCAGTGTTTCAGTCACTTCCTGTTGCCTGCGTGCTAACATGTAAGAACTCTCAGACTGAACCTCTGAACTGTAAGTGAGCCACCACAATTAAACATTTTCCTTTGTAAGAGTTGCTGTGGTTATGGTGTCTCTTCACAACACTAGAAAACCCTGACTAAGGCAAGCTCCCATTGGGGTTCTAGTACTACTCTCCCTCCCCCAGATGCTTTTGACCTGACCTGAAATTGGATCTAAATACTTTCCCTTCCTGTGGGTCCTGTCCTCACAGCCCAGTTCCCACTTGGAAAAAGACTCTCTAATTCCCTCCTGGCTTTTCTTGCTAGAGACTGTCCTCCAGCAACCAATAGAGCTCAGGGATATGGTCATTTCCCTGTTATGGAATAATGTTTGTTTGTTTCAAGACAGGGTTTATCTGTGTAGCTTTGGAGCCTGTCCTGGAAACTAGCTCTTGTAGACCAGGCTGCCTCGAACTCACAGAGATCCGCCTGCCTCTGCCTCCCAAGTATGGGATTAAAGGCGTGTGCTACCGCCGTACACTGTGAAGATGTATCTTTGATAAGTTATCTTCTGATTGGTTTAATAAAGAACTGAATTATTATGTAAATAACTATTATGGCCAATAGCTAGCAGGAAGAGGTCAGATGGGACTTCAGGGCAGAAAGGGAAGAGATGAAACTAGGTGCAGGAGAGACACAAGAGGAGATGGAGAGGAAACAGGACAGCAGGAGGAAAGGTAAAAGCCATCGGCAACGTGGCAGCATGTAGATGAATATAAATGGACTAATTTAAGTTATAGGAGTTAGTTAGAAACAGGCCTAAGCTAAAGCCAAGCTCTCATAATTAATAAGTCTCTGTATCATTTTTTGGGAGCTGTGGCCCAAAGAAAAATCTGTCTACAACCCTCTCTATAGTCCTGGCTGGCGGATGGAGATTTATCTGCCTGCTGTCCTAGGCACTAGACTGCTCTGGTGGGTGTGTCCTCCTGCACTGGAGTCTCCAAGGCTCCTGATGTGTGTGGGAGGGTGTACTGCACAGCCCACAGCATTGGTGCTTCTGAATGAAGCACAGCTCTCACCTGAAGCAAACTTCTTTCTTCTGTTGAGCCTAATAGATTCAAGGGCTAAGAGAGTTGCTGCAGCTGGGACGGTGCCTGCCTTTTGGAGCTTGAGGACCTGAGTTAGATCCCTAGAACTCACGCAAAGCGAGGTGGTTGTGTCGTGGACTGGCGATCTCATCTTTAGCAACATGGGCGACAGAGAAAGACAGGTCCCAAGTGCTCACTCGCTGGCTGGCCGGTTGGCTGGCTGGCTGGCCTATCTGTTGAAGTTCCAGGCCAAAGAGAGACCTTGTATCAAACCAAAAGTGGAAGATAGTAGATGAATAACAATTGAGGTTATCGCTGGGCCACAACACACACATGGAACACACTTGTGCCAGAATATGACCACACAGGAATGCATACACATGTACAGACACCAGCTTAGGGACCACCCACTGCAAGGCCAGGACTCTGCCTAGTACTCTCAGCCCTGCCACCTATGATATGACATTTGGACTCCCAGGCAGTCTTGTCTTAGCAGATGGCCCCTGGTCAGTCTGTCTCCCAATCTGGGAATGAAGGTTTCTGCTGCCGCTTCTTCTTGTTCTTGTGAAAGACCCTGCATTTCCACCCAGGTTGTCTGTTTCTTCGGTGTGCAGCTCAGCAGAGGAGGCACTAAAATGGAGAGCTGCAGGGTGGCTGCTGGCCTGCACAGATTTGAGACCTTACATCATTAGCTCGAAAGCAGCCACAGTGGAAATATTTATGCCATTGGACTGGGCCAGCACTACAAAACAGGGATTTCCTTCCATCAGAGAGCTGTTTGTTCAATTCAACTAGTCACATTGTGGGGTCCCGTGGTGGCTCCCTTTTTAGCAAGAGATGAGTGTAGTTGCCAGGAGGGTGCCCAGGGCAGCCATACCTGGCTGCCATACCTGGCTGTCAGCACAGTGGGTGTCTTTATATTGACTTGCGATGACTCAGCTCTTGGCTAACATGAGAACTTCCTTTAAAAATAAATACTCATAAGCTGGAAAGAACAAGGGTCCCACACAGAGCCTGGGTTCCCTATGTAGTGGGTGAGCAGCGCCCCTAAGTAGCACAGCCAGTTATGGACTTTGATGCCATAAAGCTTTTTCTAGTCTTGCTCCCCGGACCAACCTTCCTGGAAGTTGGGGGCTCCCAGAGTTCCTGGCAGTGTGAGCCAGAGACCGAGACAGAGGCTAGAGTTCCCAGCCTGGCTTTGCATTTTTAATGAGAAAGAGGTTTTGGCATCCTAGGGTGGCCATGTTCATGCTGGCCCAGAACCTCTTCAAGAATCAAAGGCTCCACTCTGATGTCCCAGGGTGGCCCGAGTATACACCGCATGCTAAATACTTTTTTCTCTTTGATGCTCACAGAGACATCTGGGGGCCTGATCTTACGTGCTGCATCCCTGAAGCCCTAATATAGCCCCATATGGATGTAATTGGTTGGCTCTTTGTCCTTTCCATCTTGAGTCATGCCAGAGATCCCAAGGCTGGTCTGGTTACATAAGAGCCGACAGTGTGATGGGCTGGACTAACTGATAACAAGTGCATGTTGTGGAGTGGGTTTGGTATGCTCCAGCACCCTTTAGGCCTCCTGCAGCCAAAGACAGGCACCACATACCTCTGTCCCAGCGGCACAGAGCCGAGCTGACTCTTCACTGACACAGTTTCATAAAAGATTCAGGATATAAATTTGAACAAGGATTAACCATGCCCAGAACAGAAAGCCCTCACTGGTTCCTCCCTGCCCACGTGGCCCCCTGCCATAGCCAAGCACAAACAGGTGTGGATCCTGGCCTCTGCCCACAGGGCTCTTCTCTCACCTTCTGCCTCTGCAGCCATCCGGAGTGTGGAGTCCACAGCTAGTGGCTCTTGGTCTCAAGCGAGGCCACACTGGCTGGAATTTATCCTAGGTGTCAGTTTGACCCAAGGCCCAGGCAAATTGGAATAGGAAAGTGAGATAAAAATATCAGATCATCACAGAGTGGGTTGAGGGTGGCTTTTCCAGTTTGGTTTCTTTTGCAATAAAACACCGACCAAAAGCAGCTTCGGAAGGAGAGGGTTTTCATTCCTACGCTTGAAAGTGACAGTCCTTCATGAAGGAGTATCAAGGCAGGAACCTGGCGGCGGGAACTGAAGCAGAGGCTGTGGAGGAGTGCTGCCTAACGGCTTGTTCCCCAGCACTTGTTCAGCTTGCTTTCTTGGACAACCCAAGACCGCCTGCCCAGGGCGGCACCACCCACAGTGGGCTCTGCCTTCCCACAACACACATTAATCAATGCCCATAGCAGTGAGCAATTCTTCAGCTGAAGTCCCCCTCTTCCAGGTGACTCTAATTTGTGTTGGGTTGACAGACAGTAACCAGCACAGTGTGCACAGTTGTATGGGCAACTAGTTGTTAGGACTTTGGGCTCTGACTTAGCTACATAGCTAGTTTCCTGGACTCTCAGCTGGTGAGAGAGCACAGCTGCTGTAATTCCGTGAGCCACATGGTAATTGCTTTGCTACAGGGACTTGTTTGGCTCATGGCTGCAGAAGGCTTGGCTGCCTGGTTCATGTGGTGACACTGAACACTGTCGTTGTAAGAAACTAAGGAGGAGGAGATCTCATGACTGACAGGAAGCAGGGAGCCAGAGACAAGAAGGGACCAGCCACCCCCAGCCACCTCTAGTGATTTCCTTCCTCCAGCTAGGTCCCATGGAATCCTAAAGTTCTCCAAGCACCACTCCCCCAGCTCTACCAGCTGGGGATGTACTTAGTGTATTAGTTGGGGTTCTCTAGAGGAACAGAACTGATAGAATGTATGTATATATATTATATATATTTATATAAATACACACACGCACACAGGCATACACATACATACATATACACATACATGCACACATACACACCACCCCTATATACACACACACATATATACACACAACACACACACATTCAAGGCCATACTTAGCCACACAATGAACTCCAGACCAGCGTGAGTCACAGGAAACCCTGACTAACTAACTAACTAACTAACTAACTAACTAACTAACTGTGATGCCTATTCTCAGTTGTCAACTTGACCGCATCTAGAGTTAAAAAACCCAAGTGGCTGGGCACACCTGTGAGGGATTTTTCTTAAAGCATTTGAAAAGAGCCTCCCCCGCCCCCCCCCCCCCCCCGCCAAGTCCAGATCTTTTGCAGTGAGAAGAGCCACATTGAATCTGGGTTGCATCTTCTGCAGGAAGCCTATAAGAAGGACCTGGGAGAAGGAAGCTTGCTCTTTGCCTGCTTGCCCTCACGCTCACTGGCGAGCTCATTTCCTCACCAGCCATAGCGCCTACTTCTGCAGGATTCTAGTGTGTGCAGGAGACCGGCTGAGACATCCAGCATGGAACAACTACTGGATTATTGAACCTTCTGTTGGTTGACAGTCACTGGACTAGTTGGTCACACCTGGAAGCCTGTAATGATTTGGAAGAAATGGTCCCAAGAGAGAGTGACACTATAAGGAGGTGTGGCCTTATGAAGGAAGTATGTCCCTGGGGGTGGGCTTTGAGGTCTCTTTTGCTCAAGCTTCCCTCAGTGTGATAGTCAGTTAACTTCCTGTAGCGCCAGCACCACGTCTGCCTGTGTGCCGCCATGCTCCCCATCATGGTGATAATGGACTGAACCTCTGAAACTGTAAGCCAGCTCCTTCAGTTAAATGTTTTTCTTATGAGATTTGCTAGGGTCATGGTGTCTCTTCACAGCAATAAAAATCCAAAGTAAGACAAAGTCATTCTAATAAATCCCGTGTGTGTGTGTATGTGTGTACACTCACACGCATGTGTGTTGCGTGATATGTATCCACACGTGTGTGTGTGTACGTTTAGGGGCCTTTGGATGTGCAGAGACTAGGGGAGGGTATTGTTAGGTGTCCTGCTCTGTCACCCACTGCTTTACTTTCTTTCTAAATGATTTATTTTACTTTTAATTATGTGTGTAGATGTGTGTGAGGTGTGTGTACATATGATTAAAGGTGCTAGAGGAGTTCACAAGAGGGCCTTGGATCCCCTGGAGTGGAATTACAGGCAGTTGTCAGCCATCTGGTGTGGCTACTGGGAACCAACCTCAGGTCCTCTGGAAGAGCAGCAGTGTTCTCCAGAGCTGAGCCATCTCTCCAGCCCAACCTCACTTTCACTGAATCTGGAGCTAGGCTGGTGGCCAGCAAACCCCAGTGGTCAATCGTCCTGTCTCTGCACCTCACAGGGCTAGAGTTCCAGCTATGCTTGGGTTTTCCCTGGGTTCTGGGGTTCAAACACAAGTCCCCATGCTCCTGCAACAAGTGCTCTTACCCACTAAGCCAGCTCCTTAACCTGATCTTGAACTTCTGATCAACTTACTTAAATCATCCAGGGGCTGGGGGGCACAGTCACGAGCCACCACATGAATCTGAGAAGGGCATTTCCCAGGGGCTTTAGTGGTTAGACAATGTCCCAGCCAGGTTTCCCTCCATCCTTTCAACTGGAGGGTGGCACAGCTCAGCTCCGTGCATGCCTTGACTTACATCAGGGCTCTGAAACCTTCCTCCAATGGCCCCCCACGCTGCTTTCCAGATGGACAGTCCAGGGCTGCGTCTGCTGTCAGATTCAGATGTGTGAGGAAGAAAAGGGAGAGAGACGGTGACGCTGGCTGCTTTTCACAGAAGGCATGGAGGTCCCAATTCATGATGTCAGAGGGCATCTGGGCAGCAGCACATCCTCTGTGACCAGAAATGCAGCCTGTTCTCCCACTTCCAGGGGCCTGATGGAGACGCTGAAAATGCTTGTCTAGAGCTGGGCCTGGTGGGGTAAACCTGCAATTCTAGCCTGGGCTGCAGAGAGAGAGAGAGAGAGAGAGAGAGAGAGAGACAGAGACAGAAACAGAGACAGAGAGACAGAGAGAGACAGAGAGACAGAGACAGAGACAGAGACAGAGAGACAGAGAGAGACAGAGAGAGAGACAGAGAGAGACAGAGACAGAGAGAGAGAAGAGAGAGAGACAGAGAGAGAGTAGAGAGAGAGAGAGAAAGAGAGAGAGAGAGCAACAAAACCAACAGAACAAAAGTCACATTGCATCCGTCCAGAGGCTGCACAGCTCACACAGACTCAGGAGCCCGCATAGCAACTGCTTTCTCCCAGGTAGCAAGACAGATTTCATACAAAAGCTATGACATTTGAACATTAGCATCCAAGTTCTAGAACTAAGCAGCACAGCAGAGGGCATCTAAGGCTGTCTGTGAGCTGACTTCCGCAGTCAGCAGATAGTTGGCTCTAACTAAGCTTCAGGATGTGGGGCAGGGAGGGCTGGGCTCTGGGTTCTCTGCTCTCTCTGTCTCCTGATCTATGCTTCTTCCGAGGAAATACTGCCATGGCAGAGTTTGATCCTGGGAGCTTGCTGAGCACTGTTCCTTTTATTGGCAGGCTCTGAGGATGGGAGAGCGATTTTGAAAGATGCAGGCTGAGGGAGGAGGGAAGGTCCCTCTGGGCTGTTGTCAAATCAGTTTCCACAGTCTCCAGGGCTGGAGTAGAAAACCCTAAGCAAGGACAGATATGTTTCCAGGGCCTGCTTTGACCTGAAGGATTTCCCGTTTTTTGACATTAGGATGCTGGAGCCAGGAACTAAGTAGTTCTCTTGAGTGGGTATCGCCACTCACGCACCGGTTCATCCATCTACCCACCCATGTTCTCATACATCTACAACCCATCTATCCATTCATCTACTTATTCCCCATCCACTCACCTGTCAATCATCCATCCATCCACCCAATCATTTTCCCTATATACCTACCTTCCCATCCCATCCACCCATCCACCCATCCACAAATCCATCCAGTCAGCTACTCATTCCCACATCCGTTCTCCTATCTATCCATCCGTCCATCCATCCACCTGTTTGTCCGTCCGTCCATCCATCTATCCACCCATCCATCCACCCATTCATCCATTCATCCACCCCCATCCATCCATCCACCTGCTGACCCATTCACAGACCCATTCATCTACCTACTCACCAGCCTATCCATCCATCTATCTACAACTCAATCCATGTGTACATGCATGCCACAAACATTTACATGTATCGGAACTGTGCTGTTTGCTGAAGCGATAATGCTGACTAGACAGTGTTCTCTCTCCTCGAAGAGACTGCATTCTTGCTCCCGTCATTCTGATGCCACAGCTGGTCTGTAGCAAGTAGGTGGGCAGAGAGGCTAGGGTCTAGTCTGTCTTTCGGTGTAGTGTGAAGCGGCGGGGCTGCGTCCCACCACCGGCAGCCGGCTAGCTTTACACCCGAAATAATTACACGGAAACTGTATTCTTTTAAAACACTGCCTGGCCCATAGTTTCAGCCTCTTATTGGTTAATTCTCACATCTTCCTTTAACCCATATTTAGTAATCTGTGTAGCACCACGAGGTGTGGCTTACCAGGAGAGCTCTTAACCTGCGTCCATCTCGGAGAGGAGAAGCATGGAGACTCCCTATCGAGACTGCCTGAAGCGTCTCCACAACTCTACTTCCTTGTTCCCACAATTCTGTTCTGTCTACTCCACCTACCTAATTTTCTGTCTCTTAAAGGGCCAAGGCAGTTTTCTTTATTAATTAACCAATGAAAGAAACATAGACAGATAACTCTCCTCCATCATTTCGGGACTGAAGGTGGTGAAGAAGAGCACACAACACATGTGGGGCACTGAGGTCTGTGCAGCCTGGGAACAGATAGGGAAGAAAGGCTTTGTTGGAGGGAGGGGGATGAGGAAGAGGAGGAGAGAGAATGTAGAGGAGAAAGGAGGAGGAGGAAGAGGTGAGGAGGAAAGGGAGGAAGAGGAGAGAGGATGCAGAGGAGAGAAGAGGGGGAGGAGGAAGAAAGACCCTGCTAACTCTGGGCAACAAATAAGTGGCCACATAGAGGGCCCCCTTTATGCCCTTTGAAGTCCGAAGACAGGGCATATTTTGTCTTTGGCACAGAAAGTTCCTTGCTAATGTCAGTTGCCAGTGGGAGGATCTACATGTCACAGTGGGTGAACGCGTTCCTTGAGTGGGCTCTAACAGCTCTTTATTTTTTTTATAAAAACTTCTTTAGATTTATTTATTTTATTTTATGTGTATCACTGTTTTGCCTGCATGCTTATGTGTACACCATGTGCATGCCTGGTGCCTTTTGGGGGTCAGAAGAAGGCATCAGACCCCCTGGAGCTGAAGCCACTGACAGTTGTTGAGTAACCACGTAGGGAAACCACCCAGGTCTCCTGCAAGAGTAACACATGCTCTTCATTGCTGAGCCCTCTCTTCAGTGTCCCTGTTCTGTCCCCAACACACACACACACACACGCACACGCACACGCACACGCACACGCACACGCACACGCACACACACACACTTCTTTTTTTTTCCTGGACAAGATCTCATGTGCAGCCCTGGTTTGCTTAGAACTCATTCACTATGTAGATGAGACTGGCCTCCAACTCACAGAGATCCACCTGCCTCTGCCTTCTGAGTGCTGGGATTAAAGGTGTGCGCCACCACGTCTGGAATTCTAAAAGTGTTCATCTCAGTTTTGCTGAGTTTTGCCTTGCAACCAAGTGCCCAGAGCAGCTTCCAGTCTTTATCATTTCTCTCAGCACAAGCCTCAGGGACTCAGCTGGAGCTCAGTCAGGCTTAGCAACTAGCCTGCGACCACCCAGGTCTGTTCCCCTCAAGTTCACAGTCTCTCTGAAGCTGTTATGCCCCATGAGGACGTCAATGTGTAGGAAGAGCTCAGGGAAGGTGGCTGGTTCAGAATTCAGAGGGCTCCTGGTTGGATAGCAAATCCCTTCTGTTTCCAGAATGGGAAACCTGCTTCATGCTAGGTAGAACCGCTTGGCTCCTCCCCACATCAGGTTCTAAGCTAGGGAGGCTCCAGCTTTCACCAAGTAAGCACAACAAAATGGCTGGAGCGGGAGGAAGAGGAATGGGAAGAGGGAGGAAGAGGCTATGAAATTGGTACAGGGAGTGTCGAAACCCGTGTGGGCTCCAACATAGATAACTATTTTCCCTAACTAGACTGGAACGGAGTCGCGAGGAATAATCGGACACAACTTACACGGTCATCATTGAAGGGCAAGATCTCTCTCGTTTGTTCTCCAGTTTATATATCATCACATAAATTGAGCGGGAAAAACACCTAGGTAACCTAGGTAACCAGGTGAATGGCCTTTTGTCACGTTCACATCTACCTGTTTGCGAGTATGCTAGCTGTCACATAGGCCTAAATTAGCATCTCTATAAGACATCTTCCAAATTACAAAAGAAAGGAAGCACCAAACCTCCTGACCTGCTTCAGCCAACACCTCTCCTCAGGTAATCTACATTTATAACAAAAGTGGAAGGAGCACTATTGTTGGGCAGAGACCGCTGTCTGTAGAGTTACTGACCACCTCAGACCGGGTTTATGGCTCTTGTGCCATACAGAAATATGGGCCTACAAGGGAGAAAAGGGGAAAGGAGGAGGGGGAGGAGGAGCAAGGGGTGTGTTAGTTTGTTTCCTGCCGCCAGTTTCAGGGCCTCAGCTTGCTCATCTGTAAAGTGGGAGGATTCGAGCAGCAAGTTTTCTCCTGTCAAGGGTCGGATGATGTTCCACCCATGCTTTGCCAGCCAGGATATCACTGTGACAACTTCTCACCTCTGTCACGGCACAGGAAGAGCAGTGAGAGACAATCTGCCCATGAGTGTTTGTGGCCCTGTTCCAATAAATCTTTATTTACAGAGACAGATGGTGGGCCAGATTGCCCTGGTTGTTTACGTGAAGGGAAAACTTTTTATTCAATGGAATCTTGCTTGAAACACATGGGTTTCTGGAGCAGTTTGAGAATGATAGGCCGTCTTCATTAGGGTTGCTATTGCTGTGAAGAGACACCGTGACCACGGCAACCATTAAAAAGAAACTGTTTGATTGGGGCTGGCTTACAGTTTCAGAGCTTTAATCCTTCATTCTATGGTGGGAAGCATGACAACATACAGGAAGACATGGTGCTAGAGATGGAGCTGAGAGTTCTACATCTTGATCCGTGGCAACAGGAAGTGAACTGTGTGTCACTCTGGACGTGATTTGAGCATATATGAGACCTCAAAACCTGCCTCTACAGTGACACACTCCCTTTAACAAGACCACACTTCCTAACAGTGCCCCTTCCTATGGGCCAAGCATTCAAACACACGAGTCTGTGGGACCATACCTATTCCAACCACCACAGAGGCCTTAGTCAACTTCCCAAGATATTTCTACTGTCTGGGTCAAGCCATTCATTCATTCATTCATTCATTCATCTGACTTGTATCTAATGTTTATCTAGGAGTCGTGAGGGGATAATAACAACCCATCTAAAAGACTTTTTAAAATACGTCTAAAATATAAATTGATTTTCTTTTTTGGACAGGGTTTCACTGCATAGTACTGGTTAGCCTGGAACTCACAGGGATCCATTTCCCAAGTGCTAGTGATAAATTACGTGTGTCATAACTAGCTCAGATTCTTTTAAAGGTCACCTTGTTTTATTTCTGTATATATGCTCATGTGTGCGACAATTTGATTTTTTTAAAAACTTTTTTAAAGATTTTATTTATATGTGTAACTGTCTTTCCTGCATGTGTCTATGAGCACCACGTGTGTGCAGAACCAACAGAGTACAGATGAGCGCATCAGATTCCTTGGAACTGGAGTTACAGACAGTCGTGAGCTGCCATGTGTGTGCTGGGAGCTGAGCCTGGGTCTCCCAGAGGAGCAGCCAGTGCTCCTGATCACTGAGCCTTCTTGCCAGTCCTCTGGATTTTTAAAACCCTTAAGAAATCTGTTTTTTTTCTTTTGATCTTTATTAATCTAAGAAGTTTGTTCTGCATGACTATGACTATCTACAAACAGATCACTAGCATACCCTAAGTATTGCATAATCTTAATTTTGCTATAAGCAACTTCTGTCCAGAAATGGTCACACAGTGAGCAAAATGAGAACAGAATCCTTTGTTCAAACAGGACTGAGAACTCTGGGATAGAACCACTGCAGCCCCTGCAAGACCAACCTGAGCCACTGTCCTGCCAGAACGTGGCTGCATTCTAGCACAGAGATGTTTCCCAGAATGCTCAGGGGGACACCTCGGAGGCAACTGGAGAATCTCAGTTTTCTTTCCTGTAATTTCCCATAAGTTCCAAATCCCCTGCCTTTCTTTGTATTGCTGCCACCATAGATGGAAAAGGCAATCTGTCTGAAAACGGGGTTCCTGGCCCAGCCCCTCTGCTGCTGGCTGGTGCTGGGTGAGGGGCAGAGGGCCACCTGCCTCTGGGATTTGTTCATGAAACTCAACTGCAGATCCCTGTGCAAATGAGACGTTCTTTCCCTTCATTGCTCTGGGGAGAGCGGAAGCCAGGCTGGCACCAGGAAAGAACATGGGTGACAACTGGAGAACCCAAAGTGGACATCTCCACCCAGTCTGGGCTCAGCCCCACAACAGGCCTTCTTATTGGGGTCCTAGAGGCCCCATGACCTAGGGCACGTCTTTCTGTTGCCATGGGCCTCTTGGTCTGCAGGAGATTCAGTGAGCACCCTTGGGGTTCTGGGAACATTTGGGGAATAAACAGTGTGGGTCAGCCTCTTCACTCAGTTATAAGGGACACTGGGGCTTGGCAAGGTGTGCCCCTCCCCTCTGAAAGTCTGGGTCACAACAGAGAATGGCTACAGGCTCCCAGAGAACATCACCATGTGAGTGTGGTTCCAGGAAGCAGCTCCCTCGGACAAACCATCATTTAAAGAACTCAAGGATGTTGGTGGGTGGAGCCCACACCTTTTAAAGGAAATGCCACTCTTTCCTGCATACTAGTTACCATCCTTATTACTGCAACAAAGTATCAGACAAGAAGCAGCTTAGGAGAAGAGGAAGGGCTTGTTCTGGCTCACACTTCAAGGCTACACAGTTCAGTGTGGCTAAGGAAGCATGGAGGCAAGAGCCAGAGGCTGCTGTTTGTAGAAGCTAATGACATTGCCACTGCATGGTATGGTTAAGGGGAAGGTTTCCATTGTGGTTACTGAAGGGAAGGAGAGAGGGAGGGAGGGAAGGAGAGAGGGAGGGAGGGAAGGAGAGAGGGAGGGAGGGAGAGAGGGAAGGAGGGAGGAAGAGAGGAAGGGAGAGAGGGAGGAAGGGTCATAGATAGATAGATAGATAGATAGATAGATAGATAGATAGATAGATAGAGCGAGCACATAATGAAACTATCAGATTCATAAGGAGAATGAGTAGCTGGGGAGGGAAGCCTGCAAGCTGGAAGGAGTTTAGGGTAGTGTAGCATGGACTTTGAAACGTGTAGCGGGTAATTGTGACACCGAGGGTGCCTGGAGGCCAGCATGAGTTTTGATATGCTGATTGGCACCATGGATAGCATTTGCCCCCTTCTGCCAGTGATAAGGGAAATTGTGTCTTTTGGTAGAGGGGAAGTGGCTCCCATTCACCAGTTCCTGAGGAATGCTGGCTTTTATCTAACAACCAGAAATCTAGACTGCACTCATTTCTGGATATCTGAACTGACTTTTGGAGTTTGGGGATTTGGAATTTCCTTTGGACCTGACAGTGGTCACATTGCCCCTACAATCAGGAAGCGAGGAGTGAACGGGGAATTAGGGCGGGTCCCCACCCCCGCAGTGTAACCTGTGTGTCCACTTCTTAAATGTTCTACAACCTTCCAAAGCAGCCCCACCAGCTGGAAACCAAGTGTTCCAACACACAAGCCTGTGGGGACATTTCACATTACACATAGAGGTGGGATAATGAGCCAGACTGGCCGGTGTGGATTCAACAGAGAGTCTAAACTGCCGCCAGCACCCTCTGTCAGTGGTGGCCATCAGCTTCATTGCCATTCTTCAACACTGCATCCCCGGAAGGGGACCGGCTGCTCTTGGTTCCCTCCGCGTGAGCAAGAGCTTGTCCCACAAGCCCCGGCAACAGTTTGCAGGGTGCTGCCCCTTAGACTGCTGTGACACCACCGTCCACGCCTCTGTCATGTGCTGCCCCTTAGACTGCTGTGACACCACCGTTCACACTTCTGGTGTGTGCAGGAATGAGTCCTCCTCAGCGGCTTTGACCTCTAGTTTCTGACCATTGAGTGTGCCCCAGTGCCCTCCCAGGTGCCAGTCAAGGTATTATCAGGTGTCCATTCATCAGGGTGCCATAGAGGCCAGCTTCCCTGGAAGCTGTGACTGACGGAAGGAAGGAGACAGGAGTCCATGGGCTGTGGCACCTGGAAAATGCTGAAGGGTCCACCTTACCCTCTATTTTCTGGATAGAAAATTGTTAAGCTACGTATAAACGAGTCATTTTAAAGTCTGCAGCTTGGCGCCATTTAGAACATCCATATTGCAATTACCACCTCCATCTTCCAGAACATTCCCACCACCTCAGAGGAAAACAAACCCCTTGGCAGTTCCTCTCCATTCCTGAAACCACACTCTGCACCGGTTCCTGTGAATTCACCTGTCCCACACATCAGCATGAGTGACAACCACAAAATCACATGTGGTCCCTGGTTGCTGCTTTCCCGCTGACCACAAATTACATAACACACCAGGAGGTGGCCTGCATGGGTTCGGCCAGCTTGCTGCAGGGACAGAGGACTCCCTGAATTAAACGAGGTACTGAGGCAAAGGGAGCCAGGAAGGGAGCCTCCGAGTCAACTGGATATGGAAAATGAGATAATTAGAACAAAGACTTCATGTGGTTAATTATGCAGCAAACTTTGCACCGAAGGCACATTTATAGAGGGCGGTGGCTAAATGCACAGCACGTGCAATGCCATCTCCTGCATGTTCGACTGCGTGCTTCTGCTTCAGCACCAGGGGCGTGATGGGGACAGCCAAGGCCTAGGGACAGTCACTCCTTTGTGGGACAAGATCAGCCACAGCTACCAGGGGGACTGTCACGGGAACTGCAGGACTCTGGGCAGAATGCCAGTTTCCTAGACCACTGTTTGAGCGTGCCTGTGGATCTGTCCAAGGTGCTGTCATTCGCACAGCCAGAGTCTCCTAAGCCACCTCTGTCACTCTCTGAGCTTGTCTGCTCCCTGCACAGGCATAATCGTAACACAGACGTCACTGAGACTTCTCTTTCCCACTTGTTAGCAGTGGGATCATGAGCAAGTCAGTCTGCCTTTCTGATGCCTACTGTCCTTGTTCATATTACATTGTGGGCATGTGTGTTTGTGCGTGTGTGTGTGTGTGCGCGCGCGTGTGTGTGAGTGTGCGTGTGTGCACATGTGCATGTGTGTTTGTGTGTGTGCACGTGCGTGTGTGTGCGTGCATGCGTGTGTGCGCGTGTGTGTGTTTGTGCGTGTGCGTGCGTGTGTGTGTGTGTGTGTGTGTGTATGTAGAGGCCAGAGGACAACCTGCAGGAGTCGGTTCTCTCCTTCTACCACATGGGCCCCGGGGAATCCCACCATGAGCCTCCTGGAGAGCAAACTCAGGTGGTCAGATTCGCTATGGTGGCAAATGCTTCTACCAGCTGGGCCCTCTTGCCAGCCCACAATTGCTTGTATGTCTGTGACCACAGAACCTGCACAGGTGTTCATGGAAGGATGCTACAGACTGACCAATGGCAAGTGCTGGGTACAGGTGTCATCTGTGCCAGAGTGAGGGGACTCAGAACCCCCAGCAGAGAGAGACCTGGAAATGGCAAGAAGACTTTAAACCCACACAACCATCTCCGGTGACAGACTTCCTCTAGCAAGGCCACGCCTCCTAAGCCTCCCCAAATAGAACCACCAACTGGGGACCAAGCCCTCAAATGCCTGAGATTATGGGGAACATCTTGTTAAAACCACCACATTCCACTCCTGGTCCCAACGTTCTCGGGCATTCCAAGTTTGCTCTTTCTGCTTCCTGTTTGCAGTTGGAGATGGAAGCTCTCGGCTGTTCCAGCTGCCTTGCCTGCCTACTACCTACCATGCTTCTCTGCCATGATGGCGGTGGAATCTTAGCCCTCTGGAACCATAATCCCCAAATGAACCCCTCCTTCTCCAGGATACCTCCTTGATCATGCTGTTTTATCGCAGCAATAGAGAAGTAATCGAGGCAGCCAGCCTTCTCCATTCTGATACAGTTCGGGGCCCAGCAGGTGAAATGGTACTGCCTACCTTTAGGGTGGGTCCTCCTATCTCATTGACAGAATACTCCCATCCATGCTGGGTGAAGACTTTCCAGCGTGGCAGCTTTGGAGATCCCCCTGCTCCCCTACGCACCCAGCAAACCTTACCCATGCTCAGCAAGTAAGTACAGTAAACTTGCCGGTGGAACTGCTTCTTGCTTTGTCCCTAGGGTCTTACAATGAGGAGGCAGTCGCTGTTTAACTCTCCCCAGAGATGGAACTCTCGCTACAACCCCCAACCCTCTACACTCCCAACACACACGCACGCACACCACTGGCCTGCATAGAGCCTGGGAGAGCCCACTGTAAAGAGCCAGACATGGGTGTGGCAGGCAGATGCAGATTAGAACAGTGATTCCAGCTTTGGGGTTCTGTCCCCATTCCCAAGGCAGAGCAGAAGGTCCAGTTGGTCTTGTTTGTGTCCCGGATTCCTGTCCCCTGAGAGGGTAACCATTCCAAAGCTGGAACATTATCAGCTTTCTTCCTCCCTGCGCACACACAGACCGTTCCTGGCTGAGGCGCATCTGTCAGCTGAGTGCCTGCACACGGGTGTAAGATCACAGACTCTAGACAGCCAGCTGGAGCATGTGACCCCAGCAGCCACCCCGGCTCATGGCCACTGGCCTGGGCGGCTGGATCTCAGCTGGCACATGGAGGAGCTGCGTCTTTGTGTTTGAAGAACCTACAAGAGCCTGGTTTTATTTATTTTTAATCAGCCATTTCAGTGTGTTCCCTCTAGTCAAAGGCAGAGCCCGAGCTCCGTGCAGGTGCCTTATTTGTATTTGGTTTTTATTTACCCAGGGAAGTCTTGAGGGAGGTAGGATCTCATTTGGAGAGACCCCAGTGGCAACGCTCCATTACTCAGAGCCTAAATGAGCTCTGTGTAGGCAATGAGAGGGGAGGGAGGAGAGGGAGGAGAGGGAGGGGAGGGGGAGATGAGGAGAGAGGGAAAGGGAGGAGGGAAGGGGAGAAGAGGAATGGGAGGGGTTGGAGGGAAAGAAGGGGAGCTGAGAAGAAAGAGGGGAAGGGAGAAAGTGAAGAACAGAGGGGAAGAGGGAAGAGGTGAGGGGGAGGGCAGGTCCCACCACAGCAAGAAACAGTGAACAACACAGCCTGGGGTCCGTCTTCCAGGCCAGACCCCGGCTGGAGCTTCAGCCTGGACACTGGAAGACAAAAGCCAGACTCCTTTCCCCTCCAGTCTGCAGGGAGGCGTCGGGTGTCCAAAAACCAGGCTAACTGAGCACGAGCAGGTGGCTCAAACCTGGCATCAGGCCCCACTCATATATTAGGGGCCCCAGCCAGAGGAGCCGGCTGACCCTTCTCGGAAGAGGGTGCAAATATCTAGAGCCTTCCGTGACCCAACACCCCCTAGACCAGCTTCTGGTCAAGCCTGGAGTCTTCGTCAGCTGTCCCCACTCACTTCCGTCTTTCACTGAGTGGTGACACCTCCATCATGAGACTCGGGGAGGTCAGCGCTCCTCAGCTGGCTGTCACATTGCTTGTCTTCTGGGCAAACACTGGATGATGCTTTCTGAGCCGAGGCAGCCAGGCAGAATCCCTCTTTGCACCCCGCAGGAGAGGATTCTCTCTGCACACTGCAGGCTGCCAGCTTCTGACCAGGCTGGGCTCTGAGCATGGCTAGGCATGGTGGAACAGGATGTCTGGTCATGCAGAAACGAAGAGGAGAAAGGGCCATTCGAGTTCAAATGGAGGTGGGCCACATCCTTCAGGTTCCTCATTTGGCAAAGGGAGAGCGAGGCCTGGCAAATGACAAGATCCAATATCAATTAGCGCCTCCCCAAAGCTGCTGAGACCAGTCAAGACCAGTCATTATGCGGGGCTTCACCTCCACCCACATCGGGTTATTTACATAATAGCCTGCCCCCCAGGTTATCTTTCATTAACAAACACAAGCAGCTGGTTGTAGCTCATAAATATATATTGTTAACCTGGTATAGACAGCTGACTTTCACTTGCTCAGAGAAGAAGGGGTCAAGGAGTTCAGGAGAGCCTGGACTACATTCCCCAGGCGATGCCTCTTCTTCTGAGTGTTCAGTTCAGCCTTCAGATGATTTCCTGGCTTAGGTTCCAGAAGCCAGTGATGCGACAACACAGAGCAATTTCTCCTTCCTTCCTTCCTTCCTTCCTTCCTTCCTTCCTCCTTCCTTACTTCCTTCCTTCCCGCCCGCCTTCCTTCCCACTCTATCCTAATCCTTCCTTCCCTCCTCTCGTTCCCCTCCTTCCTTCCTTCCTTCCTTCCTTCCCTCCTTCCCTCCTTCCCTCCTTCGTTCCCTCCTTCCTTCCTTCCTTCCTCCCCTCCTTTTTCCCTTCCTTCCTTCCTTCCTTCCTTCCTTCTTTCCTTTCTCCCTCCCTCCCTCCCTCTCTCTCTCTCCCTCCCTCCTTCCTTCCCTCCTTCCTTCCCTCCCTCCCCCCTCCTCTCTTCCTCCTTCCTTTGTAGTGATATTTCATTTGTACTTTAATAAATAAAGCTTGCCTGAAGATCAGGGAGTAAAATAGCCACACTGGTCAGCCTTACAGACCAGGCAGTGGTGGCACACACCTTTAATCCCAGTAGCCACACTAGTTTGCCACAGAAACAGGGCAGTAGTGGTGCACACCTTTAATCCCAACCCTAGAGAGGAATATAAAACAGGAGGAGACAGCTCTCAGACACAGTCTCATTCTGAGGATTCCTTTTTCATCGTACATTAACCCATTATTCTTGTCTGTGTTAGCCACATGGCTTGGTACCTTTTATCAGTGAGACATTCTCATCTTGCTTCCTCTGTGTCTGGGTGATGACTGCAGACTGAACCTTTCCTCTTCCCAGAATTCTATCCTGGCCACCCCGCCTATACTTCCTGCCTGGCTACTGCCCAATCAGTATTTTATTAAAACAATACAAGTGACAAATCTTTACAGGGTACAAGACCATTATCCCATAGCACTACCCCCTTTTTTTCAAAGCAAGAACTCTGAATCTAATCTCCCTTGTTTAGCTTTCTTCCTGACCATTATCCATAAGAACTTGTAACCAACACTCTAAACAAGGAAAACATCCATAATCCATATTTTTAGGAATGTGGGCATAGTTTTCTAGGCTACTTCCTGGTGATTGGGACCACTGATAATCCTATGGGGACCTAAAGAAAATTTAGAATTATGGTCAGGTTCTGACTGGAATATTCTGTGAGGCTTGATCATCTCAGCCAGCAGTCTTGAAAGTGTTCTGGATGTAGAACTCAGACATCTGGGCCATCCGCTCCTATTGGAGATTTCTCAGGGGCTCTTCCTTTATCAAATCTAATTTTTCTTAACCCAGAATGAATCCACAGCCTCTTATTTCCTGTGGAAACAAAGAAAAACCTCTTCTCCAAAGTAACATATCTTTTGACATCAAGGCATTTCCAAAATATATATGTTAGATTAATTCAGCAGCATTTATAATCAAATGTCTTTTAGCAGCTGTTACTCTTTCCTCAGCCATCGAACAATTCAAAGACAACACAATAACATACAGTATCCAGAATTTCTGTGTATATTCCATATTTATGTGGCTTTATTTTAAACTCTATTTCTTTTATTTTTGTTTTTTATTTTATTTTTTGAGACAGGGTTTCTCTGTGTATCTTTGGCTGTCCTGGAACTCACTCTGTAGACCAGGCTGTCCTTGAACTTACAGAGATCTGTCTGCCTCTGCTTCCCAAGTGCTGGGATTAAATGTGTGCCGCCACACAGGTTGAACCCCAATTTCTGTCTCTGGGTTTTTATTAATTGTGCTACATTCTTTCTTTCCTTTTGTGTGTGTGTGTGTGTGTGTGTGTGTATCTTGGGTCTCATTCCTCCAGTGCTATCCACCTTACTTTTTGAGGCAGGTTTTTCACTGGCACCTTGTTAGCTGACTGGCTAGGCCCCTGAGATCCTTCCGTCTCTGCTTCCCCAGTGCTAAGATTACAGGTACATCAATGTGTCCAGATTTCAGGTTGATCTCACGAGTGATTTCCAGTAGGGTTACCTTCCCTGATTCCTGGTATGGGACTTGAAGAGAGGGCCAGAGATGTGCGGTTTAGTTCTGGAAATGGGTACCCTACGGATGCAGGGCAGAGAGGCATGTCAGCCTATGCAGCAGACTTGCTTGGAGCCTCAGGGACTTCTCCACTTCTAAAAGGCTGAGGTGGGTGAGATGCGGCAGAGCTTCCCTATTTCCTGGCACACCCCGAGACTTTGGGGTGTGCCAGGATATAGGGAAGAGACATTCAGATGGTGATGCTGGTAGCCCAGGTTGGACTGTGTGTTCTAGAAGGGTAAAGCTAGGGAAGGGCTGGTGGCGGTGCTGGAGACAGGGGAGTCCCTCTCCCACATCACTCTCTCAGCCTTGCTCCTCACAAAGTGAACTCACTCACCTGAGGACCCAGCCAGGCCCCTCAGCCACCTGTAAGCACTTCCGCCCTAATTGCTTGTGCCCTTGGAGTCTCACGGAAGGGCAGGAGTGTACAGACTGGGGACGGGGCTCCTTCTGTAGTCTTGAGGAAGTCACCGTCTATGCTGGGTGCCAGCCTTACAGTGTGGCTGCTTCGCTGTCACCCACGCTCATGACACGGCCCTTCAGCCGCCGCTCTGTTAGTAAGTGTGATAAATTCGCTGGCTCCCAGGGGAAATTTTGGTGAAGCTGAACTGTAGTTTGTCACTGGAGGTAGATGTTGCCTAGTTCCCCCAGCCGAGGGGTAAAATCCTCGCAATAGGTCAGCATAGCGTGAGCCTGGGTCTTGGCCCACCCAGCATCAGCCCCTATGCAGAGAGAAGACGGCCTAGCCCTAGCGGAGCAGGTCCTTCCATGCCTAAGCCACCTGCAGCTCAGAAAGCAGCGTTTCCCAGTGGGGGTCCCGCTTCTGTGCCACAGGCACACACCACGTTCCTTGTATCATCAAGGGGGCACGCTACTTGACATTAATCCCCCGGAAGCCTTTTTAGCTATCAGCTCAGTATTTCCAAACCAATTAATAGCTTGGAGTTTGTGAGAAGGGCTGACAGTTGGGTTTTCCGTCGGGGACCCCTCCAGTCCCAGCACCAATCTGAGGGGGTTGTAATTTGGCAAAGGGAGAAAAGCAGATCATTTTTAGCTTGGGGGAGGCTGCAGGCAATCGCGAATACCCCTGAGCAGGTGGAGAGCCTCTGGTTTAAAGCGGCCACGTGTTCCCTGCTGTAATTGGACTTTAGAGCCCGTTAATATGAAAGGAGGATGGGTGGGGGTGGCTGTGGCTTCTGCACTTCGTTTCTGTTCCCTTCTGGTAACTAGGATGGGGCTCCATTGAACTGGCCTGAGCCAGGATGGTCTCAGGACAGCAACAGGCAGCTTTCAGGAAATTGATAATTCATGGCTCTGGGACACTGGATGGTCAGTGTGGGCAGAGCGGGTGAAAAGCTGGGTAGTTCCTGTTCCTTCTTGGAAACAAGGGTGTCTTGATCAGGCCACTTCGTGTTCAACTAAGAGGCAGCTGCTTGCAGGGCTGCAGCTGCAGTATGAATGAATGCAGGAGTGAATGAAAAATGGGCTGGAGGGTGAATGAGCGTAGGAAATGATGTAAGAAGAATAAGTGTGAATGAAGGAAGAATGAATGGATGGATGGATGGATGGATGGATGGATGATGGATGGATGGATAAAAATAGTGAATGTATATGGGAATGCACGGCTCTCCAGATGTCTGTCTACTTTGGACTAGCTTTCAGGAACTTCCTCTGCAGGCCTTCCAGCATGAGCCAGAACAGACAGATTCACCAGTCCTTCCTGGTGCTCCAGGTGGGACACACAGTGGCTGATAGAGGGGCCCATCTGTAGTGGGGCCAGCTCGGGCTAGAGCTTCCTGTCCTAGCAGGAGTGGCAGGGGAGGTTGGGAGTCCTTCCAAGGCAGGTGGGTCTGTGCTGGACCAGGCTGATCTGTCTGTGCTTACCACATTGTCATTGGTGCCATCACCCTTGAGGAAGAGAAGCACGTGGGCTGCAGCCAATCCTGCGGATCCACGCTCACACCTCGGAACTGCTTTTGACAGCAGAAAGAGGCCAAGGGCACTTGGAGGACAGCGGCTGGGATGATCCCTAACAGAGGCAGTGTTTACATAGGTAGGGAGCTTGGGAGACTCCAGACAGGAAGCACAAGGCTTAGCGACATTAGCTTTGGCTCCTACTGCGATGAGATATTACAACCAAAAGCAAGTTAGGGAGAATGCATCTATTTGCTTTACACTTCCACATCCCAATCCTGCACTGGAGGAAGTCAGGACAGGAACTTGCACAGGGCAGGAGCCTGGACCCAGGAGCTGATGCAGAGGCCATGGAGGAGTGCTGCTTACTCTCCATGGCTGGCTCGGGGCTGCCAGCCCAGGGATGGGCCCTCTCCCATCAATCACCAATTAAGAAAATGCCCTACAGCTGGATCTTATGGGGGCATTTCTTTTCATTTGAGGTTTCTGCCTTTCAAAATGACTGTAGCTCGTGTCCAGTGCACATCCCACTTCTCCTGCAGCAAACCTGTTCCCCGGGGACACCTCACATCTCTGCGTGTGGCCAGACGAGGAGAGAGTAAGCAACTGTGGCCTCATGGCTCTCTCTCCCTCAAATGCAGAGGCTTCTGAGGGGAGTAGGCTCTGGCTTGGCCCTCCTCCTCAGTCTCTAACTTGGGCAGATACACAAACATGCAAGTCCCAGCTTTGTTACGTGAAAGAACCAGACACATACCTGCTTTCCCCACTCCCAACTCTTTGGGCCTCCCCTTAGGTTAGTTCCACGGGAAAGTACCTAGCAGCTGGGCTATCTTGAGTGTGATCACATGCCACTTGAAGTTAGGAGGTGTGTTTGCTGAACCACTGGCTCAGAGTCCCCGGAGCTGCTGTGTGATGTCGCCACTCAGAGTTGGAGCCATGTGCAGAAGTGACCCTCGAACTTCCCTACCCTGCTGGGTAGAGAGTGGCATGTAGTCTTGAGGCTGTTGTTCCACAAGACCATGCACCTTCTGGGTCTCCCTCACCCCCGTGTGTGTGAGGTACTGCAGACTGAGCCTACTCCCCACACACCCCTGCCCATCAAGCCAGTGCCCCTTCCCCCCACACCCTTGCCTGATGTCCAGGAGCCTGTCGGAGGAAAGGAGTGACCTGTCAGCCTGAGCAGGGCTGGGGTCACAGCTGAGACCAGATCACCCTCCCTCTGCACAGACGCTGGATCCGATTCTTAGAAGATTCTCCGAGGGTCAGGAAGGCCCAATTAGAAAGCAGAGTTTAGAACAGGCCAGGCTCCCAGCTAATCCACTGCCAAGTCCGCTTGCAGGAAAGCTACCCTTTCGGGCATTGGATTTCTTTGCTTACTCTCAAATCCCTGGCTTTGGGGACCTCAGTGTAGGAAGCAGACTGGAAAGAAAAGAAAAACCTTCTTTCAACAAAGCACAAAGCCATCGTCGCCACTTTCGTCTTGAATTTCACAGAGTGGGTCTGGGAAGGTAGAGGGGGTCGGGTGGGAGGGAGGGAGAGAGGACCCTTGATAAACATCCCCGTGGTGCTCAGCGGGGTAACTTGGAAAATGCCGGTCATGTATTTTTAATCTTCATTCTCCTCTCTGAATAGTGGAAAGCGGGATGCCAAGGTTTGACTGGCATTTCTGAGGGGCACCGAGGGAGGCTGGGGTTGGAAGAAATGACCTCCGGGGTCTCCACAATAACTGCAGACCTGACTCCGTGCCTCCCCTCTAGTCTCAGGTGGCTGGGCCCCTCCCTGTGGCACTCCTTGAAAGAGCTGTCTCTCTGAGAGAGTTGGAAAGCTTCAGAGTTCTGGTCAGAACCAGCTGGGATGAGGAGAAAGGGCATAGAAGAAACAGGATAAAGAGCAGTGGAGGTCCCTGCCCAGCCCATGCCCCTGCACCTGCCTCTGCCCCATCTATGACCTTGCACCTGTCCCTAACCCTGCCTCTGTTCCTACCCAGGCTCCTGTCACTAGGCACGCACCCATCCCTATCCCTGTCTCTGTACCACTCACATACCAGCCCCTGTCCTTGTTCCTACTCAGGTATCTGCGCTTGCCCCCATCCCTATCCATGCCCATTCACAACCTGCCCCTACCCTGTCCCGTCTATGCACCTGCCCCTACCCTGCCCCATCTATGCACCTGCCCCTACCCTACCCTGTCTATGCACCTGCCCCTACCCTGCCCCATCTATGCACCTGCCCCTACCCTGCCCTGTCTATGCACCTGCCTCTGTCCCCACCCCACTGATGTACCTGCCCCTGTCCCTGCCCTTGCCCCTACCAATGCACCCATTCATCTTCTTGCCCTCTGTCACTACCTGGTAGAATGTTTCCAATAATGCCAACCTCAGAGTTCCAGGGACACTGCCGGGAAGAAGTGGCTCTCCCAGGGGGAGGGAGGCTGATGGCCAGAAAGCTCTCCAGGGTAGGAGAACAGGGGTTGAGAAGAGAGCAAGGGCTTTGTGATCTGGGCCCAGAGAGCTACTGGAGAGCTTAGAAGGTCCAGTGTTTTCTGGAGCAAGGGTAGGGGACAGAATGGCTGGGTAGTCACTGTGCAGTCTTGGTGGCCTTGGGCAGATCATTGAGTTCTGAGAGTTCCTCACTCCCTCTCCATTTGCAGATTAAGAGCCATCAATTAAGCATTTCATCAGTGATGAGCAAATAAACTAATGCTTGCCACGAGAAACTGTGTTATACACCCCAAGACATAGAACAGAACCATGGTAGAAGCAAAGGCAATAAAGAGCATTTAATACAAATTACTATTCATGTATTTACCGTGTGTGTGTTTGAGTGTATGCACACGTGTGTGTGGGTGGGTGAGTGTGCATGCCTGTGAGTGCAAGGTGACCAGAAGAGGGTGTAGGATTCCTAAAAGATGGGGTTCCAGATGTGTTTGGGATGCCCGGCTTTGTTATCTGAGTGCTGGATCCAGACCCTCATCCTCATGACTGTGCAGCCAGCGCTCTTCACTGTGAGCCACCCTTCCAACCCCGGAAAAAACCTTGCTGCATGTAGCACACAGGTTAAAAGTGAAGATTTAAGAGCCAGATGCAGGACTGGAGAGATGGCTCAGAGCATCTAAATCTCACCTAGTGGACCCAGGTTCTATTCCTGGCCCCACGTGGTGGCTCACAGACCTCTGTAACTCCAGTTCCAGGGGATCTAATCCCTCCTGAGGCCTCTGTGGGAACTGTGCACTGTGGTGCATGTGCATATATGCAGGCAAACACTCATACTCATAAAATAAAAACAGAAGAACCTTTAATAAAAATAAAATAAATCTTTTAAAAAGGAGCCAGAATCATCTGATGATGAACATGAAATGATTGTCCCTCCTGGGGTCAGGTCAGTGCATGTGGGATTATGTCCTTCCCACAAGCATCCTGAGGGACATTCTTTCTGACTGTGTGCTCACTCATTTGTTCATTCATTCATTCAACAAACAAGACTTGGCTGGGTATTAAAGCATTAAACACTATGCATGGTGCATCCCAGAAGGCTTTGCAGCATGTGGTCATATACAACACATATGACAGGTACCACAATGAGGCCATAAGTCAAGAGCATTGCAATGAGGAATGGTCTAGGTCAGGTGGGTCAGTGACTATTTCTGGGAGATTGTCTTGGTGGCCTTAACTGGTGTGGGAAGACACAGTCCACTGTGGGTGTCTCATTCCCTAGGCAGAAGGGCCAGGGCTGTATAAGAGCAGAGTAGAAGCTAAGCATAAGCAAGCATGTGTTTGCTTCTCCCTGCTCTTGACTATGGATGTGACATGAGACCAGCTGTCTTAAGGTCCTACTGCTGTGACCTCCCATAATGATGGGCTGGAATTACGAGCTAACATAAGTCCGTTGTCCACCAAGAAGCTTTTATTCAGGGTATTCTATCACAGCCGCATAGAAGAAATGAGGATATCTGTAGAAGGAACGGCGGGGCTGCGTCCCGCCACCCGGCCGCCGGCTAGCTTTACACCCGAAATAATTACACAGAAACTGTATTCTTTTAAACACTGCCTGGCCCATTAATTTCAGCCTCTTATTGGCTAATTTCTCACATCTTGCTTTAACCCATATTTAGTAATCTGTGTAGCACCATGAGGTGGATCGCTTACCAGGAGAGATCTTAACCTGCGTCCACCTCAGAGAGGAGAAGCATGGCGACTGCCTATGGCGACTGCCTGAAGTGTCTGCCCACTCCTTCTTCCCACAATTCTGTTCTGTCTACTCCGCCTACCTAATTTTCTATCCTATTAAAGGGCCAAGGCAGTTCCTTTATTAGCCAATGAAATTAACACATAGACACTCCTCCATCAGATATCCATGCTGGGGCTGACTCTGGAGCAGACATCACTAGGATGGGAGCCCACTGGGTCAGCAGCCACTCTGGGCCCAGTGGGCATCCAGGGAGAGAATCCCTGACAACTGAGCTACACAGGGCCAACCATGAGGTGTGTGACCTCGTGAAAAAATCAATAGGCCTCTTGTTCTTGTATCCAGATATTTTGTGACAGAGCATGTGGCAAACTACCGTCCTGGGTGGCTTCCAGCATGGGTTGACATCTTTCCTCTCATTATGGATTAGTCTCGCCTGCACCAGGCTGGGTGGGGGATGCTTGGAGAAGGCTGGCTCTGCCAGAAGCCTGGGAGAGAGGTTGGGCTGTACCTGGTGGATTGGGACTGGCGTTGGGGAGGTAGATCCCAGCATGATGGAGCTCATGTCTGGACTCCAGGGTTTACCCTCGCTGTTATGGAGTCAGAGGCCTGGAGGGAGGCCGGTGAGGAGCGGCCAGGACCCCAGAGGCAGGACAGAAAGCTTCCAGCTTTTACTCTTGGTCCCTCTGAGCTTCTCAAATCCATACTTCCCTCCCAAGCCTCCTTCGTTTGCCCCTTCCCCCTTGCCTCTCCTTTTCCTCCTCCTCTCTCCCCTCTCCTCTTATTTCCCTTCCTTCTTCCTTCCTCCATCTCTTTCCCTTTTCCTCTTTCATTCTCTGCCTTCCTCTCTCCTCCTGCCAATCTCCTCTTTCCTTTTTCCTTCCTCTATTCCCACCATCCTTCTCCCTCCTAGCCCCGCCGCCTCCCTCCTTCCCTCTCTTTTCACAGACATTAGAGGGCCTTCCGAGTGCCCAGTTCTCCTGAGTTCTGCTCTCCCTCCCCTTCACATACCTCCCATACCCCCACCACCGCACCGCTCGATGACAGGAGAGGGATGAAGCAGAGAGGACCTGGTGTGGCAGGCTGCTCTCATGCCCAGGACATCAGGGTCACACTGGCAGGAGAAGGATATTTCCCTCATTGGTGGGTCGGATTTTCCTCCATCACCCCGAGGGAGCTGCATAAGGACCCACAGCCTGCATCTGAAGGGACAGAAGGGAGGGAATGGATGAGGAGGGGTCAGACCAGAGCTCCCAGATGTGCTGGCTGCTGATTCTTCATACTAGAGTTCCCTCCTTCTCCTCTCCTCCCCAGATGTTGGGGAGCTAAGAAGAGAGACTCCACCTTTCCTCCTCTGCTTCTGAGGTCCCCTGCCTGGCTATGAGATGTAGGGTGACTTGGGACACCCTGTTTATTTTCTTTTGTGTTCTAAGTGACTGCCTATGTTGGTCTCTCTTTCGCCTTTGGACATTTTGAGCCATCTATACCTCGAGGTGGAAGGGGCCTTGGTCTCTGGTGACCTGAACCCTGGCTGGCTGAGAGACTCCAGGTGGTGGAAGCCGTGTGGATTCCCAGGCTGCCTTGCGGATTTCAGGGCTGTAATTCAGGCTTGGGCCTAAAAACTCACATTTTTCTCCGCCTCCAGGGAAGCTCTGCCTGCCCTTCCTCACTGTGTGGGAGGCAACCTGAGGCCGAGCAGGTGGGAGGATGGAGGGTGATTTGGGAAGACTACTGGATGCTCTTCTGACTCCTAGCTTTAGCCTGTGTGTGCCCCTCAGAGCTGGTGTGAGCCAAGAGGGCCCAGAGACTCTTTACTCCCCCCACTCCCTCCCTCTCAGCTCCACCCCCTCAGCTCCCCTCCCCTCAGTTCCTCCTCTTGGGCTCTTGCCAGGTCTGGCTATGATGCGGGAGTCCTCAGAACCTTCCTCGCAGGAGGAGGAGCCAGAAACCAGTCAGCAATTACTCAATGCTTCTTAACTAATACACAAATCCTGGAGCCTGGGGCCTGTCTTGTCACCCAGCCAGCCAGGGGGCACCCCTGCCACCCAGACCCGAGGTCGGAGAGGGTCCCTGCTGCTAAAGTAAGGGGGTGGCGCCAGGCTGTGTGGGGGCGCTCATCTCCACCCCGCAGGGAGGCACATGCCAGGATGCTGGCTCGCAGCCCTGGCAGAGGAACACAGACACGCTGCCGCGGAGTTAATTAGGAAGAGGGGAGGTGGTGGAGGGAACTGGCAAACAGAGGAGGGCCGTGCCAAGCGACTGATGCCACGTGCCGCCCTGGGTTTGGGTGGGAGATGGGCAGAGCTGGCTGAGGAAGCGGCCTCACCCCCGGAGTACCTGCACCTGCCAGATCGTCAGCTAAGAGAACTATGCTCCACTGCTGGCCTTTGTCAGGTGCATCCTGGAGCAAGAGGCCAGGCCCATCACTGGGGGACGCTGGGGGAGAAGAACAGCCCACACAGCTGGGCTTCCTGTGCAGAGGTCAACAAGCCACACCCGAGCTGATTAACATGGATGAACGGGATGAAGAAGAAATTACAGCCAAGCCCCTCTTTTTCATTAGCTGGACCTTGACTGCTCAGTGCCCACAGTGGCCAGGCTACTTGCTTGCTTACAAGGGGGAAGAAGTTATCACTGATTTTCAATTTTTTTTAAAGATTTTATTTTATTTTATTTTATGTGCATGAGTGTTTTTGCCTGAATGTATACCAATGTGTATCAGCTGAGTACCCAGTTTCCTGTGGAGGCCGGAAGAGGATGTCAGATCCCATAGAACCAGAGTTACAGATGGCTGTAAGCTATCATTTGGATGCTGGGGACCACACTCCGGTCCTCTGTAAGAGCAGCAAGTGCTCTTAACCATCCATCTCTCCAGCACCTAAATGAAAAAATACGATTTTCACATTTATTTATTTGCATGCTAGGGGGTTATAAGGGCACCCTATCACATACGGAGCTCAGAGAACAACTTATGGGGGCCGACTCTCTCTCTCTACCACGTGGGTTCTAGGGACCGAAGGCCCCTCGCTAGGCTTGGTGCCTAACCTACTAGGCTATGCCTTTACCTACTGAGCCATCTCCCTGCCTCCCTCCTGCTGCCGGCTTTGTTAAAGCACACTGCTGGCCGGGGATACTATGGTCCTCAGCAGCTGGCTATCCCAAAGCTTCCGAAAGAGCTTCTTGGGCCTGTGGACACGGCTCAGTCAGCAAAGCTCATGTCCTGAAAGTGCGGGGACATGAGTTCAACCCCCAGAACACATATGAAAAAGCCAGACGTGGTGGTCCACGCTTGTAGTCTCAGGAATGGGGAGATGGAGACAGGCAGACCCGTGAGACTCACTGGCTAGTCAGCCTTGCCCGCTTGTCAGTCAAGATTGTCTTCTGAGCTCCACAAACATTCACACACACACACAAACATACATGTGTGAACCTATACACATGAACATACATTATGCACACACATGTGTGCACACAGAACTTACTGCTCTGATTATCACATTACATTTAATTGTTTCAACTGAATATTCAATATATTAAATAAATCCCTATATATCATTCTGACTGAGTCCTGGGAAAAGAAACACATGCAAATCTTCCATTAAGAGTTTCAATCTATTAAAGGACATGATGGAGCCTCTGCTAAGAGTGTGGTGGATGCTGTCCAGGGCCTGGGGTTGCTCAGCTAAGTAAGACTGTACTCCACTTTAGCAAGCTTGGAGCACAGCTGTGCACAGGGACCATGCCCAAATCAGCCTGCTGTTACCACGCTAAGCTATGGGAATCCAGGGAAAGGATTGGCCAAAGTGGATTCACAAACACACCTTTAGAACACTTTGTCTTTGACTGTTTGGATTTTTATCCTGTCTCAGGTCCCTGCAATGGTTCTCTCCTGCAATGGTTCCTGAGAAAAGCCACGACTGTTGTTCGGTCTCATGTCAAGGCTCAGCCACAGAAACCAGCTTTAAATCTGAAATATTCCCCCATCTGCCACTTAGCGTCAATCTTGCTTCTCTCTTCAGCCCCCTCTGCCTCCCTGCAGGGCAGTCTCTGCCCCTTATTCCTTTTGACTGATTCTCTGTCTTTCTTTTTCTATTAATTTTAGTTTTGTGTATATATGTGTGTGGTATACATACATGTATGTGTGTAAGTATGCATGTGTGCTGGCACATATGGAAGCTAAGCTCTAGGATGATGCTGGATTCTTCCTCCATTGCTCTCAACTTTATATATTGAGGCAGAGACTCTTGCTTGAACCCATAGCTCATTGTCTTGGATGGTCCACCTAGCTGGCTTGCTCCAGGATCCCTGTCTCCACTCCCTGAACTCTTGGGTTAGAGGTGCTGGGATCTTATCTCTGGTCCTCCAGTTTGAACAGCAAGCACTGTGCCCACTGAGCTGTCTCTGATCTCTGCCTCTCAGCTAGAGGGTTTTAACCATTCATGTTTAATGGGCTATCTCTGGGAGGAGGCTCATGTCTGCCATCTTGCCTCTTCTCTCCTGTCTGTCCCATCTGGTCTTTGTGCCCTTCTTCCTCCCCTCTTCTCTGCCTTGTGCATTTCTCACGATTCCATTTGGTGGTTGTTGCACTTTTGAGACAGGACTCATCATGTGTTCCAGGCTGGCCTTGAACTTCTGATCCTCCTGCCTCTATTTTCCCAATGCTGAGTTTACAGACACTTGCCACCATGCCTACTTTATGCCCAGTTTATGCAGTGTTGGGATTGAACCTCTACTTAGACTCCCTGGAACCCAGATGTTTTTCCAGCTCAGCATGCAATGTGTTGTGTTCGTCTGCCTTTCTGTAGGCACTTCACTGCACTTGTACTTAGAAGCTGGTTATTATTGGCGTTTATCATTAGCCTCTGCTCCCCAAAGTCCAAACAGATGAGGCTCAGCCACCTGTCTCAGTATGCCCACCAAAGAACCAAGCAGTGTGGGGGAGGGGGAGGGAGGACAGGGGAGGTGCTTCACTGTGTGGGACCACCCTGGGAAAGGCTGGTCAAAACTTCCCGTGACTCCAGAACTGCCCTGAAGGTCTGACAGGAACTTTAAGGCTTTATGGGAAAGGGGAACAAAGCGGGCTGGTATGTGCGGCTGGGGGTCTGGCTGGTCATTATCTGAGGGCTGTCTAAGGTGGCTCTGGGGAGGTCCTCGACCCTGTTGTCACCTGAAGGGACAATCTGGTTCCGAGATGACTGTTCTTGTCAGAGGGAGCAGACCTCTGGCACCCACAGAGCCTTGGGGACAGGTAAGCTAGAGAAACTCCACGGGGTGGACGAAGAGGAAAGTCGGGTCTACTTAAATGCATAGAGTGTAAAATGGAGGCCAGACTTCCAGCCTTCCGGAGACCGGTAGATCTGGGGGTGACTTGGGTTCCCCTCAGTCTGCCGCACCCACTGCCCTGAGCTGCTGTCTGCTCATCTTTAAGCTGGTGAATGATCCTCATCCTAGCTCCCTGGCCTTTCAAGGGCTGGAGTTCATGGCTGTGAACACATTTTGTAAACAGCCGGGGCTGGACATATGTGAACAATTAGAGGCCTCTAGATCCTCGACCCAGAAAAGCTAGGCCCCAAGACATGAAGTCATGCTTCTCTTTTTCTCTCTTTCTCCGTGTGGAAAGGAGACCTGGGGAGGGTAGAGGGAAGTGGCAGGAGGGAGAACAAAGATGGCCAGAGGAGAGCTGTTGGCAGGAGATTTATACTGGAACACGCAGATGGTTCCAGAAGGCGCTGGTTGCCCCAAGGGTTCCCTCCTCTGGCCTCCTCTGCTTTCTCTGGTTCTTTCCATTGTTCTGAAGCCAGATGCAAGGGCTCCTGTTCCAGATACCACCCACCCTCCCCCTCACAAGTTAGAAAGAAACCTTGGATGAGGGGCACTGAGGGATTGCAGGCGGGGGAGGGGGAGGAGGCTGCCACTCTGTGCCAAGCGTGCCGTGGAATCACTGTTTTCATTTTTTGAAGTCAAAACCACTCAGGAGGTTCCCCCCCCCCCGCCCCTACCCAGAGTCCCTCCATTATCCCTAGGCCATTTGGTGGTTGTTGCCATGGAGACCACAAGCAAAATGGCATGCAAATCAACACAGCAAGAACAACGGGAGATGCGCCCGCCCGAGGAGTGGGGGCAGTTGGAAATGCCTCCACCCAAAGCACCCCTGGAATAAAAGGCTCTAGATCTGGCAGGGTTCAAGGAGGTGCCCCCATCTGCAATCTGGTGAGGTAAGGTGGCTGAATGTGAAGCCCAAGATAGCTAGCTGGTTTTCTCAGAGGATGGCCAAGGACACCTTAGAGGGGTTTGGATACCCACCCCCCAGCCTAGCCTCTAGCATTAGCCATCAACTGGGGTCTGGGAGGGGATCTAGGGCTGGCTTGGGGCCAGAACCATGCTCAGGGCAGAGGCGGTGTTGGCCGGAAGATGTCTGGCTCCCAGCCACCTAGGGATGAGCATGGCAGACCAACCCTCCCGAAGCCAGGTCCCTGGGGCTTGGCATAGGCCCCTTCTCTCCACCCATTTGGAAGCTGTCTCTGTTCAGACTCCTGGGGCCTCAAAGAGGCAACGGAGCAGCTCGGGTTTTAAGAAGAAAAACCACAGCCCCCAAGAATCTAAATCTATGAACTCGGGTCCCCTTTATTGAAATGAGAGTTGACTATGGAGCTGGGAGTTTGAACACCCTTTCCGGCGTCCTGGAGCTCTCCCCACCAAGGCTGATCAAAGCCCCAGGAAATGGTTTGTGATAGGCTCATGACGGTATGGCAGTACCTCATGGTCTTGCTCAGAGGCAGTGGGGAGAGAGGGCGGCGTTCCACACATGGCCTCGCTCTCTGGGTTAGGAGCGATGGTCTTCTTGGAGAGGTTTCTGGGAGCAGCAGTCAGCTCTTGGCATCAGAACAGCTCCCTGAACCCCATCTCAGCTGCACGTTTTCTGAACACACTCGACCTGAGGAAGTGGAGGGCCCGGCCGGGGCTGGGAAGGACCTGCCCCGTCAATGTCACAGCCTTCTCCCCACAGAACTCCACACCCCACTGGGTCCTCTGTTCACAAGCCCTTTTCCTTGCTCACTGATGCCCAGTGCATGGCCATGAGGGCCTTCAAGTGCCAGAGCACAGGGATCCCTTTTCCTCTGGGGCATCTCCCATTCCCTCTGGGTTGGAGCTCAGGAAACGCTTCTGTCTCAGAGATGAAAGGACCGATTCTCTGCTGCCAGCCCCAGGAACATCAGCGGATGAGCTTTCCTTGTTTTGGCCCCTGTAGAGATGACTCAGGATGGACAGGAACAGGTCAGGTCCCTTCAGGATGCCACTGAGCTGAGGCCAGGGCTGCAGGGTGGCTGTCTCCATCCCCACGGTGGTCTGATGTGTCCCCAGACTTTCACATGCTGGAGATATGTTTCTCAAAACTGAAGTGACAGCATCTTCAGGTGCAGATGGCCTTTGGGAGGTGATAGTGGCATTAGTGACTCATAAGAACAAGAAGAGAGGACTGCCAAGGGAAGGCGGGGGGCTGGATGCATCCTCTGTGTGACTCCATGAGTGGGAATAGTCAGGGTGGCAAAGGAGAGACTATACTCTGATGAGAGAGAGAGAGAGAGAGAGAGAGAGAGAGAGAGAGAGAGAGAGAGAGAAGGAGGGAGGGAAGGAGGGAGGGTGTGTTTGGTGGCTCTCAAATTAAACTAGGAAATGTCCCCTTTTTTTCTCTCATCCAGGCAAGGTGGTTCTTGAGCTGGAGGACACCATAGTCCTAGAAGGTGAAGCCAGAACTCACCAGGCTCCCAGAAGGGGTTCAGTCCATGTCTGTTCCCTGTAAATGGAGTTTCTGGTGAGAGTCCCTGAAAACTACAGGTTTGTAGCTGGGAAGGGGACAGGACTTGGCGGAGGGGCTTGTTCTGGAGTTCTTGAAGCTCTGTTAGCAACAGGCTTCAGACAGATTCTTGGGTGAAAGGTTTCTTCCTTCTCATGTTTCTGAGACTTGCCCTGCTTTCCAAGTTGGTGCAGATAGGGAAGCCACGTGTCTCCATGAACCATGATGTTGCTCTCTGTATCTATGGGTGCTATAGGGCATCGTCACCTTGAGAGGGAGCTGAGCTGTGGAGGGCTCGGTAGTCCATGGTCCTCTGTGACAGGGAGCAAGCTCGTCCCCCGTGGGTTGCTGTGGAGGCTCAGCTTTGAGTCACTGGCTGGTAGATTTCTTGGCCTATGGAGCTGCCTCCCTGTGACCTGGAGTTCACTGCTGGGAAGAACTAAGAGCCCTGTACGGGATCTGGTCTCCAGGATTGGGTGATGTCAGAACATAGAAAAGGGAAGCTTCCAATGTGAACACAGCCCTGTGCTTACATGTCCTTGCCTGGCACAGTCTCTGCCTGCACGGAGCATCAGCCGGAGGGAGCAGAGGGGGCTGCAGCAGATCCTGGCCCACTACTCCACTGCACCCCAAGCTATAGAAGACCCAGAATCAATAGACTCCAATTCTTTTCCTAAAGACGTTTATATTTGATTTTTCAAAATATCTTGTTTGCGTTTTATCTTCTTAGCTTTGTCTAATTCTAATTTGCCTGTTTTTCCTTATTTTGTAGTGAAAAAGTTTAATTCTTCTTTCTTAGTATTTTTTTTGTATTCTTTTCTCTTCCCTCAAGCCCCTCCCTTATTATCTTTGTGTGGCCATTTGAATGTAATTGGCTCCCATAAACTCATAAGGAGTGGCACTATTAGGAGGTGTGATTTCATTGGAGTGGGTGTGGCCTTGTTGGAGGAAGTGTGTCACTGTGGAGGCGGGCTTTGTGGCTTCCTATGCTCAGGATACTGCCCAGTGTAGCAGTCGACTTCCTGTTGCCTGCAAAATGTAGCACTCTCAGCCTCAGAACCTCATCTGCCTGCCTGCTGCCCTGCTCCTCATCATGATAATAATGGACTAAACCTGTGAACTGTAAGCCAGCACCAATTAAATGTTTTCTTTGTAGAAGTTGCCGTGGTCATGGTGTCTCTTCACAGCAATAAAAACCCTAAGGTGAGTATGATGACCAAGTGGGAGATGACAGTGACTTTGGCTGAGATGAGGGTCCCAGGATGTCCTGGGGAGCCAGGGTTCTTAGGTGAGGCTGGATGGTAAGGATAGAAAAGGCATGGCAGGCACTTCACCCTCCAGTATCGTGGTTCTCCTGGTATGTGTATGCTTGTATGGGTGCACATGTGTGCATGGGTGTGTGCGCATGTGTGTGCATGGGTGTGCGTGCATGTGTGTGCATGTGTGTGCATGCATGTGTGTGCATGGGTGTGTGTGAGTGCATGTGTGTGCATGGGTGTGTGTGAGTGCATGTGTGTGCATGGGTGTGAGTGCATGTGTGTGCATGGGTGTGTGTGAGTGCATGTGTGTGCATGGGTGTGAGTGCATGTGTGTGCATGGGTGTGTGTGAGTGCATGTGTGTGCATGGGTGTGAGTGCATATGTGTGCATGGGTGTGTGTGAGTGCATGTGTGTGCATGGGTGTGTGTGAGTGCATGTGTGTGCATGGGTGTGTGTGAGTGCATGTGTGTGCATGGGTGTGTGTGAGTGCATGTGTGTGCATGGGTGTGTGTGTGCACATGTGTGTGCGTGAGCACGTGGAGGTCAGAGGCCATGCTCAGGCGTTGTTCCTCAGACGAAGTCTGCCTTCCTTTGTTTTCTCACTAAGTAGGTGGGGCCGGCTAACCAGAGAGCCCCGGGGATCCTGCCCTCTCTGCTTCCCAGCACGCCACCAAAATCAGCCCTCCCCACTTTTTTTTTTTTTTTTGCATGGGTGTTGGGATGAAACACAGGTCCTCATGCTTGCATGGAAAGGGAACCTCCTTGCCAACTGAGGCAGCTCCCCAAACCCACCACAGATATTTGTTACAGCAATGGAAAGTTGACTAACTCGGTCCCTGAGCTTGCCGTGGGCCTTCCTCTGGTACTGCAACTATTGCATCCCTAGTATTGAAGGTTGAATTGATGATCAGGGAGACAGAGTCAGGGGAATAACCATGAAAGCACTGAGCAGGCTGGGAGGAAGAATACCAGCAGAGTAAAATGAAGGCCCTGGATGGGGTAGAGATTGACACATCGTACTGGGAACTAAACTTCTGGCTGGAATGACTCTGGACAGGTGGCCCAGGTTTTCTGAATCTCAAATCCCAGCCTGGCCACTAACACATAAGTGTTTCACCCTGCAGGTGTCCCAGGAACCACCTCCAGATATTCCGGAGATTCTCAATACCGAAGGGCGTTCAGCACATGAGCTGGCAGACTCACCCTGGCAGACTGCAGCGTGACATGGAGACACACGACTTCCAAGATGCGGTACTGTGGAATTGACAGCCCCACGCCTCTCTCTACAGAAGGACTTCCTGATAAAGACGAGACACCGCGAATTCTCCAGGGCGCATGGTGTCTTTTACCAATGAGAGAAAAAAACCAGCTTTCCCGGTCGCTGAGCAGTTCCCTGGAGATGAGGGAACAAAGATGTCCTGCACTGAGGTGCTGCTTGCTTGGCAAGGGACCTGCAGTTCTCAGCTGCCTGTGCCAGCAGCCACAACAGCAGCTGTGTGTGACAAGCTGCAACATGACTGCTTCCAACTTAATGCAGCAGGCCAGCTGTTGACGTGACGTGCAGATCGGAGGCCTTAACGTATTCTATTTTTCAAAGGGGAAGCAGAGGCTAGCACCCCATGGGCCTGGGGCTAGGTCTAGCCTTGGTCAACATTTGCCATTTTGTCCTCAGGACAACCTTTGTATTGTCACCCAGCACAGAAGGAAATGGAGATGGGTGGTCATCTTCCCAGAGCCACGGGGCTGTGAGGCACAGAGAGTTGCATTCGAATGTAGGTCTGGTTATGCCAGTGATGTGGGGGGCTGGGAACTAAACGCAGCTTCCCTGGAAGAGCAGTGTTCACTTTCAGCCACCGGGCCCGCTCTCCAGCCCCGTATTCTGTGTTTTCTTGTTTGAAGGATGTATTTCACCTGTCCAAGGCTGCACGAACGTGGGAACTTCACATAATACGGTTGGTGCTATTTTAAACTTTTTTTTTTATTACACCTAATTATTTATTGGGTGCGCACATGTGCCGTGGTGCTCACGTGGTGGTCAGAGGACGACTTTCAAGCGTGCCAGGCTTTTTCGTTTGGGCCGCCAACCAGCTCCCAAATCATGACACAGAGACTTGTTATTAGTTTTGAATGCTCGGCCTCAGCTTAGCTCTATTTTTGTTAACTCTTTTAACTTAAATTATCCTGTTACCCTTTATCTATGTTTTTTCCTTGGGGATTTTTACCTTTCTTCTGTATGTCTTACTTCCACTGCTTCTCTGTGTCTGCCTGGCTGGCTGGCATCTGCCTGGCTTCTTGCCCTGGGCATGCCCCTCATTCTCTCCTCCTCCTCCTCCTCCTCCTCCTCCTCCTCCTCCTCCTCCTCCTCCTCCTCCTCCTCCTCCTTCTCCTCCTCCTCCTCTCATTCTTCTTTCTTCTCCAGCCTACATTTCTCCCATTCATCCTCTCTGCCTGGCAGCCCAGTCTGTCCCTCTCCCACCTAGTTACTGGCTGGTCAGCTTTTTATTGGACCAGTCGGGTGCCTTAGGCAGGCAAGGTGAAACAAATGCAAAACATCCTGACATAATTAATCACACACCCTTATATCGTTAAACAAATGCAGCACAAACAAAAGTAACACACCTCTACAAGTTACGGTAATATTCTGAAGCATCAACAAATTAAACCATCTCTGTCTGGTTAAAATAATATTCCACAACAGCCAAGTGTCAGTCCTCTCATTTTACCATGTGGGACGAGAATTCAGGTCATCAGGCTTGGGAGCAAACACCTTAACCCACGGAGCTGCCTTGCTGTTGGTACATTTGAGGAAACTGAGTCTCTGAAGTTTTCATCCAGACACACATGCTTGAGGACTGCTGTGGTCCGCATCTCTACAGGCTTCCATGTTTGGACATTTGGTTCCCGCCTTGTGGGGCTGTTGGGGAAACTGCAGCTTTGAGGACATGGGGTCCAGTTCACTGACATAGGCTAGCAGGAAGGTACTTCGTCTTTGATCCTGCCCTACCTCTTGTTTCCTGTCTGTCTCCATGATGTGACCAGCAGCCTCACACTGTTCTTGCCACAAACTAACCGGCTTTAGCCACCTTGCCTTCTGCGCCACAATGGCTGGATCCTCCGAACTGCAAGCCCATGTAAATCTTGACTGTGAGTGCTTCGGTAGATTTTCCTCACAGCAACAAGGAAACAAGTAACACAAGAGTCAACAGGTGCTGGGTGGACCCTGGGTCACAACATCTTTTCTACATGCTACGGTATGGTTTGTGAGCCAAGATTGAAACACACACACACACATACACACAGAGACAGAGACACAGATCATCCTTAAATGCCACAAGAATGCCAACTTTATTGTGCTCCAGGGCAGCTTATATAGGTTCTCCTCGACCAATAACCACGCCCTGACTCTCAGCTGCAAGCCCACCAGAAACCACTCCCCTGTCTTGTACTCAGAGCAGCTGCAAACACAGGAAAACAAGTTGTTTTGCTCAGAGCAGCAGCAAGCATTGAAAAAAAAAGCTGTTTACAGGAAATTCAGGGTTTGGGGGTCCACAGTCCCCAACAAGTTTGGCCTCAAATACATCATGGCCTGAAATCTTGCCCTAATATTCTTTCCCCCAGGCTCCCAATTTAATTTCAGGAGATATATTTTTTGCAGTGTCTTAGTTAGGGTTTCCATTGCTATGAGGAGACACCGTGATCACAGCAACTTTTATAAGGGAAACATTTAATTGGGGTGGCTTGCTTACAGTTCAGAGGTTCAGTCCATTGTCATCATGGTGGGACGTGGCAGTGTGCAGGCAGATGTGGTGCTGGAGGAGCGGCTGAGAGTCCCACATCTTGCAGGCAACAGGAAGTCAACTGAGATGCTGTGTGATATCCCGAGCATAGGAAACCTCAAATCCCGCCCCCACAGTGACACACTTCCTCTAGCAAGGCCATACCCATTCCAACAAAGCCATACCTCCGATTAGTGCCACTCCTTATGAGAATATTCAATTACATTCAAACTACCACACGCAGTGACCTTACAATGTCTCTGGGAAGTTCTCCGTGTAGCACAAATTCTAATTGTTCTTAATAAGAACCCAGAGACAGACATTAGGGGTTGAAAGCTGAGAGATCAGAGAAGCAGAGTGGCCAGCCACTAGAGAGACCTTTTACCCCTACCAATGCTCTGACTGAAGGGGCAATCCTGTCCTCAGACTGCATCCTCAGACTGCAGGGGCAATCTTCAGACTGCATCTGTCTCCACCAAACCTCAGACTTCACTGAGCTCCTGTCTCCTCCCGCCTTATATTCCTCTCTCCGCCCAGCCATATCACTCCTGTCTCCTCCTCCCTACTGCTGGGATTAAAGCCATGGGATCCCAAGTGCTGGGATCACTGTGTGTGAGCTCTGTTTCTCTTTTAGCCAGATTCAATCTCGTGTAGCCCAGGATGTTCTTAACCTAACAGAGATCCCTCTGCCTCTGCCTCCCCTAGTCCTGGGATTGAGGGTGTGCGCCTCCACTCCTGGGCCTCTAGTGACTTAGCTCTGCACTCTGATCTTCAGGCTAACTTTATTTGCTAAAACATAAACAAAATCTCACTCCATCTCAGGCAGAGGCAGAGGAGGGTAAGCCTGCACTGAAGAGGAGCCAAGGATAGGCATGAAGCCCAGGCCTGGCTGTCCTTCTACCCTGGAGCCCAAGACTCCTCTCGCTGTCTTTCCTCCTGCCACCTCCCCAGCTCCATTCAGTTGTCAACAAGACCGAGCATATTAAGCAAGCGTGAACACGTTTCCCTGCTCCTATTTATCCAAGACATATGCACCTGCCAATCAGAGCTCCTAAGCAGCATCCAGTCCCTGGGGAAAGCTGAGACAGGAGATCTGAGACTTATTCGAGGAGGTCCCCTCAACATCAAGAAATCCTGCCTCCCTACTGAGTGCCGGGCACTGTTGAAGGTACTAGAGATGGAACATGAACGAAACTAAGGCCAAAAAGCCGGGATATCAGGGCGGGGTAGGGTTGAGGGCAGATGTGACTAAAAACACATCCTAAATATTTGTGTGGTGTGCACTGTACAATGCAGGGGGAGAAGGGAGCAGGGGACAAGTTGAAATATAAAGCAGGAAACCAGGCCAGACCTACAAGGGATTCCAAATCTCAGTTTTAAGGATGCTAAACTGGTGGTCTTGGGATCAGCCAATCTGCTCAGCCTGGAACCTGCACAACAGCAAGCCAGTCCAAGACTCAATGGTGTGTACATGCCTGTGTCAGGTGCTGGGATGGGCAGATATGAAGGCTGCCCTCATATGATATGAAGAGCTTGCTCTGGGAGAAATGTCCCAACTGGAGATGGATGCATGCATGAAACACAGGCTGTACTTGACTAGACATCAACCCGGAGTGGGTCTAAGCATAAAAAAGACAAGGAAAGATAAAAACCAGGATGGAAAATGGAGTTCATTCCTCATGCTGATCTCACACTGCCAGAGGCCATCTTTTACTGAGAAAGATCAGGGAGGCTTGGGATGCTCGAACAGCCAGGGTGCTGTGATTGATTAGTGATGTCTGCTATTGTCAGGGAGGCGGGAAGTAGATGCAGGAAACTCATGATTTGGTTCAGTTCTTGTTCAGGAGTGGAGGCACTGATGGATGTGCAGAGCTGAGTGGCCTGCGGCCAGAAGCTGGAGGACTTAGAATGTACTAGGAAGAGTGTGAAAATTAGGGCAAATGAGCCAAAGCTCAGGCCCTGCATGAGGCCAGGAGCCTGAGACCTGAATCTGCACGGTGCAACCTCTTGTCTCTGCCATCTGCACGGGAGCTGGCTAGGGTGAGGCACACACACTGCACTTGGACTCACACCCCAGTGCTCTGTCGCCTCCCACATGTCTGCATTTGCTGTAATGCATGGAATGGCTCATCATTCTGGGCTCAGAACCTTGATGGTGGGCTAATGATTTTACTACACGAGTCTCAATTTCTGTATTTACAGAATGTGGACCATAAAGCCGTGAGGAATTAAGAGAGTGCATACAGGAACTGGAGTGTGGCTCAATTGGCAGAACACTGGCCTAGGATGGAGAAAGTCCTGGGTTACCCCAGCATCATATACAGTGATCATGGTTCTTCACACCTGCAATCCCAGCCCTCGAGAGGTAGAGGCAGGAGGATGAGAAAGTCAAGGTTACCTTCAGCTGCCTAGTGAGCTTGAGGCTACCATGTGATCTCAGATATAGGAGCTTTAGTCTTAAAGGATGGGGTGTGGTGTCTGCACCACAGGATGGTTTGTGAGTCGGGCAAAGGGCTGGAGATTGAAACACACACACACACACACAGAGAGAGAGAGGGGGGGGGAGACGGGTCATCCTTGAAACAAGAACGCCCCCTTTTATTGTGTTCCAGAGCAGCTTAGATAGGGCTCTCCTTGACTAATGGCCACATCCTAGCTCTTGGGATTTTTCAGCTGCAAGCCCACCAGAAACCACTCCCCTGCCATCAGGAACTCATGAGGGTCTCTTGCTCAGAGCAGCTGCAAGCATAGGAAAACAAGTTTTTTACTCTGGCAGGCAGGGGTCACAGAAAATTCAGGGTCTGAGGGTCTGCAGTCCCCAATAGCTCCCTCTTTTCTATATAATTAGACCAGGCCTGTTTTGGGTTGCAGAAGCACAAATTCACATCTTACCTGTCATCAAGAACACTTGCCTTAGCAAACAAGGCCTCTGTCTTAGGTTGATTGTGACAGACTCCTGTCTTACCCGTCTCTGGCTCGCTGGTCTTTCCATAGCCTGCTGACCCATACTGTGCTTGGAGGAAGCCCATTCACTTGGGCAAATTTATTACACTGCTGCTGTTGTAGAGGCAGAGCCATAGAAACCCTCCAGCTACAGGAGTTCCTAGAGTGACAGTCCCAGATCAGCCGTTCAGTCAGCCGAGGTCGTATGGAAGTGGCTGGATTGGCATGGACACAAATATGATGAGAGGAAAGGGAGCAGCCAACCATATGCAAATCCCACAAGAATTCCAACTGCTCTTATAAAGAGAGGTCTATAGGTCAAGCCGGAAAATGCCCTGGCAAAAATGCTCATTAAGTGAATTTTGGACACAGAGGAAGCAAGATGAGAATGCCTCGTTGATAAAAGGTACTGAGCCACGTGGCTGACACAGACAAGAATTATGTGCTAATTTAAGATGTAAGAAAGAGTTATTAAGAAGACTGAGCTAATAGGCCTACCAGTTTTTTTAATATTTATTTATTTATTTATTTATTTATTTATTTATTTATTTATTTATTATGTATTCAATGTTCTGTCTGTGTACATGCCTGAAGGCCAGAAGAGGGCACCAGACCTCATTTCAGATGGTTATGAGCCATCATGCAGTGGCTGGGAATTGAACTAAGGACCTTTGGAAGAGCAAGCAGGCAATGCTCTTAACTACTGAGCCATTTCTCCAGCCCAGCCAACCAGTTGTTAATTAATGTAAGACCTCTGTGTGTTTCTTTGGGACTGAACAGCTGCGGGACTGGGCGGGACAGAAACCTCTGTCAACACAGGTTAGATCCCATAGGTCCATGGTGCCCACACCCCGAGTGTTGCCATTCTGTTTCTGAAAATTTGGGGTGTTTTATGTATGTGTACACGGTATGTGTGCATGAGTGTGCAAGTGCCTGTGGGGGCCTGAGCTTGCTTCATCCTCCTTCACTGCCCATTTTATATTCTCAGGCAGAGGCTCTCACTGAGCCCCTTCCTCGCTGTTCACACCACTCCCACCTCACTGTCCTCACTGAGCCCCTTCCTCCATGTTCACACCTCACTGTCCTCACTGTCCTCACTGAGCTCCTTTCTTACCGTTCACACCTCACTGTCCTCACTGAGCCCCTTCCTCGCTGTTCACACCTCACTGTCCTCACTGAGCCCCTTCCTCCCTGTTCACACTTCGCTGTCCTCACTGAGCCCCTTCCTCCCTGTTCACACCTCACTGTCCTCACTGAGCCCCTTCCTCACTGTTCCCACCACTCCTACCCAGCTTGTAAGTGGGTTCTGGGGATCCAAACTCCAGTCCTCATGCTTGCACAGTGAGCACCTCCCTACTGAGACCTCACCCTGTCTCTCCCAGAAGGCTTCCCTGGAAGTAGGCACAGCCGACAGTTGGTATGACCCCCAAGTGTCCTCTTGGCCTCTAGGCCAAGGGCTGCTACAGCTGCCTAGGAGCCCAGGAGTGGAGCGCTTGCCTGGCAAGGGTGAGACCCTGAGTTTGTGAAGAGAAGAAGAGAGATCTACTTGGAGAGATGGACACAACAGAGTCCAGCTCTGGAAGAGAGACAGACGCATGGGTACCGTTGATTCACTCTTGACAAATGTATCAGGAATTTATGAAGAGACGGCACAGCCTCGTCAGGGACCGGCATTAAAACAGTAAAATTTTCACATAGAAAAACGAAGACTCCTACCTACAGCATTAGCTTGGAGTTGGTCATAGACCTAACGTGTGTGCTGAAGCCACGAAACATGCAGAAGAAAAGGCCAGAGATGGAAGGCTACAGAGCAAGTACCTACATGGGACAAAACACACACGAACTCTCTGGGAACATGAGCAAATGGATTTCTTCTCATTGAAAGCTTTGTTCTTTAACGTCAGCACCAGAGAGATGGCTCATGGGGTAAAGGTGATTGCTGTCAATCACCCTGCAGCTTGGGTTTGATCACAGAAACCCACATGGTGAAAGGAGAGAACTGGCTTCAACAAGTTATGCTCGATCCACAAGTACACATGAAGCCCGTGCGTGTTCATGCATTTGAGTGCACACACGTACACGCACACAGTAAAGTAAATAAAAATTTTAAACCAGCACTATATTAATAAGATGAAAAGCCTCCCTGGGTTGCATCTCTGGTCCAAGTACCCAGAGTCTGTCCAGCTCTTCCTTGTGAGTCCACAGGATGTTCTGAATCCACTAACTAGGAGCGGCTGAGTCGGATATGGAGACCAGGGAGAGCCAGCTGATAAGAGGGAACTGATTTATCAGGAGATGTGACAGATGCGCTGTGTGAATCTGGGAGAGCTGGCAGTCCCCTCCACCTGCAATTAGCCTCTGCTCTGTTCTCCAGGGGAGGCCCTGCAGCCTCCAGGCTCCCCTGTCACACAGATGCCATTCACACCTACACATCTCCAGGAGGGGAGCAGCAGCCCAGTGGCCCTGATGGCCCACAGGAGCAGATGGATCTCTGTAGTGTGAGTCTCGTCCTCTGTGTGTGTGTGTGTGTGTGTGTGTGTGTGTGTGTGTGTGTAACACTAGTCATGAGACCCTCAGCTCCTGAAGTCTCCTGGGACCAGGGAGACAAGGGAAGTTTCTTGGGGATGGAGCAGGGACCTTGTGCCTGTGATGTCACTCCTTACAACTGAGACTTCACTTTTTCTCTGGGGTGGCGCAGCAAGCATGTAGAGATTCCGGGGTGGAGGGGGAGAGATGGACAAAACTCTAGGAGTAGGTGTGAATCCAGTACATGAGCACACATGCGTTCAGTGCTCATACACACACACAGAGGTATATGTGCACACACATCCAGAAGGCTATAGTACAGAGGCTGTGGCCCCAGACTTGGCTCTCCGTCATCGGCTTGCAAAGCAGAGGTCGAGGTTTGCAGCGGGGTGTGGAGAATGGAGAGGGCTCTGTCCTGGTAATGGCAGAAGCCTTCATTCCCCAAGCAGCTCGAGAGAGCTCGATCGCTCTTTAATTATCTGGAATTAGAGAGTGCAGCCTGCACCCCCCCACACCAGTGTGATGGTGGAAGAAGTCAGGGCATCTGTTAATTACCTGATCCAT